>NW_018164444.1:22835888-22836915 GCF_001263595.1 Phalaenopsis equestris | reverse complement strand
AGATTTTGCCATAAACTGAGCTTCCAATTTCTTCCAAACTTCTCCTGGAGATTTCAAATTCATCACGTGATACATAACTTCATCTGCTAGGCATAGTCGTATCGTCGCTGCCGCTCGCTGTTGCAATTCTTCCCAATCTTCATCCTCCATGGCATCTGGTTTTGCTGCCCGCAGAGCTTTCAAGATTCCCTGTTGCGCCAACAGATCTTTCACCCTGGTTTGCCACAATCCGAAGTTACCAGTTCCGTCGAACTTCACCACCTCGAATTTCGCACCAGAAAATGTCATCTGAAAATTATTCCTGCAACAAAACTTTCTCCCAAAAATTCCAAGTGTCTGTGCAAAATCTCTTGTTTGTCTCTTTTTTTTTTTTTTTGAAAGGAAAATATTTATCCTTAATTAAGGAATTTTGCTTAATTAAATTTCTTTAATTAAGTTTTCCTTAATTAAATGTTTTTAATAAACTTAATTTTAAAAACTTTCCTTCCAAGATCCACAGCCAACGGCAAAGATTTTGGAAAAACCTTCCTGCAGTAAGAGAAAATCAAGACATGGAATATTTCACTTTCCTTTTCAATTCCAGCTAATCTCTGTTCTCCTTTTATTCCTTTCCCTTTCCCTTGCAAGTCTCCAAGACAGCCACCGCAGAAGGAAACTCCAGATAAGGAAGGGGCAAAGGCTTCGCACGGAAAGGAGCGCTGCAGAGAAATATTCCTTCAGATTTCCTCAGATTCTTTTCCTGGTTTGTCCGCCCAGCACCAGCGAACCTCCGACGACCTCCACCCAGAACGTCGGTTCGCCGATCTGCGGGTCACGATCCTTTCCGCGATTCTTTCCTGCAAATCGCCCGAACAGCCTTCCTCGAACTGCCGAACACCGCGAACTGCCGAACAACAGATTGCAATCCTCCTGCTCGCGGCGTGCGACTCGATTTCTGCGTAACAGCCGAACCTCCTTCTCCAAATCTCGCGACTGCCACCTCGAGATCCTTTGACGCTCTTCCTCCGCCGCTGCAGGACATAAAATC
>NW_018164444.1:22828914-22835589 GCF_001263595.1 Phalaenopsis equestris | reverse complement strand
CCCCCTGTGCCAACCCGCGGGGCTTTGCCCCCCGCACCCCAACCCACGTAACTTCTTAATTTGGACAGATTCTTCCGCTCCGCTTCGATCCAGCGTCTGTCCCGATATGATATATGAGCCATACCATAACAGTACCAATTTTTTTTTTCCATAAAATGACATATTACTTAGGTTAGTTACTAATAAGCGGTTTTATGGTTTGAAGTTCAAAGCGTAGTGTTTGAAAAGCCTTAAATATTAAGAAATAATTTTTAATACTTGATTTTATTTTGATTATGTTTCAGTAAATCATTATGTAATTGACCAGGATTTATGAGGGATAATTTGTTAATTGCATACCATACAATTCTTATGTGTATAAATGTTGCGGTGAGCAATGGCTTGGTTATGTATGTCATATTATTTATATATAAAAATATATATTTTTCTTTTTTTTTATTAAAATGGTGATAGTTTAGTGATATTTTTATGTGATATGAAAGATTTATTTGATGTAAATATAATGATGAATTTGAATATGTCATGTAAATCACACCAAAGGAATAGAACATAGAACATGAGAGTGTGTGTGAGAGAGAGAACACAACAATAGAAGAATTATTTGATGACTGATAGATTAACATTTACTGTAAAAATGACCACTCTTTATGAGAGAGGAGAGTACTGTGTGCATAATTACATGGTTACCCCTCCCTTAACGGGTCGTTATAGAGTATTTTAGATATTTACATAAATGAGCCTATGACCAAAATATTATATCTCTCAGTTGACTAAGATCGGTGGTCCTTGGGTCAGGAAAGCTAGTTCGACCGACTTTGCTAAAAGGGAGAAATTGGTCGGCTCTAATTGACCTTTGATCATATGGATTTCGCTTGGTCGGCTTGAGTCAAACAATCACTGTTTTGGTCTGATCGTCGACTGTCGACTGCTAATTCGTGATACCTGGCTATTAGGCAGAATGTGAATCATCATAATCATAAAAGCAGCTCACTCCTTAACAGGTCTCTTCATCGTGGAGAAAACCTTCAGCCTTTTGGAGGCTCATGGAGGCTCTTGTGAGGATGGGACAATATTTAGGCTCATGCCTTCTCTCAGCTCAACATATCTTGATTTTTGCCTCGAATAACTTTCATTCGGTCTACTGTACTTGATCAATCCAGTCTTTAGTCTTCCAATGGTTAGACCTTTGGTCTTCCTTCTCCGGTTCTCATTGTCAGTTCATTTGTGTATTGTTCCGTCAATTTTTCTCGAAATTAGTGTCGACATATTTTTAATATACATATAAAAAATAAAATTGAGGTATTTGATATATAAAAAACACACAAATTAGGTAGCATAAATGTAAATGCCACAAAAAAATATATTTTTATTTTTTGGAAATTCATTTTATTTTCTCACTAAAGGTCTGTTTGGGGCAGCTTGTGCGTTTCAGGAGAAACAGATCATTCTAAAACACGACTCGCAGGTCGACCGTGGGGGTCGACTCGCGACATGCGTTTAGTGTAAAAATTTCAAACGCGACAAACAACATTTTCAAAAAAGTGTAAATCAAACCCTGCAGCGGTGTTTTTGAAAAAACCGCCGCACTTATAATCTGACCCTAAGATTAGAACACTAAGGGCCTGTTTGGGGCAGCTTGTGCGTTTCAGGAGAAACAGATCATTCTAAAACACGACTCGCAGGTCGACCGTGGGGGTCGACTCGCGACATACGTTTAGTGTAAAAAATTCAAACGCGACAAACAACATTTTCAAAAACGTACAAATCAAATCCTGCAGCGACGTTTTTTGACCGCACTTACAACCTGACACTAAGATTAGAATGGACACATGCAGAGTACTATAAAATTAAATTTTTTTTTTCTATTATTATATATGAAACAATTCAAACTATGACCGCATGTGAGACAGAAAGGGTCATAGTGATGTACCACATTTTGCAGGATTGTCGAATTTAGGGGTTAGCATATTAAATTAAAAAAATATATATTTCGAAAATAGCCCTTATTATTTTATTTTTGCAAATTTAGTTTTTTGGGAAAAGTCCAATAAGTACCCTGGTGATGTCTTGTTGCAAAAGGTACTTTCAGCCGGTTGGTCAACATGCAAATCAATCAGAATTTAATGTAATGTGTTGCAGACTAATTATTGTCACAGAGGCTTTGGACTTTGCAATTAAAAGATGTCTTCAAAAAGGTTTTGCAGACATTTTGTTTTTATGTGAAGGTTAGTTGTATAAATTATGAAATGCATGTTTTGAAATTTATTAGAACATAATATATTAATATATTTAACACCTATACTTTTTATATTTATATAAATAGCACTTTTAAAAAGTGATAATAGTATTATATTTCATGTAATATTGAAGATTTGAATGTCGTGTGCGTAAATATGAAAATTTAGGTCTGAGATATGTAATATAAAAATTTGTGTGAAAAAATGTAATTGACACCGCAGTTTTTTGAATATTAGATTATTTTTTAGCAAATTCACAACTACTTTTTAATAAGCTGCAACTGCCCCAAACAGACCCTCTCTTGACACTCGACTCACTTAGAAGGCGTTTAAAATGAATAACTAAAAAGCTAGTTATTATTAACCAACCTTAAGTACTTTTGTTTGTAAATAAAAAGATAATAATAATTGAACCTTCACAGGAGGGGGGACTCCTGCAATTAAAAATTTCAATATAAGTTATCACATATTAGTTTTGTTGGCAGAGATTTTTATAAATGTTATGAAAATTTATGAAAATTTTGCACATACATTTTTAGATAAATTTGATGGTAAAAAAAAAAAACAAAAAATAAAATATTATCGAATTAATGATTGTTTTTCATATAAATATTATTAGGTATGCCTCATATGCCATAAATGGACAGATGTTGAAGAGGAGCAGAGCCCATGAGCAGAGTGGAGCGGAATGATCTATCCAATCGAGGGAGTTTCATTATATGAGTTGGGGGTGCGGGGGCAACACCCCGCGGTTTGGTACATTGGTAATTTAAGTAATTACATATTGTACTATAGGGTTATATATATATGTTCTGTTTATAACCATAGGTGAGTCTCTGAGACTCCGAGATTCTGAATCTTGTATTTTACATTCCGAGATTTTGAATAGTTTTTTAGATAACAAGCATTAATAAAAAAATATTTTAGTGGAGTTAAGCTCTTAAATTCGTGGTGTATTAGTAAAAGGCAGACGGTTTAGAAGAATCTAATTTTAGCCTATTTAAGGAAATTAATCTAATATATTATCTTGTACCAATTGAATTATAGACATGAATGTACATAAAATTGATTATTGCATTAATGGATAAACTAAAAGAATAATATAATGTGTTCTTCATTTACTTCTAAAAAAGAGTAGATTCGAGAGATTATTAGGTGTGGAGTCTCTATGGATGTGGATTATTTATATAAAAGTATTGTAAATTGGTTATACATTATTGTACATATATGTACAATAATTTATACTATTGTACAATCATTTAGAGCGGCGATGCCGTGAAAGTTTCTTGTTTATTTAGGTACACTGCATTTTGACAGTTTTTTCAAGAAATTGCCTCTGAAATCTGTGTTTTCTTACTGATCATGTTTAAGTACGGTGACAACTTTCTAGCTGCGGTCTAATCTTTTCACAAAAAAAACTTATAATAGTCGCTACATCTTTTTAAACATCAAATTATTTTGTAACAGTTTTTTAATATGTTACAGCTGTCTCAAATAGAACCTAAATTTTACAAATATCTATGTGTATAAAGGCTCTTTGCATGATATTTGTACGCTAGATTGCTACCTCTTTCTTTTCATCACCGTACAAAGCTTTAGCAATCAGCACTTTGATCTTAAATTAATAAATAAACAAATATTTAACTTTCAACCTCGGAGGGAACCTGCTTTCTGTACTTCTTCAGTATTTCATTCTGCTTTCCGTATCAGCTTTTTCAGCTCTGGCTTTCGCCATAATCCAGCTCTCTACAGAGGCCTAAAATTAACCATTGTTTGAGCAGATCATTTCAGTTTTTATAATAAAATGTTTGAAAATTTACATACTTACCCCTCAATTTCTATGTGCGGGTTACATTTCCAATACATAAATTCAAATTTTTAACATGCATGTCTTTTATCGCTGCATGGTTCGCTTTGTGAAAGTTAAAATAGTAATATTTTTTATGTGATACGAAAGATTTGGATGTTATAAATATAAAATGGTGTGAGAAGCTCGTATTTTTAAAACATGTATGTCAATCATACACTACATACTGGTTGTCGAGATTGACCCGTCGATGTGATTCATCAACCTCACCCATTGAAGTCCAAGTGCCCGCTGTCATGTACTAGTTGCTGAGGTTGATCTACCAAGATGATCGCTAGCCTTAGTAGTTGAAGTGTTGGTTGTTATGTACTTTGATTGTCATGAAAGAAGGGAAATACATCTGCATCCATTTATAAATCATCCAGCCTCCATGATATCACCGTCCTTCGTCGACATTTCGTGGTTAGACCTCGTATAGCACTAACGTTTCTAAGTATTTTCTCTCTTTGTAGCACGAAAGAGTGGGGAAAAGCCCTTTGGAATCATTATAAATAGAGGCTCTCCGACATTCTAAACGACATATGATCAACCAATCTAGATAGATAGAGAGAGAGAGCTTCCGAAGCATATATTAATCCTTCCACTACATGCTTTCTTAATTATTTTCTTTGGTTGCATGAACTCGTGAGCGATATGGAACTTGACGTCTTAAAATGATTCAATATCCTGAAAGAAGCAGTGAGTGTATAGTTCGCACACAAATCTAATAGATAAACCGTCGAGGCAAGAAAAAGCAGAAGAATGATACATTGCACGAAAGAGTTTGTGCTGCAACATATCACAAACTCTCTTTGGCTTCTTTTCCGAGGAAAGAAAGAGAGAACTCCCAAAGCATACATTCATCCCCTTCCTCTACATCCTTTCTTCACATATCTCCTCCAGGTTGCACGAGCTCACGAAAAATACAGTTCCCGACGTCTTAAAAGAATTCAACAATAAAGATCACACAAATTATGATCAATATTTAATTTTATAATTATAGAATTCATCTTAAAAAATGTGTTCATTTACATACATACCACACAAATCTTATGTAATTACATATCTAACACCCAAACATTCATATTTACATACATACCACTTTAATCCTTATTATCACATCAAAATGATGACAATGATTTTAATTAATCGATAGGTTTTATTATAGGCTAAAATTTTTTCTTATTGTCTTAAAAATGAATTTACATGACACGAAGGAAAACCTATACTAAAAATGTATATTATCAAGCCAAAAATCTCAGCTAATTTTGTGGTATGTATGTAAATTTCCATTTTTTTTTTTTATAAACCAAGAGCGAGTGTTTTAACATTTTTTTTTTAAATTTTGATTATTCAATAATAAAAATAACATGCCATTTTGGAACCAATTCTCTGACCCGATTATTCATAATAAACTCTTAAAAAGAAAGATTTACATATATACCCCTCAATTCCTAAGAGAAAATATTACATCATGACTCCAAACACAATTTGCTTTCGGAGTCCAATGATGGGGCGCCACATGTCAAGTGGGCCCCACCGCAATACACTGGCATTGACCAGTGTTACAATTGGTGAAACTCACTTGACACGTGACGTCCCACCATTGGACTTTGTATTTTTTTCCTATTCCTAAACCATGCATGTAACGTGTATTTTTGCAAGTTAAAATGATAGTATTTTTTTTTTATGTCATATGAAATAGTTTCATGGTATAAATATAAAAATTAGAGTTTAAATACTAGATGTGTAAATACATAAGATTGAGATGGTGTGTATGTAAACGACCAAAATAGAATAAAATAAAAAACCATAATAGGACAATGAATTAATTAGATAGCGGAGGCCAGTCGGGGGCGATCGACTGTGGTTGACGAAGGATCGACGGTGGACGACGACAATCAACGGTGACACTGGGTTGCAGCTTCTCCTCAAGGTCTCATGCCCTCTCTCTAGACTTTAGCTTTCCCTCAAGTGAGGGGTGGGAGTCTATTTATAGTATTTTGTGTGCAATTAATGTAGAAATATCAACTATTTTGATCGGACGGTTCATAGAGTTTCCTTGAATCATGCAGCGTTTAATGGACATTTGAGTGCCTTAACGATAACAGAATTAAGTGATCTTGGGCTCATTGAATTTTTTTTGTCGAGACACTCGATTCGAGTATATGATTGCTAGTGTCGATATTTGTTTGACCTTTCAAATGTGTTCAGGAATATTCTAAAGATGATTTAATGACTTGATCTGAGTTTGATTTGACTCGGATTAGACTAATTTTTATATCAATAGGTCTGTCTCATTGAGCCGTTAAGTTTGATTATAAGTTTGCTAAAATAGGAGCTCTGGATGAATTATTATCAAGATTTGAACTTTTTTTGCTCAAAATATCATTTAGGGATCCGTGTCATATCTCGAGATTTGTGTCGGATGATGAAAATTTGTTGTTGGCCTATCAATAATAATTATGTGGTGATTGCAAATTTACCTTTGTAATAATAAAAAAAGGTTTTGTTGTAACGGTGATGAGCTAGACTGAAACACTTGTTTTAAATCATCTGCATTTTATTTGGTGCATTTACATATACATACCC
>NW_018164444.1:22828100-22828814 GCF_001263595.1 Phalaenopsis equestris | reverse complement strand
AATAAATAAATAACAAAACAAATTTCTTTTGAAAAATAACCAATTGAAACTAAAACTTTAAAACATATTTTGAAAAAAATAAAATGTAATAAAAACAACAACAAAATTAAACAAACTTTTTGAGTGGATACTTCCGTTTTCAAAATTTCTTACCCTTTGTGCGCGCAGCACAACCATTTTTATCTACACTGACTCTCCACGCATCCTCGTAGAATTTCACATTCTGCACAAAACTCCATGAAGCTCTACAAATTTTCTTCAAAATCAACATTTCCACAAGACACACTACCGCAAATTCAACATCACAAGCTCTTTGTAAATTTCAAATCACATCTTCAAATCAGTACCTAAATCCTGATTATCTCATCTTTGAATTGATACTTAAACTTCAATTCTCATTTTTGAATCAGCCCTAAGTTTCTAATTCTTTGCATTTGAGGTCGGACCTTATATTCCGACACCTTCTTTCAATTCTCATTTCTGAATCAGTCCTAAATTCCTAATTCTTTACATTTGAGGTCGGATCCTATATTCTGACACCTTCTTTTGAGAATTGACCAAAATTTTAATTCTCATTTCTGAATCAGTCCTAAATTTTTGATTCTTTACATTTGAGGTCGGACCTTATATTCCAACACCTTCTTTTGAGAATTGACCTAAATTTCAATTCTCATTTCTGAATCAGTCCTAAATTTTTTATTCTTTACATTTGAG
>NW_018164444.1:22823703-22824250 GCF_001263595.1 Phalaenopsis equestris | reverse complement strand
TAAATCAAACCTAGAGGCCAGCTCATCCAAATTAAACTATGGAGCTCCTCTGCCCTCCACCTAAGCGCCACAATGCACCCAAACTTCTGCCCTGAGAGCCACCCCATGGTCATTTTTATAAAAACTCACCTCCCATGGCCATGGAAGGTGTGCTGAAATTTTTCCTGAGAGGTCTCTCCAAACTTCACACAGAGCTTCCCTAAGATCCCCTTAGTGCATTCCAACCACTTTCCCTCACCCATTTCCATTATCGGAGCCCAACTTTGAACTCGAAACCCTGCCGGAAACAAGGACAGAACCCAATACACCTCCACACTCCACCAAACTTTAATTCCTTGTGCCTACACCTTCACAAGAGTGAAAGAAGCCAAAGCCCCATCAAATACCCCTTCCAGAGAGCCTTTACCATAGCTCTAGACCAACACCTGAAATCGAGCTTGGTCGAATTCACACCTAGACTTCACACCAAGGATAGGGACTCAATCTCTAGCCTCCTTGGACCCCAACGAACGTGTCGAGCATCTCTGATTGAAGCCTCCCTTCTCAG
>NW_018164444.1:22822025-22823564 GCF_001263595.1 Phalaenopsis equestris | reverse complement strand
GATCTTAAGGTTTTAGTGTGGACGGGCACGGGATCACTCTATCGAGGACGATGACGGGGAGCCGTTCGATCAAGCGCGTATCAAACGGACGGGGGAGATCGAATCGGGCGGCACTTTGAGACGTGAATAGCGGGTCGAGTCACCAAGCTACGTGGACGGCGATGTTCAACCAGAGCGCCCCACGCATGCTTTCGGAGCTGTCGTAGGATGAGGTGGCACGCGCGGTTTAAATAGAAAAATAGGGGTATTTTCTTATTTACTTAATACCCTTAACTTCAAAAATACATAACTTTGTGTAGAAAAATCACAAAAATAAAATAAAAATATGCTCTTGTTCAGTGATTAGAGGAGAATAATGTGGAATAATTTGAAGCCCGTTTGATGCATAAAATATTTTTGATTAATTAAATACTATCTGAAATCATTTGATTCTCCACGCATATTGACACATCACCTTGGCTTGAAATGTTTACATATTGTAGCTTTTCTTTAGGGGAACATCCTCTGATTTTTCTAAAATTAGATGAGGTTCCTATACAGAGATCCATATTTTTTAAGTTATCAAACGTTATTCCTTCAAAATAATCATGGAAATTAGCATATTAATTATAAAATCCTAAGAAAATTTTGGAAAGACTACCATGACTAGAAAAACCTTTGGAAATAATTTCATGGGTCAAGTCATTTAAAATGCACTTAAATTTTACAAATACTAAATCACTAAGATAATTAAATTTAAAAAATATAAACATTTAAATGACTTGAATTCTGATCTCCATTATGATTTATGATTAAGAGAACTCATCATAAAAATTTCAAAATGTTTTGAGTTCTTTTGATAACTTTAATTGATTTTTAAGGATAACTACCACTATTGACCCTTAAATAATTTTTAAAAATCAAAATATAACTCAAAAAATTATGAAACTTAGTTTTTTGAGTTCTCTCTAACTAGGGGTATTTATTAAAAATAAAATGATATTTAAAATAAAAACTTGATTTTTTAGCCTTTTTTAAAATAATTAAAAATCTATAAAAATCACAAAAATAATAAAACTCATGGAAATATTCTAAATTGCTTCTTAATCTCTTAGGAACAATTAGAATATTTGTCCTGATTATCTAAATAAAGATATTGAATTTCAAAGCTTGACAATAATTTTTAAAAGGCTAAAAAATGAATTTACACTAAAATAATAGGGATTAGAATTTACCTTGGTCAAGTTAGGAATTTTCTTTGAAAAATCCTATTTTTGCATGAAAATAATTATATAAATTAAATTAAATTTTGAAAAATAATATTTTCTCCTTTGATGCCTTAATTAACCCATGAATGAGGTAGGATAAAAATTTCAAAGTTATTTGAATTGAATTTGACAAATTATGAAGTGTTAGAGCCTTAGGGGCAAATGTGTAATTTTGCAAATTTAGCCTTAATTATCATTTAGGCTTAAGTCAAGGAGGGGAATGAGTAACCTCTGATATTAATCAATTTATTTGATGCTTGAAACACAAAGGGGTTAATTGGTAGAAACCAAT
>NW_018164444.1:22821528-22821936 GCF_001263595.1 Phalaenopsis equestris | reverse complement strand
TTTGAATTGAATTTGACAAATTATAAAGTGTTAGAGCCTTAGGGGCAAATGTGTAATTTTGGAAGTTTTGCCTTAATTAACATTTAGGCTTAATTCAAGGAGGGAAAATGGGTAACCTCTAATATTAGTTAATTTATTTGATGCTTGAAGCACAAAGGGATTAATTGATAGAAACCAATTTCACTTTCCTAATTAGGATTAATAAATTTCTAAATCATTAAAAAATTTGGAAGTTTATCAAAATTAAATGATCCTGGACTTAGGGGTATGACTTTTGAAGTCAATAACTAATCAATTTAATACCCCTATTTTGATTTTCAAATAAAATCCAAATCATGAATCATGACCACTTAAAACTTAACCCTCTAATTAAGACACTCACCTAGGTCTTAAGGGCTTAGTGGTGAC
>NW_018164444.1:22809404-22820317 GCF_001263595.1 Phalaenopsis equestris | reverse complement strand
CTTAGGATTCTGAGGTTGTCGTTTGTCACGATTTAAATCCTCACATCTTCCAGGCTATTTGTGTGATCGTTTCACACGAATGTAAGCCCTAACTAATAAAATTTGCAGGATGAAACACTTAAAATATTTCTCTTCAAAACTGAAGCCAAACATTAGGATAGCTTGGGAAGTCACCAGAGTTCTCCTCTGAATCCATGACAACCCCTAGTTCTTCTTCCTTTGGATTCTACAATAAAATGTTCCAAATTTGAACCAATCCCCTTGCACACCTCTATGTCCGATTTCGTTGAAGAGTCCTACCGTTTGAATTTCCTTGAAGAAATTATTTCTTGATTTTTATCAAGAGTCTTCTTAAGTGACTTTGGTTATTTAGGATGTAATTAACTATAGGGGCTTGCCCTTATAGGAAGCATGTCCGAACCCAGCTTAATATAAACCCTATTTAATCCTTAATATTAAATAGGGGAACTTGTCGGCAAATACAAAGGTTTCGCTGACCAAACGGACGTCATACTTTTTTTAGTTTATTTGAGTGAGCCTCATCCTCAATTCTTGTGTTTATCCTTCGGAATAGATACAAGATTTGAGGTACAGTGCTCTTTCATTTTAAACTACAAAAAAAATATGGGGTCAGTTTGATTTCATACCACAACGTCCTTCCGAAGCGGGCGACGGGATTTTGATTCCGGTGTCCGACAACTTCTTACGGGCAACCCCACAACCAAACCATTCCCCCGAAATAGTACCTAAACCCAGTCAGACATGGTAACTTGCAGATGTTGAGATGAGGGAGCCACCTCGATAATTTCAAAGGATTCTTATGACAGAACTTGAAATAATGAACAAAGTAAAAAAGAGAGAATTCGAATTCTATAAAGAGATCCAAGGAAAGTTTATCAACATTTTGGATGGCCTAGAGCTATATACATGGGTCTTCTCTAAAAATGATGAAAAAAGAATTCTTAACTGTGTAATTGACCTGAGAGATAGAGGTCTAGCTGGCCTGCTAATGAAGAAAACTTACTCAGAGCCATAGAAATGGATGTGCGAGAAAGACAGGATAACCATCCAATGTGGTTGCTGCCATAACTTTGTCGAAGATAGGAAAGGGAACCCCTGTGTATCATCATATACGAAGAGGTGGATCCTCTACCTTCTGAGATAAAGAGAATGATCAAAAGGATGATCATATAGAGTATACTACAAGTGGATTGCTTTTTGAATAATTGCATAATCAACATTTATGATGAAGGAGATTGTATCCCTCCGCACATAGACCACCATGATTTTGTAAGACACTTTCTGCACGGTGTCTCTCATGAGCCAAAGTAACATCTTGTTTGGAAGAGAGATCGATGATGTTTGCTCTGGGGAACTCAGAGGATCCGTCACGATTCCACTACCAATTTGTTCAGTACTAATTCTATAGGAAAACATAGTAGATCTAGCAAATCACTGCATTCTGGGAGTATGACGTCACAGATTGTCTATGATAGTCAGAAGAATGGATGATAGTTAAGTACCGTATGGGTTTCGTCTGGATCAAGAGTTGGAGGAGCTGTGCCCGTATGAGCTATGAGATGGTTGAACCTCTAAGTACACGTAAAAGGTATTCTCATCCTGGAGCATGGCTCAGTAGGTCAGCTTGATTAGGAGGTCACCCCAAAGAGGATAGACAGACAGTTAGTGGACACTTTTGTACCGCATCATGTTGTAGCAGATATGATGTGAAATGTAGCAGATTTGTTCAATGTATGATATATACTTAGTAGATGATGTTTCAAATATATTCAACATGTTCTATTTTTTTATGCTTCAACATGTATTCTGTTTGTAACACTTGTTTGAAGAATATGAATGAAATTTCTTTCAGATTTAACCATTTTTGTCATATTTCCTTTTTTGTATGATTGATAAGGAGCCATGGAATCATACATTGGTTATGAATTATAATGAACAAAGAAAAATACAATAAAAGTCTATTATTAAAATATAAAATTGTTTTTAAAAATTGACCAACAAAAATTAAGTTTTAAAAAAATAGACTTTGATAATTATATTTGGTAAAAACAACAAGAAAAGAAAATGATAAATTTGTTAAATTTTGTTTTTCTCGAGTTTGTGGTTTCTTGCTCTCTACTTTTGCAGCACGACCATTCTTCTCTTCACCTTCACATCCCCATGAAGTTTCCAACATTGCACAAAATCTTAGAAATTTTCCTCACTAATATTAATCTTCACATGCCACATGTCTATGAGCTTAACACAATAAATTCTTTACACTATTTTCAAGTTGTTCTCAGGGTCAGTACCGAGATTCTAATTCCCTCTTACTATCTCTTGCGTTGGATGTGAGTCATCGAGATTTTCTTCCTAATGTAATGATATATTTTGGATCAGCTCTTGAGTTGGATGTGAGTCATCGTGCTTTTCTTCTCAAAATGTTCTTCCTGCTGCCTCTTTCATTGGATGAGAGTCATCGAGCTTTCCTTCCCAACGTAGTGATATATTTCTGATCAGCTTTTTAGTTGGATGTGAGTCATTATGCTTTCCTTCCTAATCTGGTCTTTCTGCTACCTCTTAGGTTGGATGTGGGTCATTGAACTTTCCTTCCAAATGTAGTGATATATTTCCAATCAGATCTTAAGTTGGATGTGAGTCATCTTGCTTTCCTTCTCAATCAGGTTTTTCTGCTACCTCTTGGGTTGGATGTAAGTCATCAAGCTTTCCTTCCCAACGTAGTGATATATTTCAGATCATCTCTTGAGTTGAATGTGAGTCATCATGCTTTCCTTCTCACTCTGGTCTTTCTGCTACCTCTTTGGATGGATGTGAGTCATCAAGCTTTCATTCCAAATGTAGTGATACATTTTCGATTAGCTCTTGAGTTGGATGTGAGTCATCATGCTTTCCTTCTCCATATGGTCTTTCTACTACCTCTTGGGTTGGAATTGAGGCATCAAGCTTTCCTTCCCAACATAGTGATAAGTTTTCAATCAGTTCTGGAGTTGGATGTGATTCATCGTACTTTTTAATCTTAGTATGGACTTTTTCCTACCTCTTGGGTTGGATGTGAGTCATCGAGCTTTCCTTCCCAACGTAGTGAGATATTTTTGATCAGCGCTTGAGTTAGACGTGAGTCATCGTGCTTTCCTTCTCAATATGATCTTTCTGCTACCTCTTGGGTTGGATGTGAGTCATTGAGCTTTCCTTCCCAACTTAGTGGTAAATCTATGATTAGTTCTTGAGTTGGAAGTAAGTCATCGTACTTTCCTTCTCAGTCTGGTCTTTTTGCTACCTCTTTGGTTGGATGTAAGTCATCGAGCTTTGCTTCCCAACATAGTGATATGTTTCTAATCAGCTCTTGAGTTGGATGTGAGTCATCGTGCTTTCCTTTTCAATATGGTCTTTCTGCTACCTCTTGGGTTGGATGTGAGTCATCGAGCTTATCTTCCAAATGTAGTGATATATTTTTGATCAACTCTTGAGTTGGAAGTGAATCATCGTGCTTTCCTTCTCAATCTGGTCTTTCTGCTACCTTGTGGTTTGGATGTGAGTCATCAAGCTTTTCTTCCCAACATAGTGATATATTTTCGGTCAACTCTTAAGTTGGATGTGAGTCATCATGCTTTTCTTCTCAATCTAGTCTTTCTGCTACCTCTTAGGGTTGGAAGTGAATCGTCGAGCATTCCTTCCCAATATAGTGATATATTTTTTGTCAGCTCTTGAGTTGGATGTGATTCATCATGCTTTCCTATTCAATCTGGTCTTTCTACTACCTCTTGGGTTGGATGTGAGTCATCAAGCTTTCCTTCCCAATGTAGTGAAATATTTCCGATCAACTCTTGAGTTGGATGTGAGTCATTGTGCTTTCCATCTTAATCTAGTTTTTCTATCAGTTCTTACGTTGAACGTAAGTCCTTGAGCTTTTCTTCTTAATGTGACACAATTTTCTTTAGATAGGTTTAAGGCCACGTTAAATGGATTATGTCATCCTATTCTCATCTTTCGAGATCGGTTGAAGACCACCTTGAATTGATTATGGCATCTAAGTCTCTACCCAGTTTCTTTGAGATTGGTTTATGACTACCTTCAATAGGGTATGGCATCTGATTCTCATTCCGGGATTGATACCCAAATTTTAATTCCCATTTTTGGTTCAACACCTAAATACTGATTCCCATCCTCTGAAGCACCTGAAACTTGATAATTTGGAATCCGCCTTCTAATCCCCAATGAAAGGTTTGAATCCTCAATTTCGATCAAATATTCCCTCGCTAATTCCCCAGCAGAAACAAGTGCGACTCACTTCTACACTTTATTCTAAGTTTATTGACTTAGAAGTATATGTTGGTTTTTTTGATCTCGTCGATCAATGCCAATACGTTTGGTGTGCTTGCCTGGCACACTGCACCTATTGAGGGTCCATTTGTTGACCTCACTTTTGGTTGAGGTCTAGTTTTTTCCTCTTTAGTAGCCTAGGGTCTAGCCATAGAACTTCCCTGTTGACTATTCCTAAAGGACTAGAAAGGAACCCTCACCATTAAAAATTCTGAACTCTTCTTTGCTCAACTTGAAGTTCCAGATATTGGTCAAAACCTCTATCACTTAGTAGGAGGGGTCAATATGAGGGAGCTTAAGGTGAGTCCACATAGGATTACCTGGCCTTAGGGTTAGCCCTCTGGTGGTATGTTCATGGTTGCTCTCTCACACACTTGCACATTACACCTCCACTCACTACCTTAAGCCAAAGCTTGCCTAACTTTGGTCCCTTAGCCTTTTTGGAGACTCGTGTAGATTATCCCCTATACCCACAAGCCCTAGGTTAGGGTTTAGCTAAGACCATTATATGAAGGACCCAAAGTAAGAAATTCTATTGGTCCATGGCTCATATAGGGTGATTGACACCAAAATTTTACCAAAATACCAAACTTAGCCTTTTGCCCCCAAATCTACCCAAATTACTAAATTACCCTTGAAACCCCAAAATTGGCCAAAATTCCCAAAATTACCAAAAATACCCTAATTTCTTCAAAAATCATTTCAAACGTTTTGAAAATTTTCAAAATTGCCAAAATACCACCCTCATTTGGCCAAAATTACAAAAATACCCTTGGTGACTCAAATTGTACCAAAGTCTTCAAAATTACATCAAATATCCCCAAATTCAATTTGAACCACTCCATTGAGAACAATTTAACCAATTTGACCAATTTTGATCAAAAGACTTAAATTGCCTTTAAAGGCCCAATTAGTCCAATTTGCCCCAAATGTCCGTTAATTGGATCCCAACTTTTTCAAAGTTTAATTCTAAACTCAAATTAATCATGCTCAAGCTTGATTTTGACTAAATATAAGCCCAATTGACCCACATTGAAATCCAATTTCAACCTAAATAAAAAACTCTCAATTTATCTCAAGACCAAAATCTCACTCAATTGAACCTACAAATCTATCCAATTACCCCAATTTTGAATCATAAACTCTTTAAAACATTTCTACAAACCAAATTGAACCTTCAACTTCCCTTGTTCAAGCCTCAATTTCACTCAAAATGAACTTGGACCAAAACCCCAATTCCACCCCAAATTTCCCATGTCTCTAAATTTAACAAAATTGAACACCATAACCCAAAACTTTCCTCCCAATTGATATCCAAAACTCTTCATGTTATTCCTTAGGGATAATTTGAACCATAAATTGAGCCTTAGCCAAACTCTAGCTCAACTCAAACCCAAGTCTAACCCAACATCCCCAAAATTGACGAAATGCCTAAATTTTACCAAATTGACCCTCCAAATCAATTCAAAATCACTCCAAATCTTTCCTATACTCTTTGTGACAATCATCCACACCAATTTAATCAATAAATTGAGCTCAATGTCATGGCTAGCCCAATCCAAAACCAACTCCCAGCCTATTTTATCCAAATTGAACCCATGCACCAAAATTAACCAAGCCATTCCAAATTGATCAAACCAAAGCCTTTAGAGCCCCCTTTTGGACTCTAGTGACCAGGTTAAACTCACCTAGCCCACCCTACATGAGCTATGGACCAATGGTCTAATATTTTATGGGATTTCACCCCATTTTTGGCGTCAACTAAAATATCTTTTCCATCATGCCTTACCAGTGCTTAACCATCATTAAGCAACCCCTGGCCTCCTTGAGCCCAAAAGTGACCTGTCTCTGGCCAACCACCACCTCACCCACAAGAAAATGCTAGCTCAAGGGAGCCCCTGGTGACCAAAACCCAAAATTAAACTTCCCTGAGTTAGCTAAGTCCCATTGGGCATTCAAGCCTTTCTTCCCTCCACCTCAACAAGCTTTAGCACCTGATATGCCTACAAATTACATATTTTTTCATATATACTTTCTGCTCATTTTTAATGATTTCTAATGATATTATACTTCGAAGGAAGATATTTTGCATATTTTGGGTTTCAGGTACAAGAAATTGAATTTTGGAGAAAATGAAGCAAAAATGGTGTAATTTGGAGTAAAAATGAGGAGAAAAGAAAATTCTGACTTGGCACATTTTGATATGTCTTTCTATGTTTAATCTAATTTACATTTCTCACATGTTTTGAATGAAATTAAGCTTTAAAGAAAGGTTGTTTTCATTTTTATTTTGTAGGTTTATCTATTAGAAGCAAAACACAACTAAGACGGAGCAAAACAGAGCTAAAATGAAGCCAAACGGACCAAAATGGTAAAGCTGCTATAGAGTGGCACATGATGCGCCAAACTCGTGCATGATGCTCCAAAGTCCAAATAATTGGCACTTGATGCACCAAAACTGGCGCATGATGCGCCACAGACAACTTTTGGCAAATTAAGATGGTTCGAGAAAAATTTTGGGCAAATTTTCAAAGAGACACTTATTCTAGACAGCCCTTGGAGCGATTTAATGCATCTAGATACTTTAGAAGGTTCTTTTATTAAGGGATGTATCTCTTGTTTCAATCAACATGTATTTTGAATTCAAAAAAGTTGACTTTTGGTTAGAATTTATGCGGGAATTTAGAATTTGTTTTGGAGGGAAGTAGTCTTTTTTGAAAGAGAGGGAAGTCATGGGATTGAAGAGGAGTTTTGAAGATGAGTTTGGTGGTGGTGGCGTGTGTGTGTGTGTGAGTGGCGTGAGAGTGAAAAGAAGGAAAGGGAGAGAGGGTGAGAGAAAGTCAAGGGCCTAGAGATTTTATTCCGGGATTGTAAGAGGAGAGAGAATGTGACAAAATTCTTCTTTATTACATTTCTAGGAGAGAATTGAGAGTGCTTGTAAGAAGAGAAAGGCTTGAAAAGAACATCTAGTGAATTGCTTGGGAAGGACTGTGAGATAAGTTTTATATTTTATTTCTTTTGTATTGTAAACTTGTTTTTTATTAATGAAATTTGGTTTTGTCGTATTCTTCTCATGAATTATGAGTAGTTTTTCTTATCTTTCTCCCTACTTTGAGTTATGATTTTGTGAAGAATTGATTTTGTTTTAAATTATTTTAAATGTTAAAAATTTGTGATGATTTGAACTCTGATCTTCATTTACATTTTGATTTGGCCAATAGATATGTGAATATGTGTTGAGAAACATATGTTCTAAAAGGTCTATGATTTCTACAACATGGGGAGAATCCCATTTGATTTCATGGGAGAGTATTCCATCCATGGAGTTGGGTGCAAATAAATAAGGAAATATACTTTATTGGATACAGAATTGGAAATTTTAAGGTGACAAATTAAAATTCCTAATTTTGTCCAGTTGATTACAAACTAATACAAGATTATTAGCCTTCAGGTGAGGGAGTAGTGAGAGCTCTAGAGTGACAGTCGGTTTCCTCCCAAATATCCTCCCAGCCTAACCACAAGGGTAAAGAATAGGATTGCTCTGATTTTGACAAAAAACATCATATATTTATATATATATATATATATAATATTAAAAATATGTTGATTTTGCTGGTACGGGAACCAATGCTCATGTTGCAGGAGGGTGGATATATAATCTGCCCAAAGTTCTCGTTTGCAGCACTTCATGGCATAACATTTTCATTAAAACTAAGTTTATTTTTGCACTAGACATTTATGGCAGTCAAATATTGGTGTTGTTATAGATCAATGAAAACATAAAATCAAAATTAATAAAAAAAAAATACAATGTACGTTAAGCTATTGTTTCCTTTCTGGCTTTACTAAAACGTTATTGTGCTAGAAAGTTATACAAATATAGTTACTGCTAATATCAGTGGTGATTATAATTATGATGTTTCTTATGATGGTTATTTAGGCGGATCAGCATTAAAAATTTTTCTATTCTGAGGAAAATTTACATACATTCCACATAATTCTTATGTATTTAGATATCTAATACTTAAAGTTTGATATTTACATTTGTAAGACATTGGTGCCATAAAACTTGGCATGAAAAGTCCTACTTCACTTGCAAAAAAAAAAAAAATGATACATAAGAGATATTTAGTATGTATGTAAAAGATCTTTAATTTTCTCTCTTTTCATAAATTTTCACAATATTGTCAGTTTCAAGTAAAGTTTAAATTTTTGTGCTCGTTGCCACTAAGGCTAGAAAAGCTGTATTATGTGTGCTATCAGAGAAAGATCTTCATGAATTAATCAGAGAAATACGATAAAATTTCATTAAATCGTGTACGGAGAGATCATCCACAATTCCTTCATATTAAATTTAACTTTGGGGATCAAGATAGCCTTGCTACCTTTATCTATGCTGGAAGCTCTCCTAGAGCCAAAGTGGAGTTGTGGGAGAGTATTCAGAATATCAGCATTTTCTGTAACTCAGTTTGGCTGGTGGGAGGGACATCAACTCCATTTATACCCCTTCTGAAAAATTAGGAGGCAATCCTCCTAACTCTAATTCTATGAATCTCTTTAATGACAACATCAGCTTAGCTTGCTTATTTGATCTTGGTTTCACTGGACCCAAGTTTACTTGGAGGAGAGGACCTTTATGGGAAAGATTGGATAGAATCTTAGTTAACTCCCTGTGGCTGAATGAATTCATACACACCTCTGTCGAACATCTTAGCATGACTGGATCTGATCACAGGCCTTTACTCATCACCATTTCTGCATCTCCAGTTAAGCACAAAGCCAGCTTTAGATACCTCAACATGTGGTCCTCTCATACTGATTTTCTTAATCAAATTTCCTTGGGGTGAAGAGAATGCTATCACCCTAATCCACTGATCAAACTGTGGCTGTTGCAAAAGAAGATTGGCAAGCATTTATCTAATTGGAATTTGAATGTGGTTGGAGATGTTAAATTGAGAGTTAAAGAGGCTAAAAAGGAAGTGCTTGATATGGAAGCTAGGCTTCAGACCAATCCAGAAATTGAATTAATTTACTGTTGGCTAATGAAAAATTGATGAATGCTATTAGTATGCAGGAGGAATTCTATGCCCAAAAGGCTGCAAAAATCAGATTCTGTGAAGGGGATAGAAATACTAAGTACTTTCATGCTTGTATCAACTATAGGAGGAGATGTAATACCATTCACAAGATTAAAGATCCATCAGGGAATTGGATACTTTTTGAAGACTTAATTGCAGCAAGTCCCATCCAGTATTTTCAAACTTTATTCACTCAACCTCCTTTCACCAGATTACCAATCCAGCAAGATCTTTTTGATCAGGGATATACAAGAAATCTGAAATTGGATTCTATCCCTGGGGAATTGGAAATTTGGTCAGCCCTGAACTCAATTGACAGCTCCAAAGTTGCTAGCCCAGATGGATTCTCAGCTGATTTCTACAAAAAAGCTTGGAAGATCATCAAGGGGGATGTAATTGAGGCAGTACAAAGCTTCTTCAAAGGGATGAATTTACCCAACTATTTTAACTGCTCTACCAATATTTTAATCCCCAAAAACCAATTACAAGCTCTATGGTATTAGTTCAGGCCAATCAATCTCACAAATGTTATGTCCAAAATTATTAGCAAAATTATTTCAAACAGATTGCAACCTCACTTACCTCATCTTATCAGTGAAAAACAATAAGCTTTTGTGCAAGGTAGAAGCATAGTGGAAAATGTTCTGTTGGCACAAGAACTAGTCCTGGACCTGGACAAACAGTGTAGAGGAGGAAATCTCATTTTCAAACTTTATATCCAAAAGACTTATGATACCATTAATTGGGATTTCATTGTGGAGGTGTTGTCTGCTAGGGGTTTCTCTCAATCCTTTATTTCCCTGATCCTAAGGTAGCTGTCAAATAATCATCAATCCATCTTCATTAATGGGAAGTCTCATGGTTTCTTCACTGCTACCAGAGGTATCAAGCAAGGTGACCCCTTATCCCCTACTATCTTTATACTTGCATTTGATTACTTATCAAAACCGCTGAATCAATTTATGGCCAAAGCTCCTCACTCTCTTTATAGCCACAGATCTAACATTACAATTAACCATTTAACCTTTGTTGATGATGTAATTATATTTACAAAAGAAACTAAACCCACAGTCAAATTTTTGTTTCAATTCTTGGAGAAATTCTAAGATTTCTCTGGGATGTTGTTTCATAAACAGAAATGTTAGGTTGTCTGCAGTAAATGGGTGAAGCCTGAAATCAAACACTGGATTTCAGATTTCACCCTAGCTCTCTACCTCTGAAATACTTAGGCACCTTATTTAATGGGGGGACTAGGCAAGTCCAGTTTGATGATATTCTTCAAAAAGTTCAAGATAAACTCAATAGTTGGTCCAATACTTTTCTTTCCAATGGGGAAAAAAATTACCCTTCTTAAAAGCATCTTAGCAGCTCTCCCATCTTATTTATCTCAGGTTTCTATTATGAAGAAATCCATCTAAACCTCACTTGAAAGAACTTTCAATAGATTTTTATCGGCAGGCTAGAGAAAGCAAGTGCATTGGGTGAGATGGCAAA
>NW_018164444.1:22808044-22809363 GCF_001263595.1 Phalaenopsis equestris | reverse complement strand
TCCAAACTAATTTTTGCAAACTTTGGGTTATGTTTAGAGCACAGACTTCAATTTGGGCCAAATTTCTTAAAGGAAAATACTGTAGAGAATAACATCCTTCTCTTGTGACCAACAGATTGGGGGACTCTATAACTTGGAAGAATATGTTGAAGATGAGAACAATGGCTAAACAGCTTTTCATTTGGGAGATTGGGGAAGGCAGACTAAATGTGTGGCTTGATAACTAGACTGGAGAAGGCTTAATCTCTCCTCCAACTGATTCTCATTTCAACTCAACAACACAGGTGTCTGACCTTTGGTCTGCTAATGGTTAGAACCAGCAAGCTCTTCAGAATATCCTTGATAATAGATTAATCAACACTATAATGAAAAAACCATTTGATAGATCCAGGAAGGACAAACTTATTGTGAAGAAGAAGGTTTCCCAGAAATTTTCATCTTTCATTGCTAATTTCTACTTTCCTCAAGAGGAGATATCTTGGACTAAATGTGTGTGGAACAAGTATCTTTCTCCTTCCATGGCCTTCTTCTCTTAGAAGCTCTTCTATGGCTTCATCCCCACTGATGATATTTTAAGGTTAAAAGGTTTAAGAGGCCCTTCAAGATGTTGTCTGTGTAAATGTGAGGAGGAATCCCTCCCCCACTTATTCTTTAAATGCTATCAAGTTCAACATGTTTGGAACATTTTGCTACCCAAATTAAAACTAAATACCATCCAGCTGTCTTGGGAGGTGTTTTATTCAAGTTGGAAAGATTGGCAGGACCAACAGCTCCCTCTCATCCCTTATATCATGGCATGGTTTGTTTGGATGGCAAGAAATAAGCTGAAATTTGATGAGGTCCATTGGGATGCAAATGCCATTGCCACACACTGTTACAGCTATTTACAGAAACTGCACTACCATAGGAAACTCCCTGACATCCTATCCACATCTTCCCTCCTTGGTACAAGAAAACTTCAAACTATCCTAGTTCACTGGAATTGTCCTCCTATGGGTTGGGTCAAATTCAATACTGATGGTAGCATCATGTCTCTTAATGCTGGCTTTCGAGGGGTTTTCAGAAATACTAGAGGTGAATGCCTACTATATTTTCAGTCTCCTGCCATAGCGGAAGATCCTCTGGAAGTTGAAGCCCAAGCTATTTTTTGGGATGTTTTCTTGGTCATAAAATACAGGTGGAATCTCTTAATGGTGGAAACTGACTCTATGATCTTTTCAATACTGATGGTAGCATCATGTCTCTTAATGCTGGCTTTCGAGGGGTTTTCAGAAATACTAGAGGTGAATGCCTACTATATTTTCAGTCTCCTGCCATAG
>NW_018164444.1:22789804-22807444 GCF_001263595.1 Phalaenopsis equestris | reverse complement strand
TAGATTTAGTTTCTTTACAATCCATAAACTCATTATAAAGGGGAATGATGCTTTCTTAAATTTCAACTCCTTGTCACAAAACTTTATTTAGTCAGTAAATTTAATTTTGAAGATTGGTAAAATTAGTTCTTTTCGTTACATTTGTGTTAGCATTTTTTAAACACATTTTAACTTATTTTTCCTACTTCAATTTTTATATTTTGAATATTGTGATTTATATTGTATCAAAAGAATTTTGATCTTCCAAACAAAAATTTGATATTAGTAGACTAGAATTAGCCTAAGGGATTTTTTATTGTGCTTCTCTGTGGGATCGATACTGGGGTTTTTAAAGAAAGCCATATATTACTTGAAGTGATATTGCACTTGTGTAGAACTCCTAATGTGTGAACTATTTTATATATTTTATATAACATTTTGATTTTGCACATTAAATACTTAATATAAATTGGGTCAAGATTTTGACCATATTTTTTATACTAAATTTCTGTGTAATTTCAGGATGGGTCAAGTTTCTGGCAATGTTACCAAGGATTTAAATTGACATAAAACATGCAGAAAAACATCTCACACTATGGGCGCATCAGGTTTTTAGCATCGTTATTGGGGAAGCTACGATAAGAACTTTAGGAGAATTTTAGATAAACATGTAAGACTTAGATTTAGAAATTATAGTACTATTATAGAGTGTGTTTAATTATTGTGTGTTTATTTTAAAGAAAATCCAAAATACAAAAAAAATATTTTTCATATCTTTCCTATTAGTTAAGTCTTTAGATTTATGCGTAGTTCAAGATCTGTAGACCATAAGTTTTACAAGTCAGAGTTGGAGAGAAATTTTGCGAGAGATTTGAAAAGACTCCAAGAATTTAATGTAGTAGTGGTGAATCAATGATATAATAACTATTCAGATTTGGATTATAATGCAGTGGCTTTGAGAGAGTAATCCTTAAGAGAGTGGAAAATTTTCAAAAAGATATGCTTACAATTTTAATTTCTCATGTTGCAGAGATTGAGTGGAAGTTAGATCAATACATAGAAAAATATCCTCAAGGAACCCCAATTATTAAGGAAAATTCATTTGGACAATTGATTGAAACTGGCCATAAGATACATAATTCTTATTCTGATTATTATAATCCTGATTAGGAAAATTATTTGAATTTTAATAGGAAAAAAAATTTTGCAGGAGAAGACAAATTTTGGGAAGATAATCAATTTAATCGAACATGTAGTTGGAATAATCATGGATATTGTAATGATGAACTCTCTTTTCCTCACAATTTCAACTTCAACCCCCAAAATGAGGAGAATGATTTATTAGAAGAGTTTGTTATTCAAATGGAGAGTGATTTGGAGTGTCAAGGGACCACAATAAGGAATATGGAAAACCAATTGGGGCAGATTATTAACTCAATTAATAGGACTCCTCAATTTAACTCCAACCCATACGATGAAGAGAAGCAAGTAGTTCTAGAAGAGGTTGTGATTCAAATGAAAAGTGAGCAAGAAAATCAAGTAATCACAATATGGAATATAGAAAACCAACTAGGGCATATTATGAATGCAATTAACAGTTACCCTCTTGGAGATTTTACCTAGTGACCCTGAGATAAACCCTAAGGAGATGAATAATGAGCAATTTAAAATTTCAATCCATGGTGAGCAATGTTTGATCCTAATGAATTAAAATACTCTAGAGATTATTTAATCCATTAAAAATTATAGACTCAACAAATAATTCTATTTTTTGTCCACATTAGTATCCTCTATTCACTCAGCAAGAGAGTATTTTTATTTTATTTTTATGATTTTTCTAGAGAAAGACATGGATTTTTGACAGTTCAGGCATTTAAATACATCAAAAAAATCCATATTTTTCTACTTAAACATGTGATGCCACCTCATTCTCATTTGCGTTGAACTTTAAAAAATCGTCAATTCACACTAAAATAGTTACTTCCAGAGACTTTATGCTCCGCTATTCGATGCTGCTAGCCACCTCAGCTACCATGCAGCCCACCTTTTCATTCCAAGCATTCCTCCAGCTTGATCTCCTCCATCCATTAAATAAAGGTGTGATCAAACAACTCTCCTTTATCATCGCCAAGTTACCTAAACTTTGAGTCGTTCACACTAAAAACTTAGGATCTCAAGCTAGACTCAACCAAATCACATGGGCTTTTTTTTCTAAGACTTCATATACTCAAAACAAACATATATATATATGGCTTATATGGTACGAAAGATAGTAAATACTATGAAGAAACAATTTAAGCTTGGTTTAGGGTTAATGATCAATATCTTTATCTGAGAGGGGAGGCCTCAATGAGATGGTTGTGGTAGCTTTTATTAGGTTCAATGAACCTCCAGATGAAGTCCTAGGCCCTGGTAAATTCTCTAGGTATGATTTCGATCAAGCTTGATTTTAGGTGTTGGTCTAGAGCTATGTTAGAGGCTATTTAGAGAGGGGCTTTTGTGGGGAATCAACTCCTCTCACTTAATGGATGGGGTGTGCACAGTCAATTGAAGTTTGTTGGAGTGTCGAGTTGTGCAAAATTTGTCTTGGTTTTCCCTAAAGTTTGAACATAAAATTGAGCTCTCACAGAGAAATCCAGAGGTAGAAGATGGTGGGCTTGAGCTTATGAGTTCTTGGAGAGTGTCTGGAAGCAATTGGGCAGATCACTCTGAAGCAATTTGTTTGTCTTATGTCTTTTTCATGCAAGAGGGGTTTAAATAAAATGGGCTAGGGTGGATGCCAGGGCCAATTAGTGGGTGCAAAACAAAGTGCCAAAGCCAATTGGAATTGGTAAGCTTAGATGGGTAAGTTTTAGGTTTGGATGGAGGCATGGGGCTTTCGATTTTGTGGTTTTCCAGTAACTAGGGTGGCTAACAAAAGAAGGGGGTCGTCAAGTAGTCAGGTGAGCCAGGGGGAGGTTTAATTATGCTAAACTTCTAATGTCTTGGAATGATAGCAAGTATATTTTGATTTAGGACTAAAAAATGATAAGATCCCTTAATTAAAGGGACCATTGGTCCATGACTCCCATAGGGTGGGCTAGGTGAGTCTAACCTAGTCAGTAAGGTGCATTTAGTGGCTAGAGTGGTCCTTGGTTGGCCAATTTAGCATGGCTTAATCAATTTTGGTGCATGGGATCAAATTGGATTAAATTATCTTGAAGTTGGTTTTGGATTGGGCTTTCCATAACATTGAGGCCACTGGATTGATCAATTTTGTGTGGATGGTTGTCATGAAAGGTTTATAAAAGATTTGGACTGATTTTGATCTAATTTTGAGGTTTAATTTTAGGGATTTTTGACAATTTGATCAATTTGGGGATGTTAGGTTAAACTTGGGTTTAGATTGGGCTAGAGTTGGGTTAAATCCAAATTGAAAGTTCAAAATGTCCTAGAGGGATGTTACAAAGAGTTCTCAACATCAATTGGGTGCCAATTTTAAGGTTAGGGCATTCAATTTTGTGGAATTTGGGCACATGGCAAATTTGGGAATTTTGGATTTGGGTTGAAATTTAGTGAAATTGAAACTTGAACAAGGTCAATTGAGGGTTGAATTTTTTGTGCGGAGATGTTTCAAAGAGTTTATGATGCATAATTGGGGTAATTGAAAAAGATTGGGGCGTTCAATTGAGTGAGATTTTGGTTTTAGTCCAATTTGGGGCTATTTGATTTGGCTTGAAATTTAACTCAAATGTGAGTCAATTGGACTTGGATTTTGTTCGTATTGAGTTTTATTATGATGAATTTGAATTTATAATTGAAATTAGGGAAAATTGGGGTCAAATTGATGGACATTTAGGGTGAATTTGGGGAAATTGGGCCTCTAAGGGCAATTTGGGGCTTTTGGACAAAGTTGGTCAAATTGATCAAATTGAATTTAGTTGAAGAGTCCAAATTAGTTGCTTACTTTATTTTCATTAACCAAAAGTTATAAAAAGAATAGAATTTTCATTCTTAGTATAGCATTTTAAGTTTAAGTAAGAATATATTGTTAAGTAGATTTTTATAATCTAAAATTTATAAATTTCTAAAGTGCATATTGTTATTTTCCATGTGGGTTTGATATTCGGGGCTTAATCAAAAAGTCCTAAATTGGGTCTCTAACATATTGAATTCTTGCAAGATGAAGGCTATATAAATAAAGAATATTTTTCCTTATCATGAATCAGTATTAAGTATAGAAATTCTGTTGTGGAAGTATGTTACGTGTGTTGTGCCAAATAGAAGCAATTATATTCATTACTCTGACTAGAGATATTATAAAGAACATTGGCTAATCTATGGTTTGAATAAACTTGAAGACTAGTTAGGTAGGGAAGGACCAGCTCTAACTCTAGAGTTCCCTCTTCTCCCTCCACCTAGTGCTAACATATATTTTCAAAACCTAAAACTATAAATCAAATTGAGGGATTTAGCCTGTCACTTTAAAGTCCTCTAACTCGACACCCTTGAAAAGTTTATTTCCCTATTTATATGTACTCAACCTCATGAACTGCAATCTCATTCATGAAATCAATATGTTATTCTAACCATTCGTTGACTGAGATAATACCATCTCGGATCTTACATCTTCTCACAACATGTATTAATATTTTAATTGGCCAAATCAAGAAGTAAATGATGTACAAGGTTTCAAATCATCACAACTTCTTCCAACATTGAAGTCTAATACTTCACACAACATTCTTTAGACACTTAATCACTTATCATTTTAAGGAAAAAGATATAGAAAACTACTCAGAATATATGAAGAAAACACAACCACACATAAGCTTAAAAGTAGAAATCATGCACACAAACAAGAAATCTAGATTAAAACCAAGTGTCAAGTGTAGCCACAAAGATAAATACTTATATCAAATCCTCTCCACCAAATGTCTTGAAGTTCTGATGACTCTCTTCCTTCACTAACAATACAAACTAACACTCAAAATAATAAAAAAAAGAGGCTGATGGCTGCTACGGTAGTTACTTAGATGAATAATGGCTCTAATGGCTAAAGGGTCGTTGGTCTATTCTCTTGGATAATCTAAGTATTTTCTTATAAAATTCCAAGGGGTTCCTTTGTGTCTCTTCAAAAAGGTATCTCCATTCAATGAATCTTCTAGAAGTTGACCCCTCAAAAGCCAATTGATTGAATTTTCATGTCCATGGGAAATTTCCCAGTTTTATATCATGGTTTGCTTCAAACACCCTTTAAATTTTTTTTTAAATTCAATGATTCATCAAATAACTACTTTTAGCACTTATGCACGGGGCATGTGGCGCATAGGCGCGAATTCTGGGCACTTGGTTTC
The DNA here is from genome assembly GCF_001263595.1 of Phalaenopsis equestris. Classification (NCBI taxonomy): domain Eukaryota; kingdom Viridiplantae; phylum Streptophyta; class Magnoliopsida; order Asparagales; family Orchidaceae; genus Phalaenopsis; species Phalaenopsis equestris. Next base: position 22,802,129 of record NW_018164444.1, on the reverse strand, counting down.
AATTTTGCACCTTTCTTCATTTTTGCTCCAAATTTGACCTTTTTTCACTCATTTTGGCATTTTTCATCCACTTGATTTTACCTAAAAGAAAAACACACAAATACTTTTCGATAAAACACAATATCAAAAAAATAGGTGTAAAATGTGTATAAAATCACTATTGGAAAAACAAACGACCATCTTCAACAGCAAAACAGGTCTACACCAGCTAAACCACTCTTTAGCATTATACAACAAGCCATAAGACTTTGAGGTTGTCCGTCTAGTCCGACATATATCCTTAACTTTCCTTTAGATTTTTGTATTGCTCTGCTATAGGATATAAGTCCTAACCTTTTTTAGGAATCTGAGGTTGTCGTTCGTCACGACGTAAATCCTCACTTCTTCTAGGCTATTTGTGTGATCGTTTCACACGAATGTAAGCCCTAATTAATAAAATTGACAGGTTGAAACATTCAAATATCTCTCCTCTAAATTGAAACCAAACCATAGGATAGCTTAGGAAGTCACTGAGGTTCTCCTCAAGATCTGTGACACCCCCTAGTCTCTCTTCGTTTGGATTCGATAGTATGTTCCAAACTTGAGTTATTCTCATTTCACACCCCTTTGTCTGATCTCCTTGAAAGTCATATTCTGTTGAACTCCTTAATGATAATATCTTTGATTTTCATTGAGAGTTTTCTTAGGCGACTCTAGTTATCTAAGATGTAATTAACTAAAAGGGCTTGCCCTTATAGGTAACTTTCAAGAACCCAACTTAATATAAACCCTATTTAATTTTTCATATTAAATAGGGGAACTTGTTGGCTTATAATAAAATGAGTTTGCCGGCCAAACGGATGACATATATTTCCTAGTTATTTGAATGAGCCTCCCCATCAAGCCATATGTCCATCTTTCGAGAGGGACACAACTTAAGGTGCGACACTCTTATTTAAATAATAAAAAATATGAGATCAGCTTGATTTCATATTTTTTTAACCTAAATATATATTTATGTAAATTAAATGTCTCTCTGAAGTAGGCGACGAGTTTCCATTTCGGCGATCGATAGCTTTCACATTACAACCCCCCTAAAATTGTGCTGACAGCTTCTGAAGACTCTGCTGGGGAATAGTTTCTCTCTCAATTTAAATCAGGGAATATTATTTTCATACATCGATAAAGCATCCATGTTCCTCATGGACAAAATTACTCTTCTTCTGTTAGCATGCTTCACCCATTTCTTTCTTGGGGAAGTATAGTCAACTAGTATCGTCAACTCTTTCGAACTTCAGGACTATCTGTTCAACCACCTTTGAACAGATAGGTTCAAGAGTTCATTATGAATTTTAATCATTGTGTGGGGTCAGATCCCCAGTAGGTGTGTTGGTGGACTAGTTTTGCCTAGGTGATATGCGTTGTGAAGTTGGTTCTACAGTGGGTCCTAAAATTTACTTTCTTTTTTGTTCCCTTTCAAGTTTAGTTTGTTATTTTACAAATTAAATTGAATAGTGTCATGCTGAACTTGCTCTTTGAACCATCTTTATATAATTAATTAAACTCTCTTATTTTTAAAGTTACTTTTACTAAATTCTGAAATATTTTTCACAAATTAAAATTAAAATAAAGACTTGTCCATTCTATAGATCGACCTTCGTTATTTTCTCTGAAGTAGGCGACGAGTTTCCATTTCGGCGATCGATAGAGCTTTCTTTTTGATGCTACTACAACGGTGTTCCTTTTGCTCACTTTCTCGTGCAACCTGCCGACTAGTTGTGATGCCCGTAATGTTGCACCCACCATCAAGCTTGGAGCCAGATTCGATGAACTTGAAGTCATGATTGGAGTGGCTCCCTTTGTCATATTGAGAGTTACTGCTCTAGAAATTTAGAAGCCTTCAGTCGAGTGTAGCCTGAACTGTCCTTAGAATTTTCCTTCTTACCATAAGGTAAAGACTTCTGCCACCACGACACTTGTTAAGCCTGTTTTTTCCATTTCTACTAAGGAAAAAGAGGCCATGATCTTTGAAGATACAATTGAAGGATTCATCATCCCACCATCAGTGTTTCAAATTGCATCGAGTTTGAGAACATTGCCATTAATTGAGTCACAGAGAAGAAACCACAACTGATAGATCCGAAGGGCTGCTAAAGCCCAGATTTTTAAATAAATGATTGTTGATGAAATTCCTCACCTGGAAGAACTAGGATTGTTGGAGACTTATCCACTTCTACAAGGGAATAGGTTCCATCCCTTAATGGAAACCAATGGGTATGATAGTTTTCAGAACATTGCTATTACTTTATCATTACCTCATGGACATGGTGGGGGGAGGAAGAAGCCCACTCCAATTACCCGAGTTAGTACAGTATTCCAAAAAATAGCTACCAAAGAGGGTTGTTCAATCAGTGATTTACTTAAATGTGTGGGTTGTGCAGTATCCCCTCACATGAAGAAAGAAATTCTAAGAGATGTCAGATCTGTCAGAAGATCTCAAAGATCAACTGAAGCTTTGCCTATTCGTATTCTTGTCATGTTCTGCCTGGGAAGCAGAATTAATGCTACCATCATCACCACATATTTTATCATCGTTGCTCTATGATCTATAGTGCATCGACTGGTTAAGTTACGTCTGGGTCCAAGAATTCTACCAGTTACCAGTCATAAGGATGTCTCTAAGGTTTTGAAGGAAAAGATGAAGAGGTGACCCAGTGTTGTATCCGATCTTCATCATGGGGAGCATACATCTCTTTGACATGTTGATGCCTCTGTTGAGACACCCCATCTCAAGACATCACCATAGAAAAAAAGGTATGGGCACTTTAGGTTGCCATACTAATCTGGTTCAGTGAGCTTGTAAGGCAGGATCATGGAATGAAGCAAGGGTCCAAAGTATATCAAACAGTTGGTCAAATAGCAGTTCGGGAGGCTTTAGCCCGATCTAAGGGTGGTGCATTGATTTCAAGGAGTGGACCTTACCAGGAAGAATTCAATGTCGTACTCTACCCCAAGGGCTTTGTGTCACTAAAATTTAATACATTTGACATGAATGGAAATCCCAGGCAGCATATACCACATTCTTAGCCAGTTGTGGCAATACCGGAGGCAACAATGCCTTGCTTTTCCATCATTTTGTCAGTAGCCTATCAAGAACAGTGTTTGATTAGTATGTCAAGTTGCCCAATGGATCACTGAAGACATTCGCCAAATTAGAACGATTGTTTGTAATAAAAATTGCCAGTACGCATCATCACATTTTGATTAGAGATCTCATGGTAGAGAGGAAAAATCCTAATTATACACCAAAAATATACCCATTTTCAGACCCATATTTTATACTCATATTTTGTTATATTGCACTTTAATGAAAGATGCTTTTTATGTTTTATTGTAGGTTTTAACTTTTAGGGCTTGGAGCAAAAAGGATGAAATTTGGAGTCAAAATGGAGATTTTGAAAAGATGTTCAGCACCAACGTTGCTAGACTGGGTGTCGATGGAGACTTTTGATAGATAATACAAATTTAATTAGATGGCCATTGGCGTCGATGGCGCCAATGTCGATGAAGATTCTGTTTCTAGAATATTTGATGAATTTGGACACTTTCTGAAGAGTTTTTCAATACACCTATTTGAGAACCAACCCTAGGCTCTATTTAGAGCCAAAATTGAAAAAAAAAAGAGGCCTCTTTTCCCCTCTTTGCATCTCTTCAGACTCCTTGTTCCCACCTTACATCCTCCCATGCCACTAGTTAGTTATTTTCTTTATATTTTTGAGTTTGTGTGATGATTTTAAGTGTGAATTCTTCTCTAAGAAGTGTTGGAGAGGAAGAGAGATGAGAGTTTTATTCTTCCTACATTTTGTAAGAGAGGCTACAAGGGCTTTTCTTTGAGAAAGAGTTTATGATAAGTGTTGTTTGTTTATTATTATTTTATGAACTTCCTTTTATATATGAAATTTGTGTTTTTTTGTATCTTTTTAATTAAGTCTGAGTAGTTTCATTTATCTTTCTGCCTACTCCGAGATATGGTGAAATGAAAAGATAATTTGGATGTGCCAATGTTAAAATATAAAATAAATTGTATTGGTTTTTTCAACTCCTGTATTAATTTACTTTTTGATCTGGCCAATTGAATTTTAAAAATATGTTATGAAATATATGATCCAAGAAATGGAATTTAAGTTCTACAACAGACTGAGAATCACATTTACGTTCATGAAGGAGAATTTTATTTATGAAATTAAATGCAAATAAATAGGAAAATATACTATGTTGGGTGTAGAATTAGAAATTTTTAGGGTGACAGACTAAAATCCTCAATTCAATCTTAGTTTTTAAGAACTAAAGTGAGAGTTAGCCTTCAGGGGAACGAAAGTGGGAGCTCTGGTATGGGAGTCAGTATCCTCCTAGCATAGCTATGGATTTAGAGACTAAACTTAAGATTAGCCAATGATTTTCTATAACACTCAATTATGGTAGAGAATTAAAATTGCATATATTTGGCACAATACATATTTAAACCGTTTATCTCATCTCATTTCACTAAAAACTCATTGTACTGGGAAAGATGCTTTTTCATAGTGCTTTTTCATATAAAAAAACTTGATCACATAAACATAGTTTAGTAGTTACTGTTTTAAACTTTGCATTTAAACTTTTCATTAATCTCATCTCATTTCACTATAAACTCATTGTAGTTATAAATTTTACACAACTATATTTTTCGGGATAAGGTTTTTAGCGGCGTTGTTGGGGAAGGTAATGGTAAATTAAATAGATTTGGTAAATTAGGAAATTTATAGATAAAATATAAAAAAATTCATATATATATACATATATATATATATATATATAACCAAAAATAAAAAAAAATTTAAGAGTATTTTTAAGAAAATTTGCTTTGCTTATTATATTAGTTTATGCTAAATAGTGGATCTGAAGGTTCAGTACCTTATAATTCAGAATTAAAAAGTACTATGAGAAAAATTCAACAAAAACAAAAAGAAATTAAAAATTTTTACGAAATGACAAATAATTAAATAAATGAAAATCGATAAAGACATTTAAAGGATTATGCTAATCCAACAGCAGATGAACATCACTTAACTATTCAAAATCCTGATGTTGCTGCTAATTCATTTAAGCTTAAACCTGTTATTATCTAAATGGTACAAAATAACTAGTTTAGAGGAACACCTACTGAGAATCCTAACTTATATCTTCCTAGTTTTATTGAAATTTGTGCTACTTTTAAATATGACGGAGTGTCTAATGTTATTGTTAAGCTCAGACTTTTTTCTTTTTCATTAAAGGATAAAGCTAAAGCTCGACTAAATTCATTAGCACTGGGATCTATCAGAACTTGGAAGAATTATCACAAAAAATTTTGGCTAAATATTATCCACCCTAAAAAATAGCTAAGCTTAGATACGATAATACATCTTTTTGTCAGTTTGAAGGGGAATCAATATATGAAGCCTGGGAAAGATTTAAGGATCTCCTTAGAAGATGTCCACACAATGCTTTACCTGATTAGTTAATAATTCAAAATTTTTACAATGGATTAGTAGAATCACTTAGATCTATTATAGATACTGCTGTAAGAGGATCTTTAATGTGAAAAACTTTTGATGAAGCATACTCTTTAATAGAAGAGATGACTACCAACAATACTACTAAAAAACTTTCAATGACCCTCTGAACGGGTAAATCCTAAGAGAGTAGCTAGTATTCATGACACTGAAGCAATATCTATTTTAGCATCTCAAATTGATGATATTTTGAAAAAGTTTGATCAAGTTGGAGTGAACTATTCTGAATTACCACCAGTATTAGAAGAAAATTTGCTAGGACAGATAATTGATACTCAATCATCTTATGAAGCTTTGAATGTTATTAATAATTGAATTAACAATCCCTATTCTAATTATTATAACCCTGGATGGAAAAATCACCCTAATTTTAGTTGGAATAATTATAACAACTCAATGACCCCCTCAGAAAATTTAAATAACCAATGAAATCCTAATTATCAACCTTATTATCCTCTTGGATTTAACTATGACCCTAACCCACAAGTTAAAGAAAAGAAGTTGACGATGGAAGCGGTAATGTTGTATATGGGAAATCAAATACAAAATCAAGGGGCTGCTATTAGAAATTTTGAAAATCAATTAGGACATATTGTTACTGCACTTAGTAACAGACCTTCAAGAAATCTTCCGATTACTGTGGAAGTTAAACCAAAAGATCAAAATAAGGAGCAAATTAAAGCTATTCAATTACGAAGTGGAAAAGAAGTTGAAACAAGAATCAAAAGAGAAACTAAAGTTGATGAGGAGAACGAAGAGATTGAAAGTGACCAAAATGAAAATTAACAAACACAAGTTCCTTTAGAAAAATCACTACCTCCGTTTCCTCAAAGATTGAAGCAGAAGAATAATAACAAATAATTTAAAAATTTTTGGAAATCCTTAAAAAGTTAACAATAAACATTCATTTCACTGAGGCTTTCAAACAAATGCCAAGTTATTTGAAAGTTATGAAAGATATACTAAGCAAGAAAAGGAAGTTTGTAGATTATGAGACCATTGCACTTAGTGAAGAGTGTAGCACTATTATTCAGAAAAAGCTTCCTAAGAAGTTAAAAGATCCTAGTAGTTTTAATATACCTTGTGCAATTGGTGAAAAGTTTTATGGAAAAGCCTTAACATTTAAAAGCCTTATGCGATTTAGGAGCGAGATTGAATCTTATGCCTGTATGAATTTTTAAATATTTGGATTTAGGAGAGATTTCCCCTACTACTGTAACTCTTCAGTTAGTTGATCGATCAATAACTTGTCCTAAAGGAGTTATAGAGGATGTATTAATAAAAGTGGATAAATTTATCTTTGTTGTAGACTTTAAAGTGTTAGATATGGAGGAAGATAAAGAGATTCCTAGTATTTTGGGGAGACCATTTCTTGAGATAAGGAGAGTTGTGATAGATGTGCAAAAAGGAGAATTAATAATGAGAGTTAATGATCAAGAAGTAACATTTAATATTGCAAAAGCTATGAAATATCCTGCAATAAAAAAAGACAATGAATGTTTTAGGATGAAAGTTACTGATTATCTAAGTAATTAGCAATTTAAGAAAGAGTTTGAAGAAAATTTTAGGTATGAAGAATTTAGTGAGAATGAGAATGAAATAAAAAAAGAGAATTTAGATTACATTCAAGATAAATTTGAAACTTTAAATTTTTTGGAAAATGATAATAAAAATCTTATTCTTCAAGTATTAAACCAACTGAACTTGAACTGAAAGTATTATATGCCCATTTAAAATAAGTGTTTTTAGGAGATTCATCTACATTGTCTGTTATTGTATCTTCTAATTTAACTAAAATTCAAGAACAAAAATTAATAGAAATCTTAAAAGATATAAAAAGGCTTTTGGATGGACTTTAGCAGATATTAAAGGAATCAGTCCTTCAATTTGTAGGCTCAAAATTTTATTAAATGAACAAACAAACCTAAAACTGATCCTCAAAGGAAATTAAACCTGATAATGAAGGAAGTTGTTAAAAAAAAATCTTAAAATGGTTAGATGTTGGAATTATATGTCCTATATATCCTATTTCAGACAGTGCTTGGGTAAGCCCAATTCACTGTGTTCCAAAGAAAGGAGGCAGTGATCGTTGCAGTAATTAAGAAATATGAATTAATTCCAATAAGACAAGTTACTGGTTGACTAATTTGTATAGACTATTGAAAATTAAACATGACCACTAGGAAAGATCACTTTCCTTTACCCTTTCTAGACCAAATGTTGGATAGATTGGTTGTAGAATAGTTGGAAATAAATATTACTACTTTTTAGATGGATATACCATTTATCATCAAATTCTAGTTGCTCTTGAGTACCAAGAGAAGACAACATTTACAAGCCCTTATGGAACATTTGCTTTTTGTAGAATGTCTTTTGGACTATGCAATGCACCTGTGACATTTCAAAGATGTATGATGTCAATTTTTAGTAATTTGATTGAACATGGAATGGAAGTATTTATGGATAATTTCTATTTGTTCGAGAATTCATTTAAATTATGTTTAAATAATTTATAAAAAATTCTGGAATTATGTGAAAAGATCAACCTAGTACTAAATTGAGAAAAATGTTAATTTATGGCTGCAGAAGGAATTGTACTTGGGCATAGAATTTCTAAAAATGGCATGGTAGAAGATCTTGCAAAAGGTTAAGATATTGAAAAATTACCACCTCCTAATATGGTCAGAGGGGTAAGAAGTTTTTTAGGACATGTTGGATTCTACAGGCGTTACATAAAAAAATTTTCAAAATTAACTAAGCCATTATGCCAACTATTAGAAAAGATAGAAAATTTGAATTTAATGGGAATGCATAAAAGAATTTGAATTATTGAAAGAAAAATTAATCTCTGCACTTGTAATAGTCTCATCTGATTTAGAGAAACCATTTGAAATAATGTGTGATACTAGTGATTATGCTATTGGAGTTGTTTTAAGACAAAGGCACAACAAAATTTTTAAAGTAATATATTATGCTAGTAAAACTCTAAATGATCAAATTAATTAAACTACTACTGAAAGAGAGTTACTAACTATTGTTTATGCCTTTAATAAATTTAGACCTTACTTGATTGGAACCAAATGTATAGCGCATACAGATCATTCTGCTATCAAATACTTGATGCAAAAGAAGGATGCTAAACAAAGATTGATTAGATGGATACTTCTATTATACGAGTTCAATTTTATTAGAGTTGATAGAAAGGGAAATGATAATCAAATAGCTGTTCATTTGTCTAGACTAGAAAAATAGATATTAAATAATTTTGTAAAGGAAATTTTAGAAAATTTCCCTGATGAACAATTATATAGTATTGATGAAATTAATATACCGTGGTATGCCGATATAGTAAATTATATCGTAAGTGATAGTCTACCACCGGATATTAAGAACCAATAATTAAAGAAATTTGTATATGATTCAAAAATCTATTTTTTGGATGACCCATATTTAAATAACAATGTAAAGATCTAATTATTAGAAGGTGTGTGCCTTATGAAGAAACTCAACAAATAATTGAAAGATGTCATGATTCTGAATTTGGAGGACATTTTGGAACAAATAGAACAATATATAAAATTTTACAAAAGGGATTTTATTGGCCTACTCTTTTAAGTGATGTTAATGAATATATTAAAACATGCGATCGATTTCAGTGAGTAAGAAATATTTTTATAGGAAATGAAATGCCTCTAAATTACACATTGGAAGTTAAAATTTTTTATGTGTAGGGATTAGATTTTATGAGACCATTTATGCTTTCATTTGGAAACTTATTTATATTACTTGTTGTTGATTATATGTCTAAATGGATTGAAGCTGTTGTTGTACCTAAATGTGTTGCTCGGAGTGTATCTAAGTTCTTAAGTAAAAATATTTTTACAAGATATGAAATGCCGAGAGTAATTATTACTGATGGATGATCCCATTTTAAGAATAAGAGAATCAAAAAATTAATTGAAAAAATATGATATTATACATAGATTCTCTACTATTTATCATCCTCGGACCAGCGATCTAGCAGAAATATTAAATCATGAAATAAAATTAATTTTAGAAAAGCTGTTAATCCCTATAAATTGGATTGGTCTGATAGATTAGATATTGCATTACAGACATACATAACTGCTTATAAGACTCTTATAGGAATGTCCCCATACAGACTTATTTTTGGCAAAACATGGCACTACATGTAGAATTGGAGCATAAAGCATGTTAGGCTATTAAGGAATTTAATTTTAATCTAAAAGATGTTGGTGAAAAAAGATTATTGTAACTCAATAAACTTAAGGAAATTAGAAATGAAGCATATGATAATGTAAAAATTTATAAAGAGAAAATGAGAATATATGGCATAATCAAAAAATTATTAAGAAGAAATTTGAACCTGGACAAGAAGTTTTATTATATAATACAAAATTGAGATTATTTCCAGGAAAACCGAAATCTAGATGGTTAAGACCATTTAAAGTGATTAAAGTCTATCATTATGGTACTGTTGTTATTAAAGATCCTAAAATTGAAATGATATTTAAAGTTAATGGGCGTCGATTGAAACATTATTGTGAAGGACACATACCACAATTTAAAGAAATTCTAATGTTAAGTCAACCTGATTGAACAAATGTACGTCGGGCTAACAACGTTAAAGGAAGCGCATTGTGGGAGGCAACCCATATATAAATCTATATATATCTATATATTACTATGTTGTTTAATAAGTGTATTCATATATTAGGAAAATATAATATTTTTGAATCCTACACAATTTTATATATCATAAATTAAGACAAATATAGGTATTGGAGAAAAATTTAGAGTCAAATTAAACAAAAAAGTAAAAGACGCAATTACGGCCTCTGGCACTGATGGCACCAAAATGGTCGTCGACGGTGTCTGCCTAATGGACCATGGCGCCAACAGCGTCATCGGAAGCACCAACATCGTTTCGAGCAGTTTCACATGTTCAGAGTGAATTCAACACTTTAGCGGGATTTTTCTCCTATAGAACCCTCGAAAGATGTTTTTAAAGGCCTAAAAACTACCTTGGATGTCCAGAAACTTCCTAATTTCGAATTCCATGTCTTCCAAATCTAGAAATACTTCAAGGTATGGAGTTTTCAATAGAAGAAATTTTATCAGTTTAGACGCGCAAAGATTATACGATAAAGTCATCACCAAGAGGAGACTTATCAAGAAGAGAGGCTTTGTCAATCATGGATTGAGTAATCCGAGTGTACAAATTGATAAAATCATTATGCAAAGATGTTGGGAAGTTTTGTGCTACACTATCGCTGCAGTTGCAGTACTAGAAGGGAATTCTAAGTTAACTTACATGGAACTACCCAAGGAGTCATCTTCATTTGAGGTAAGGCTGTACTAATTACTCCGGCTCAAATTAATGATTTGAATATGATAGAAAAAGTTTCAATCTAACATTATACAAATTCTATCCCAAAGAGAGATATGATTCAAGATGTTTATAATTTTCCCAACGGATGAAAATGATAATTTGGAAATCAGAGATAAGGGATACATTAGTTTCTTTGCTTCTCTACTTAATCCAATATCGATAAAATGGCATTTTCTTAATATCTACAAAATTACTCCTTACTATGAAGATTAGTAGAGTTACAAGAGAAAGTGTCATTTTAAATTATTGCATTCAAATGGAAAAACCCATTGATGTGTGGTCGATTATGTAAAAATATGTTATGGTTATTATTATGAATGAGCCAATATATGGACTGGAGCATCCTTGTACAATTTTCCTACTTTGCAATCAATCTCAAGTTCTTTATGAAAGTTGGGAGAAAGTCTTATTACCTTGGGAGCCCATGCCACCCCAAACTTATTTTCTATCCTATTGTTGACCTCATTTTTGGTTGAGGTCTAGCTTTTCCTCTTTATTAGCCTAGGCTCTAGCCATAGGTCTTTCCTATTGACTATTCCTAGAAAACTAGAAAAGGAACCCTCACCATTAGAAATTCCAAACTCCTCTTTACTCAACTTGAAGTTCCACATGGTGGTCCTAACCTCTAGCACTTAGTAGGTGGGGTTCATTATGGGGAGCTCAAAGAGAGTTACCATTAAACTACTTGTCCTTAAGGTTAACTCCGGGTGTTGTTCTAGAGCTAAGCAACTCACTACAATCACTCAATACCCTAAGCCCAAAATTCCTTGACTTTGAACCCTTAATCCTTTAACAGACTCCTGTAGATGGTTCTCTAAACCTACTAGCCCTAGGCTGGGGTTTAGTTAAGACCAGTACATAGATGACTCAAATGGGGTTTCCATTGGTCCATAGCTCATTTATTATTGTTAGCTCCCCAATTCTACTAAAAATGTTCAACTTGACCTTTTTTCACAAAACTCCCCAAATTACCTATACCCTTGAAACCCTAAATTTGGCCAAAATTCTGAAATTTACCCAAAATACTAAAATTTGTTCAAAAATCATTACAAAACTTTTGAAAACATCCAAATTACCTAAAATCACCAAAAATTGCCAAATTACCAAAATGCCCCTCCTTAGCCCAAACTTTAAAAAATTCCAAAAAAACCCAAAAATTCCTAAAACCTTCCAAATATTCCTAATTTAATTTTTCTCAAGTACCACATGACCCAATTTGACCGTTTTGACAAAAACCCCCAAATTGCCTTTAAAGGCCTAATTTTCCTAAATTCACCTCAAATGTCCATCAAATTGGTCCCAATTTCCCCCAATTTCAATTCTAAACTAAAATTCACCT
>NW_018164444.1:22783529-22789781 GCF_001263595.1 Phalaenopsis equestris | reverse complement strand
AAAAATAAAACAAATCCAAGCCTAATTGGCCCATTCTTTGGGCCCAATTTTGATCTAAGTCAAACCCCCAATTTTGGCCATATGACTTGATCTCACCAAATTGAACTTATAGCCTACTCAATCTGTCACAATTTATATTGAAAATTCTTCATAACATTCCTAAACATCAAACTTAACCTTTGATGAGCCTTGGTAAGGCCTCAATTTCATATAATTTCAACTTAAATCCCACAATTTGCCACAAATTGGCTATGTCCCAAAATTCCACCAAATTGAATGCCTTAGCCACAAAATTGGCACCCAATTCATGTTGAAAACTCTTCATGACATTCTTATTGACCATTCTGAACAATTAATTTGGGCTTCGCCCAAGCCTAGCCCAATCTAGACCCAAGTCTAGCCCAACATGCCCAAATTGATCAAAATTCCAAAATCCCTCAAATTGAACCCCCAATTGAACTCAAGATCACTTCAATCCTTCACTAAATGTTCATTACAATCATCGACACAATGTTGATCAATCAATTTGGCTCATGGTCATGGCTAGCCTAACCCAAACCAATTTTAAGCGAAATTGACCTACATGGACCCCTTCACCAAAAATTGACCCAATAAAGCCAAATTGACAAACCAAAGACCACCACAGCCAAATTTTAAATCTTTATGACCAGACTAAACCACATGAAACCACACATATGAGCCATGGACCAAAGGATCCCCAAATCAAGGGATTTGCTTCCAAAATTACTTAAGCCTAAGGGATTTTTGCCAAAACTAAGCACCTGCCCAAATAAGTTGCTGTGACATATTCCCCTAGCTCACATGACATCTCGGCCACCACTTCTAGCCTTCCCGTCCGACCTAGTCACTAGAAAATGGCAAAAACAAAAGCCACCCCCATGGAATCAAACCCAATTCAAACCTTGAGGCCACCTCATCTCATTTGAAATTTAGATCTCCTTTGCCCTCCACCTAAGCAAACTTTTTCACCCCCCAATTGGCCATGGAAGCCACCCTAAGCCAATTTTATAAAACCTCACCTCCATGGCCATAAGAGGGGTTGCTAAAATTCCCTCAAGGAGATCCATCAAAATCAATCCCTGAGCTTCCTTGAGGCCTCCACAGTGAAACCCAACTAATCTATTTCCCTAAATCCTCTTGTCGGAGTTCAATTTTTTAGCTCAAAACCTTTTCGGAGAAAGGACAGAGTTCTCCACACTTTTATACTCCACTAAAATCAAATTAAACTCACCCACACCATCACCACACTGAACTAAGACAAAGCCCCATCAAATCCCCCTCACAGAGAGCCTCTATACTAGACTTTGATCAACACCAAAATTTGGCCTTGATTGAATTTGCATGTAGACCTTTCACCACGACCATAGGCTAAATCCCTTGCCTCCTTGGAGCTCCAGGAACGTTCCGAGCACCTCTAATTGAAGGTTCACTTCTCAGAGCTAAGTTATTGAACTTTCCTCTTCCTGAACCTATTTTGATTCTCCATTTGATTAGGCTTACTTTAATGGCATGTTTACTGTATGGATGTGTCCGTCTCACTTAAAGGAGTCCATAAGATCAAACCCCATGAGATTTGGTTGAGTCTAAAGGGAGATCTTAAGGTTTTAGTGTGAACGGTTCTTGGGTTAGCCTATTTGGGGACGATGATGGGGAGTCGTCCGATCGCACATTTATCTCATTAACGGACGAGATCTATCCAGACAGTACCTTCTTACATGAAAGGCGGGCGCGTTGAGGTGGATGGCGACGCTGAACCAGAGGACACGTTGTGGAGCTTTAGAGCCGCCGTAGGATGACGCGGCGCCGCGCTTTTAAATAAATAAATAGGGTGTTTTTTGATTTAAATAAATAACCCTAACTTCAAAAATTCATATGTTGGTGTAAAAAAATAAAAAAAATATAAAAAAAATTCCCTAGTGCTCAGGGAATAGAGGAGAACAATGTGGAAATGTTTGAAATTCATTTGATGCATATTTTATTTTTAATTAATTAAATATTATTTTGAGTCTTTTGATTCTCCATGCATGTAGACATTTCACCATAGCTTGAACTTTTGACATGTTTTTGCCTCTATCTTAGGGAACATTCTCTGATTTTTCTAAAGTCAGAAGAGATTTCTAGACAGAGATCCACATTTTTTAGGTTTATGTCTATTATTTACATCAATTAAACATATTAATTAGCATGTTGCTTAGAAAATTACAAGAAAATTTTTGAAGAATTACCATGACCAGAGAACCCTTTGGAAAATGTTTTATGAGCCAAACTTAATTTCCACCAACCTTAAAACACAAAGAAAATTAATTAATTTTGGGTAACACAAACATCTAAAGGACTTGATTTTTAATCTCAACTAAGTTTCAAAGTTCAAAGAACTCCCCATAAAAATTTCAAAACATTTGGAGCTCATTTAATAACTCATGATAATTCAAATTAATTTTTATGTTAAGTGCCACTTTTAACACTAAAATGATTTTTGATAAATATATCTAAAAAAAATTATAAAAATTTGTTTTTGGAGTTCTCTGTGTTCAGAGGAATTGCTAAAAATAAAATGGTAATTAAAACAAAAACTTTATTTTTAGCCTATCTTTAATATTAAAATAATTAAAAAATGATAAAAATCACAAAAAAATAACAAAACTCATAGAAATGGTCTAAATTGTTTCTTAAGCACTTAAGAATAATTGGAATATTTTTCCTAATTTTTTAAGTGAAGATATTAAATTTTGAAGCCTAAAATAATTTTTTAAGGCTAAAAATTGATTTTAACTAAAATAAATCTAACAATGCAAAGAAAAAATAAAAAATTGTGAAATTGGTTTCTATGGGTTCTTTGACCTTATATAGATTTAATAAAAATGTGAAACTTAATTTTCCATATTTAAAATATTTTATAATTAATAAATACTCCAGTACTTGAAATAATTCTAATAATTAAAATAAAACTGAAAAAATCATGAAATTTTGTCCCAATGATTCTCTTCTCTAAGCCTACCTCTAACAAAAATTTCAAAGGATTAGGCTTTACCTTGGTCAAGTTAGGGAATTCTCTTTAAAAAATCCTATTTCTTGAATATAAATAAATCTATAAATTAAATTAAAAATTGAAAAATCACATTTTCTCCTCTGATGTCTTTGACTCATAATTGAGGTGGGATGCAAATCGTGAGATGGAATAAAAATTCCAAAGTCATTTGAATTAAATTTGATGAATTATAAAGGATTAGAGCCTTAGGGGCAAAAGTGTAATTTTGGAAATTTAGCCTTAACTAACATTTAGGCTTAATTCAAGAAAGGTAAACGAGCAACCTTTGATCTTAATTAACATATTTGAATGATTGAAACATATGGGATTAATTTGTAGAAACCAATCAATCTTTTATTAATTAAAGGATAAATTTGTAATTTTCTTGAATTATCAAAATTTGGAAGTCTAGTTAACCAAATGATCCTAGACTTAAGGGCATTATTTTGGGTGTTGATAACTCACCAATTTAATACCCTTATTTAATGATTCAAATAAATTTCATAAATGAATCATTATCAATTAAAATTCAGTCTCTTTCAAAATATAACTAAGACATCTATCAAAAGTCTAAACGGCACAGTAGTGACCTAGGCTAAATCAAATCTGATTAAATGAGGATTTGAAAAGTGAACATAATTAAAAATTGAACATCTTTAAAACAACCCTAAATCCAAAATAAAAAGTTGGCTAAGTGTCTTGATAACATTAACTTGCCCCTTTAATGGTCTTCACCCGCATAATCCTCAAATTAAATTGTAAGTCATAATTACCCTACTCTTTGGGATAATTGAAACATCAATATTCTTTGAGCAGTAAAGGTAATTATAGAATGAGTTATTAAGCAACATAATAATTTTAAAAAGATTTCAAGACTTTTCACCAGGCACTGAGAGGGAAGCATGGACCTGATTCTTTCTCTAGATCTGTTGGATACCTTAGAGGTCTACTAAACTTAATATGTTTTGCTTAATAAAATCATCCTTAATTAATCAAATAAAGAGCCACCAAGATATGACCTAGAGTTGGGTAGATCTCTAAAACCTTACTTCTCCACTTTATATAAAGTGCTCTCACATGCATTTTGAGTTTCAGGTGATGGATCGAGAAGACTCGCCCGGTACATTTTTCATAGTTTACAGTGTTGTCTTTCTTGTACTTTAATACTATACTCTTTTATGCTTACAAAATTTGGATGCTAAACAACAATGCCACCCTGCATGAAAACCAAAAAATGTTAGGATAGCCACAAAATCAAAACCAAGAACCAAAATAAAAATCAACAAAGATAAAAATCACCTCCACAACATTCAAAAAATAAAACAACTCAAAATTTAATCACAAACATCACAAAAACTACAACTAGAACTAAATTAAGACATCTCTATCGGATGATCGGGAATCCCTTGGGGGAGGTAACCTACGGTTGCTAACGAGACTTCTCACGGTGTCAATAAAATTATGGAACTCATTAAGTTGAGTTTAGTAAATTCATTTGGACTAAGTTAATCCAATAGAAAATAGTGGTGCCAGAAAGTGGGAACCGTAGGATCCTAACCGATGTCACTTTAATCAACTTTAACATGCCCCATAAATTTTTAAAAGAACTACAACCATAAGGCCACCTGATTTGACATC
Source organism: Phalaenopsis equestris (assembly GCF_001263595.1). Lineage (NCBI taxonomy): Eukaryota > Viridiplantae > Streptophyta > Magnoliopsida > Asparagales > Orchidaceae > Phalaenopsis > Phalaenopsis equestris. The sequence goes on along the minus strand of NW_018164444.1, from coordinate 22,785,094 downwards.
ATAACTTGACACTCTAGAAAATCAAACTCATCATAGCAAGAAGCTTGGAGCTAGCATGGTGGGCAGCACGACCATCTTTAATAACAAAACATGTCATCCCCAGCTAAACCAATTTCTTTCGTTAGAATAAAACAACCAAGCCATAGGATTTCGAGGTTGTCTTCTTATGTAACATAAATCCTCACCTTATCCTTAGGCATTTGTACAGCCCTGCGGTATAGTTTAAGCCCTAACTCGTCTTAGGATTCCTAGGTTGTCGTTTGTCACAACCTAAATCTTCATATATTCAAGGTTTTTTGTGCAATTGTTACGCATGAATGTAAGCCCTAATTAAATAAACTTGGCAGGATGAAACACCTAAATATTTCTCCTCAAAATTGAAGCCAAACAATAGGATAGACCAGGAAGTCACTGAGGTTCTCCTCCAAATCCATGACATCCCCTAGTTCTTCCTCCTTTGGATTCCGAAAATAAAATGTTCCAAATTCGAGCCAATCCCATTTCACACCTCTTTGTCTGATATCATTGAAAAGTCCTATCCTTTTGAAATCCTTGAATATAATATTTCCTGATTTTTATCGAGAGTTTTCTTAGGTGACTTTGGTCATTCTGAAGGGGTTTCCCCTTATACGAAGCTTGTCCGAACCCAGCTTGATATAAACCCTATTTCATTCTTTATATTAAATAGGGAAACTTGTCAGCAAATACAAAGGTTTCAAAATAAAACAGTTTCACAGACCAAACAAATTTCATATATTTCTTAGTTTATTTGATCGAGCCTCATCCTCAAGTATTATGTTTATCCTTTAGTATTGATACAGGGTTTGACGTACAATGCTCTTTCATTTAAACTATGTAAAATATGGGGGCAATTTGATTTCATATTTTTCTAAACTTAAATCTATATGTAAATTAAAACATCCTTCCGAATCGGGCAATGGGATTTTGATTTCGGTGACCGACAGCTTCTTACGGGCAACCCCACAATCCCCTGAACCAAAAATACTTTCGACAGCTTTTGGTGACTCCATTGGGGACAAGTTTTTCTTTCCATTTAAATAAGGAAGTATTATCTTCACACATCGGTAATGTATCCACGTCCCACTTGGACCAAATTACTCTTCTTCTGTTGACATACTTTACCCATTTCTGTCTTGGCAAAGTATGGCCAACTCTTTGGACTTTAGGACTGCCTGTTCAATCACCTTTAAACGGAGGGGTTCAGGAGGCCATTAAGGACTCTTTAAATCTTCATGTGGGGTCAGACCCCCAATTGGTGTGTTGGTGAAATAGTTCCACCTGGGCATTGTTTGCTGCTAAATGGATCCCGTACAGGGTCCTAAACACTTCACATCTCTCTTCTAAGTTTGATTTGTGTTGACCTCAATTTTGGTTGAGGTTTAGTTCCTCCTCTTTAATAGCCTAGGGTCTAGCCATAGGACTTTTCTTTTTGACTATTCCTAGAAAACTAGACTTGGAACCCTCACCATTAGAAATTCTACCCTCTTCTTTACTCAGCTTGAAGTTTCACATGTTGGTCTCAACCTCTAAACACTTAGTAGGTG
>NW_018164444.1:22738931-22767983 GCF_001263595.1 Phalaenopsis equestris | reverse complement strand
AACCATATTGTACAATATAAGCCCTAAACCCGTCTTAGGACTCCGAGGTAGTCATTTGTCGTGACTTAAATCCTCACATCTGCAAAGGTTATTTGTGCTGATTGTTTCACACAAATGTAAATCCTAATAAAAATTGCAGGACGAAACATCTAAATGATTCCTCCTAAATTGAAGCCAAACAATAGGATAGCTTGGGAAATCACCGAAGTTTTCCTTCGGATCAGTGATATCCTCTAGTGTTTCCTCCTTTGAACTCTAAAACAAAATGTTCCAAATTTGAACCAATCCCATTTGCACTTCTTAATACAATATCTTTGAAATGTCTTTGTCATTTGAACTCTTTGAAGATAATTTTTCTTGATTTTGTTGAGAGTATTCTTAGGTAATTTCAGTTACCTAAAACGTAATTAACTATAGGGGCTTGCCCTTATAGGAAGTTTTTCCCGAACCCAGCATAATACAAACCCTATTTAATTCCTTATATTAAATAGGAGAATTTGTCTCATGCACATTTGAACTTAAAGGGTGTGAAGACTCGCCAGGTACACTTTTACAGTTTACAGGCACTTCCATCTATTGGAGATGGCTTCGAACAGATCGTATGTTGCTGCCCTTGTGGGTGTCCACGTTTCTCATATTTAAGGTCTTTTTTTTTAACCAATCCCATTTGCACTTCTTAATACAATATTTTTGAAATGTCCTTGCCATTTGAATTCTTTGAAGATAAGGTCTCATGTTTAACAATTTAAGGTCTTTTTGAAAGAATTTGTGATCCAACGAAGGTCGCACCGCTGCAAGTACGACTCTCGACAATGGATATCTCGGCTCTCGCATCGATGAAGAGCGCAGCGAAATGCGATACGTGGTGCGAGAGAGTGAAAAATTGAACTTTTAGATGGAAGGCACGTTCTTATTCAACTTAATAATGAAGAGCATAACATGTGATTATTTGCTAGAAATGTAATCTAGATTGATAACAGAGCAATGAAGATTTTGAAATGGTCTGTGAATTTTGACCCACAAACGGAACCACCAATCATTCTAGTTTGAATTTCTCCCTGGTCTGAAATTTCATTACTTTGCTCAAAAAGTGTTGTACTCTATTGCCTCAACTTATGGCAAGTCACTCAAAATGGACATTCCTACTTTTAATTTTTCTCATTCATCTAAAGCCAGAGTACCTGGTAAAAGAAACATCACTTCAACCGCTTCTGAGAAAATTTGATTTGGCACACAGCACCATAGATATTGGCAAAAGATAGTGATTGAGTATTTTACTTCGTATTATTTGAACTGTCGTATTTTTGCCACTCTAATTCTCAATGCCACCATCTACACCCCTACCTCAGACCAAAAATAAAGTGTTCCGCCAGAGGCAGTGAATCCATCTGCTCCTGATCAGCTATAAGTTATTAACACTATTGATCATCAAAAGAATACCCCTGAAGACGTCATTATCCTCGCATACAATATGTCAACCATTCAATCTCCACACAATATTGTAGCTCCCCTGTTTTTGGAACCTCCTATCGTGGGGGCGAGGGAGGTTCTTCAAATCCCACTACTCTAGAATCTATCACTGATATTATAGGTGGCAATACTTCTATTGTTTTACTACCGCCTTATCAGTTTGAGCAAAATGTTAGTGTTACTCAGACTCATGGAAATCATGATGTGCAACAGCCTACACATGTCTGACCACCTTTAGATCAATCCATTGATTAGATGAAGAATGACCGGTTTACACATCCAAGAGGAAGAAGAAGAATGGAGACCTACTTGAGCTCAGAAATTGATGGATGATATTTTGGTTACTTCGGGTAATGGTACGCACCTTACCAATTTGTTAGCCGGCTCCCTTCCGAGAACTAGAGGCAGAGGGAGGACTAAAGTGGGACGTCTTTTACGCCTATTGATGGTTTTTGATTTTTTTATCTTTATGTATCTTATTTTATTTGGAATTTTGTGTGTTGTATTGTGTGAGCTGGGCCTTCTTTTAGACCCACTCATACAGCCCATCTGTATCTTTTCCTCTTTAATATATTAGCCCTTGGGTTTTTTCTATATATATATATATATATATATATTACAGAATTGTTCTTGACTAATTTTTTATTGTGACAAATTGACTAATTTTTAATTGTGACAAATGTCATATGTATTTTGGCAAACAGGTTAAGTAACAACTTATTCTTTATGGGGTTTTTTATACAGGTTATCACTATGCCCCTCTCTCTCTTAAATACCTTGGGGTTAATTTGATTAGGGGCAGGAGGAAAAAGATTCATATGGATGATATTATTGATAAAATCAAACGTAAAATTAACGATTGGAGAAATGTTTATTCTCCTTTCTACTGGGGCAGGATAACATTGTTATCTAGTGTGCTTCAGAGTATTCCTCTATATGTTTTGCAGGTATTTAATCCGAAGAAAAGTGCTATTAATGTCATGGAGAGGTTTTTCAATAAATTTCTTTGGGTGAGGAATGGTGCTAAGAATATATGGGGCTCTTAGCAAAGGTTGTGTAATCCTAAGAAGGCTGGCGGTTTTGGCTTTAAAGCCTTGAAACACACGGTTGAAGGTTGGTGATTCTCGGATTTGGAATATACCTTTGCAAACTCTGGTTTAAATTTAGAATAGGCTCATCTCTATTAGCTACTTTTATACATCAGAAATACTGTGAATTTATTTAGAAGTAAAATAACTCTTAATTAAAATTTTGCATGAATCAATAATTTGAATCTACTTACTTGTATATATAGTAAACCCTACCTCATGGGCTTGGCTCCTTTAACCCTAAAAAATTTGTTTCGGCTTAAACTCTCCTACAAGAGTGAAACCCGCAAAGGCTCCTCTCCTCTTCTCCTTCGAGCACGACAACTCTTTCGGCACGAAATGGATCATGCCTAACCTTTATGTTGTAGCTTTCACTCAGGAGCCTGTTGTTGGCCCTCTGGTAAATCTCTCTTTCCACGCAATCAAATGTGAGAATTGTTCTTCGATGTCATCTACTTCGACTTGTTCAACGATGTCTGCTCCCGCACAAAGCCAACACGCCACATCCTCCTCTTCCTCCTTCATGTTTGAGCAGCTTGATCAAGTCCTCATATTCTTTGATCACATTTGGCTTCTCTCTCTCCCAAGAATCTAATTCTTTCAGCTTTGAAGAGATGTTCCACTACTACCCAAACACGAGGTTCCTCCAGTCGACCTCTCCTCTCTTTCTTCTTCTTCTTCTTCTTCTTTTCTTTTCTTTTTCTTCTTCCTTCTCATTCCCTCGCTCTAATTCTCCTTCGCTTCAAATGGGACACTTCTTTTTAAAACTAAGCTATCAAGGCATTTTGTTCTCACCCGAAATGACTGCATTATTGAAACTCTTAATAATAACAATGTTACTATTAATTTTATTGTTTCAGTTATTACAACAAGTGGTTAATTTTAACTTTCGATGTAGTTTATATTTTCTTTATTCTTGCTATTTTCCGTATTTTTGTTGATTTGTATTTTTATGTTTTTGTTCATCACTTTCTCTCTTTAATAGAAGGTTTATAAATAAGTCCTAGGACTAAAGAAAAAAGATACAAAATTAAGCTTAAATTTGCAACTTGGAGAATAAAATTAGAAAAATCGCAAATTTAGATTGCTAAACAATCCCTTGGAATAGCTTGTAAAAGAAAAAAAGACAGATTAATACCACAAAGGTATGGGAAACTATGCCTCGGTATTGAATAACTGCATCTCTAGCTATGAGCTAGCTTGAAATGCAGACATAACAGTGTCAGGAATGTTACTTGAAGAAAAAACGTTAGGAGAGATGGTGGTAAAGCGTCTACTTTACATGTTCCGCACTTCGGTAACATTTCACAGTTTATAGGCGAGTATCACTAAGCCAACCATCATGAGTATAATACAACATAAGCAAATTGCAAAGCCACTGAAGAAGCATGTTTTCCTTCCATAAATATGTTTTTTTAGTTTCATAACAGAGTTTCTGTTTCTGATAAAGCAAATCAAAATTGAAAAAAACAAAAAGCAAGACGTACCTAGCTCGTAATTGTATAAATGAATCACACATGTTTCTATCCTCAATCAAATAAACATTTACATTTCTATTATTCTTGAAAAGATGTCTTTAAAAGCCAGATTCTAAATCAAGATTGCTTCAAACATTTTAAAGTTTACATAAGACTGCAATTGGGAGAACCACATTTACAGAGCATACGAAATAAGATTACATATGTCTCTCAATCGGATTTATTAAATCTAGATTTACGAGACGGAACACGAACGAGATTTAGAGACGGAATGCAAAAAAAATTCATTTAACAGAGCATTGGATTTTATTTATTTTTTTTTTTTAGTGTTTGGCTAGATTTAAGTTAAATCCATGACTAAATTTTACTAAAAGTAGGCTACCAAACACCCCCTTAGGAGGGTTGATGCTTGGTGGCATGGGCAGGTGAGATTTTTCACATAATACTCAATATAATCAACCAAGTCAGCCGGACAATTTACAAATGGAATTAGATTTATTTCTTTAATTGTAGAAGTTTAGTAACTCCAATTTACAAACTGAGAAAACAGCTAGTAAGTTTAGGCTTGAAGTAGCTGTGCTTCACATGCTATAAACAGGAGATGAGCGCATGTTATCAGACATATAAATTAGTCATAATTAATTTTTAATTCCTTAAGAATTATCTTAGTCAACAAGAGAAGCTTTGCATTATCATGATCAAATTATCAGGTGTTGATGTCAATCTATCTACACACACATCTTTCTTTATATGCTGTTACTCAATAGGCTTATGCAATCACGTCTCTCCCTTGTTAGGCATTGTCTTCTTAAATTTATATTTATTTCAGATCCAATTTGTCAAACGAAATGCCAAGACCTTGTGATTTAATCTCCACAACACAAATACAACATTCTCAACTACTATTGCAGATTATTCATCTATCAGGCCAAGCAAGAAACCCTTACAAATTAAACTGAATACAGAACACGCTCAGATGAGCTAGAGCTTTTGAGTCGAGAGAAACCGCTCTCAATCAAGTTCAATAGAGCCCTATATCATCACTCAACATGCAAGCACGTTTGTTCATCAGTGTGTGGACAATCCCTGACATTTTTCTTACCATTTATGAACTTGTTTTTCTCGAATTTTCCAGAGACAATAAATCTCCAAAACTAACTGTGACTTTCACAATCTCTTGGGGGCCGTTTGGGTTCATTTTATTTTTATTTTCTAATTTTTGTTTTATTTTATTTTGTTTATATTTTGATTTGATACAAAACATGTTTGACATATTTGATTGAAATATGACTGTTTTTTAAAATACTCAAAACACCTATAAGTTGTTTTGAGTGTTTCTAAAAACATGTTAATTTATTTTTATAAACAAAAAAATAAAAACATATAACAAAATACAGAAACAAACATTTTCTTAGAAATAATAAAAAAACAAAAGTACAAAATTAATCCCAGCAAGCCCTTAGAAATTTAAAAATTAGATTGAAAGTATCTTGCATAAGCTTTTAATATGAGCACACAAAAATGGAAATTTCACAAAAAAACAAAGATCACCTTGGCTACAAACATCGACTTCAAACTGAGCTTATCAATGAACGTGTTAGCGATGTCAGGAGTGGGCGATCGTGAAGCAATTGCCATTTCTATTCCTCTCTCCTGAAATGCATGTATGATGCCCTTAGCTTGTGGGTATAAAGATGGCATTTCCCTTTTCGAGCGCATTTCACTGTAAACAGTTGAAAAAAATAAAGCTAAACCTTGAAAACAAATTCCAATTAGTCAATATTTGGTTTAACATAAATTTCAAAATAATACAAACTATTTCCAAATCCATATTGATAAATTTAAAGGAACAAAAACTACAAGGATAAGGCAACAACTCCAAATCAAGGTCTCTTGACAACTTATGACGAGCCATAAATAGAAATACCAGAATAGCAAAAATCCTTTCCTTTAAGGCAATTCTTAGTCTATGGCATGCTATTTCAGTTTTGGTAATATGAAAATCAGTGCCTAGATGTGCCAAATAGAAAGAGAGTAACACAGAACTAAACAAGCGCCAAAAGACATCAAGCCATATCCAGGGAAGTTTAAAATAGCCCTTAGAATTTATAAATTTAAAAATAAACTATTTTGGTGAGCTTAATTTAAATCTAACGGACCTTCAACAGCTAGAGGGAATGCTAGCATCCAATCAACTTTTCTTTTACTTCCTATTAACATGTTTTTTTATGCCAATGGAAGACAAGTTAGAACGAACAAGCTCTACTCTTTTGTTAAAATAAGCCAAATAACCATAAATCTAAAATATACACGGAAGAAAGCTGCCCCATCATACCATTACAGAGCAATTAATTTTTTAAAGCAACTTAAAACATGTTAGAAGTTATATTAGGAAATAATTTATTCATGTCCGAAGTTATGAGGAATAAATTATTTATTTAGATTATGAGTTATTTCCTTTCCTATTTTATATTTATTTCCTTGCATTGGGCTTATTCCATTTCCTATTTTAGACTTTCCTATTTTATGTTGTTTTCTTCATCTCCAAAATAATTAATATGAATTGATTAATTCGAGATCTTAGTTGATATATCTTTTTTTTTCATATTATTTCTTTTTTATTGTCTTTCCTATTCTAGGATTCATGTAAGGGTTATTTATACCTCCTTTCATATCAATGACAATATTAAGCATTATTCTGAATTTCAACATGATATCAGAACTTTGAAACAAACCCTAGAGTCTCCTACTATCGAAAACTTCATATTCACTGCAGGTAGCAATCTTTTTCGTGTTGCAGACCCTTCTTCTACCTCCTCTTTTCAGTTTTTTCCCCGGAAACTTCCTACTCCCTGCAGCCAGAACGCTCTCCTTACAGGTCCCTAGCCATCGAAACTCCTTCCTGTGAGAACTAGCCACCGGAACTCTCCTTGTTTATTTATCTAGAGCTAATACTACAAACGTAGTTGAGGAGAATTTTCATTCGGAGTCCAGTCGAAACCACTTCCGAATCATCCATAAATGGTCGTCGTTAATTTTTGCATTTGATTGCCAAATGCCGATGGAGCAAATGACAGGTCACTGCCTCGTGTCAATTTTTGTGTTTGTTGCGATAAACATCTCCATTGTCACTACAACTTCATGTCCGCTTTCTAACCCAATAGTCCGCAACTGCCCCCATCTAACATGACTGCTAACAGGGCACCTTTCGACGTTTATGGGTGAGCTTTCACAGCTTAAAGTTTTTTACTTGTTGTTCCATTGTCTGTCAGGTGTGATTCCTGGTGATATTTGGTTGTTGAAGAGCCTTGAGATTCTCGACCTCGAAGCGAATCTCCTCTCTGGCTATCTACCTCAGCAGTTTCCTCATGATTTGTGTTCTGAACCTGGGGTTCAACCATCATATGTGAGATTCGACCGTTCCTCTCGAACCATATTCATTTGGAAACCCTAAACCTCTATAGCAACCATCTCAATGATACTATTCATGGATTTGTTGGCAATATGCATTTTTGCATGCTCTTTACCTCAACTATCTCAGCGGCCCCATCCCTCAAGAGATTGGCTTCGAGTGCATAAATCTTGAGCACCTGGACTTATTAGGACATCTTCTTACTGGCAGCATTCCCCATAGCCTTAGGAACTGTACCAAACTCTAATCTTTACTCTTGTTCTCCAACCTGCTTGATGATATTATAACTTAAGTTCTTGGCCTGCATAACAAGCTCCAGATTTTGGATGTTTCAAGGAACAACCTGAGCGGTCTTGTACCTTTTGAGCTTGGAAATTACGTTGCATTATCCATAAGTGTGTTATCACTCTCCTCCAAAATCTTTCCTGCAATAGACCTTCCTCGGAAGCTTTCCTACAGCAGGCTCTCTTCCAGAGTTTTTTCCTATATCAGGCCATCCTCCGGAGCTTTTTCTGCAACAGGACTTCAACCGGAATTCTTCTTGCAGCAAGCCCTACTCCAGAGCCTTCTTCAGCATCACGCCCTCCTCTGGAGCCTTCTCCTACATCAGACCCTCCTCTGAAGTCTTCTCCTTCATCAGACCCTCCTTCAGGCTTTTCCTGCATCAGACCCTCCTCTGGAGTTTTTCCCTACACAGCAGGTTCTCCATCGGAATTCTTCCCGCAGCAGGCCCTCCTCCAAAATTCTTCCCGCAGCAGACCCTCCTCCGAAATTGTTCCTGCATCAGGCCCTCCTCTGGAATTGTTCCTGTAGCAGACCCTCCTCTAGAGCTTCCCTTACAGCAGACCTCTTACAGCAGACCATTCTCTGGAGCTTTTTTTTATATTAGGCCCTCTTCTGAAGCTTTTTCCTGCAACGGACCTTCCTCCGTAGTCTTTCCTGCAGTAGGCCCTCCTCCGAAGCCTTTCCTGCAGGAAAGACTTCGTGCAGCAGGCCCTCCTACGAAGCCTTTCCAGGCCCTCTAAAGTTTTTCCTGCAACAAGCCCTCCTTCGGTACTTTTTCCTTTTTTTTTCTTTTCTTTTCAGGTCATACCTAGTGCCTTTTTTTTTGCAGGTTGTTTACTTCCTTGCAAACTCTCCTGCAGCATTATCTGTAGGAGTCTTTTATCTAACTACAAATATTGCATAAACTGCAGTCAAAGAGAATCACAGTCAATTAGAAGTTTATTTTTCCTGCAGTTTGTCTACTCTCCTGCAAATTCCTCTGCAAACTTCCTTGTAGAAGTCTTCCACCTACCTACATGCAGCCAAAGACAACTTTGGGTTGTCTACTTTCCTGAAAATTCATCTGCAGTATTACCAGTAGAAGTCTTATACCTACCTACAGACGCTACAAGAACTGCAATCAAAGACAGTTGTAGTACGAAATGAAGACTTCTTAGCTCTACTTCATCGGATCTCCCACGCACATTAGTTGATGTTTTCAAATCCAAGTTGAGCATGATTTTCAACAAGATTTCAACTTGAGAGGGAGTGTTGGAAGTCATATTAGGAAATAATTTATTCTTGTGAGAAGTTATGAAAAATAAATTAATTTCTTAGATTATGAGTTGTTACTTTTTCTATTTTATATTTATTTTTAGATTGGAATTATCATTTATTCCTATTTATTCAATTTCCTATGATTTTGGGTGTATTACTATATCTGGATGTACAATAATTACCTCTTTAAGTTTTCAATTATTATAATTTTTTTATAATTATCCTATTAGCTCTTTCATTGATATTCAATTAATTAATCTTAAACATTGGTCTCTGATACCACTTTTTTCATGACCCGACCTGAGCTCGGAATTAACCAAGGCAGGAACAGATGGTCGAACAGGTGAATTAAATTTTCATATTAACTCACACTTTACAGATGAAAGTACTTCAAATTAAATTAAAATGAGGTAATTATAAATTAAACTGTTTTGTTTTAATTTTTAGTGGTTTTTTCAATAGTTAAATTGTTAGTTAATATAGAAAATTTAATTCACCCATCCGACCGTTTGTTCTAGCCTTAGTTAATTCCAAGCCCCGGGTCAGGTTGTGACATCAAACACTAGTCAACTAAAATTATACCCAGTTAAAGCCAGTCAACCTAATCAAATGCATGTTGATCAAGGTGGACCCCAAACAGCCCTAGGCAATTCTCAATCAACAAGTTTAACCCATAAATCAACTCAAATTCATCATAACTTAGGGTGCTCTAGTCACTTATTGTGCCTGAGTTATATGTTCATGGTGAAGTCCTAAAGATAGTGGTGTCCAAGACATCATAGAAGATGATTGCGTAAACCAACACTTCAAACCATACAAATTTTTCAGCCAAAACTGTATGTATAGCTATCTTTTACTAAATGAGCTCAGGTGCAACAAACCTCCCATCACACACACATTAAGAGATCTCATCATTATCAATTTCATCCGGTAAATGCCTAAATCCAAAATTTCAACCAGACAAAGCTCTTTTTTAATCCAACTTCGGATTCTTTTAACCCACTTACTCCCCACCTTCAAACTCCTTGACTGAAATAATGAATAAGGGGATCAATAATATATCCATTAAATTAAGATAGAGGCCCCCATCCCTTGAATATCAAACTTATCCATACAAACCTCAAAGACTTTCTAACTCTGCCCTACAAATCCCACAATATTGATGATTTGGAGAAGAAGATCCAATTTTCATAGGGAAGCTCCCTAAACTCATCAAATTCACATTGACATAGCTTGGTCCTTCTATAAGTTCATGGCATAGCCTGATTAAAAGTAGCTTCTATATGCCCTTTGGTGTGGGATCTTTCAAGCTTATAATAAGGAGCATATAGAGCATGTCTGATGGAGTTTCATGAGGTCAATCAAAAAAGGAAAGAGATTAAAGTTCCAAAGAAAGAAGGTTTAGAACTTACTATATTTGTGAAGGAAAGTTTAGGATAGTCTAATTGAGTCAACTGCGGATTGAAAGACTCCAATTTATAGAGGAGGATTTGTTGTAGACGGAAGGATATTTACGTTAAGTTGATAGAGATGAAGGAGATTTGGATTAAATGTGGAGGAAATACTTGAAATTTGGTGGTGTAAGTTCTGCTTTTAAGGAGATATTGGACTATAAGCTTTCAAAATGAGAGCATAGCAGATTTGAATTGACTAATCTCAGATTTTTGTTTATTTTGTTGGTTTGTAGTGGGAATTTGAAGATAGAGGCCTCAAAAGAGTACTACAAATGTTAAGACTGCGCTAATAAGCAAACAATCGCAAAAAATAGATCAGAAGTAAGAGAGGGACATTCAAAATACAGAGATTGGAAGAGAGTTTAGGAGATTAATCATCATAGTAAAACATGTTAAATCCAAAGAAATGCTAACTAGAACATGGACATGTGGTTTCTAAACAAATGTCTAAATTTTATAGATTCCGAAAAGGTTTGATAAGGAATTTCATCAAAATAATGAGCACCTATGTTAGGAGGAATCAAAAGTTCGCTTACTATCATTAATAACCTCCAAGACAATCCTGCAGCACCCCTTCTATAGAATATAGTTCTTAATACATATTAAAAATATTTAGACTAACATACTTATTGCATATGCAATACCACGAAACATAATTTAAACATGTGTAAAAACTAAATAGACTCATGGCACTGCTTAATATAAAAAAAGATCATAACATCTGACATAGTTTTAAACTTCTAAATATGAGATTGCATCCTTCTCCATATTATTAGCACTCGCCTAATAATATCAAAAGTTTATTCACTATCATTATATATCCCAAATACAATCCTAAAGCAACCTTTCTATAGAATATAGTTCTTAATACATATTAAAAATATTTAGACTAATATACTTATTGCATATGTAACACCATGAAACATAATTTAAACATGTGTAAGAACTAAATGGACACATGACAATGTCAATATGAAAAGATCAAAAGATCATAACATCTGCCATTAGTTTTAAAACTTCTAAATATGAGGTTGCATCCTTCTAAAAATTATTAGTGCACGCCTAATCATGTCCCCTCCCACAATGTCTACCATATGCATAATTTTATCCCATTGTTTAAACCAATAAATAATTAATCCATTGGTAGTATTATGCATTTCTCAAATGCATCACAATTAATTGCTCCACAATTTCTTTGAACAAAGGATGCAAGAAGCTAATAACATTTAACTACTAAACATGATAACCTAACTTCTCTACAGTTCAACTCCATAATTTTAACCTATTGCTTGTTTTAGCTCTTAATACGTCATTTTTCCCGTTCACGCATATAGGTATTATTGGATCCAAATTTATCCGTGAATCACACCCAAAGAATAGAGTGTGAGACAAAAGAGAGAGAGAGAGAGAGAGAGCGAAGCACAGTAAATTTTAGCTCTTAATACATCATTTTTCCCGTTCACGCATATTGGTATTATTGGATCCAAATTTATCCGTGAATCACCCAAAGAATAGAGTGTGAGACAAGAGAGAGAGAGAGAGAGAGAGAGCGAAGCACAGTAATGAAAAGTAATATAATTTGTTGATTAGTCTTCTCTAAGAAAATGATCCCCTATTAATAGATGAGAGAGGTGCACTGCATGAAGTTACGTATTCACCTCTGTTTTAATGAGGGCATTATAAGATATTTCAAGTATTTTATATTTATAGGTCTTTGGTTTGGTCACATATGACTCCATTGACTGGAGTTAGTCGGTCCTAGTTCGACAAGACCGGCTCATTCGACTTTGCTTAATTGGGATGATCGGTCGGCCTTTGATGGTCTTCGAGCCCGCAAAGCTCGATTCAATTTGGCTTTGTCGGTCATCTCTGTTGGTCGGATTATCGACTGTTGATCCTTGGATGAGGAACTCCTATCGATAGAATAAAGCTAAGCCATCAGTTAGATGATGAATCACCATAATTCGACAGATAGCTTACTCCTCGATGAGACGATCATTGGGAAATGCTTAATGTGGTTATGTGATGATTAGCTCTTAATATGCCATTTTTCCCATTTGCACTGATTGGTATTATTGGATCCAAAAATGTTTGTGAATCACACCCAAATAATAGAGTGCGAGACGAGAAAGAGAGAGAGACAAAGAGAATGATGCAAAGTAATGAACAGTAATATGAATTACTAATTAGTCCTTTCTGAGAAAATGATCTCTTATTTACAGATGAGAGGGGTATAATTCATGAAATTATATATTCACCACTGCTTTAATGAAAGCGTTACAGGATATTTCAAGTATTTTATATATATAGGAATTTGGTTCGGTCACATATGACTCGGTTGAGTGGAGTTAGTCAGTCCTGATTCGGCGAACCTGCTCGTTCAACTTTGCTTAATCAGGATGACCGGTCAGCCTTTGATGGTCTTTGAGTCGGCGAAGCTCGACTCAATCGATTTGGCTTTGTCAGTCGGCTATGCTGATTGGATTGTCGACTATTGATCCTTAGATAGGGAACTCTTATCGATAGAACAACACTAGGCTATCGGGTAGAGGATGAATCACCGTAATTTGACAAATAGCTTACTCATCTATGAGACGATCATTTGGGGGGTATTTTCTTCTGGCAAGACAATTGGCCCAGGATTAGAGATATAGATTCCTTAATTAACTCTCATTCTACTGCAGCGATCAAGGTCTCTAAATTTATAACTAATGGTAATTGGAACCTTAACCTTTTATTTGATGTGGTTCCTGAACCGATTTTAAATCAAAAAAATCAAATTAAGATTTGTCAAGAATTTCCTGACAAAATTTTATTTAATTTGTCTACTAATGGAGAATTTTCTTTAAAAGCTGCTTGGGATTTGATAAGGGTGAAAAGGCCCGTTATTAAATTGTTATCCTTCTTTTGGAATAATGTTATTTTTACTACAAACTCTCTATTATACTGGAAAATAGCTAAGGGATATCTACCTGTCGACACTTTAGTCCAAAAGAGGGTTATCCAAATTGCTTCCAAATGCCAATGCTCCCATTATATAGAAGATTTGGATCACCTCTTTGTCCAAAGTCCTATTGCTGCTAGTCTTTGGGGCTGAATGGATAGTATTTTTATAACCAATATCTATGACAAGCATATATCTTTACAGGTTTTAATCCAACATTGGTTGTCTCATTATAGCATCTTTTCTAAACATCATATTGTGATTCTCTCTCTTATTCTTGGGTTCCTTTGGATAGCCAGGAATAACTCTAAACATGATAATTTTAAAATGAATTATCATGAATTAATTTGCAATATTAGCAATAGAATCAAATTGCTAATATTAGCAATAGAATCAAATTGCTATTCAAGGCAGATAGTAGCTGAGATCAATTGTTTACTATCGTTAAATGGGGCTTGCGTCCTATTAGTTGGATTAAATCCAATATTGATGGTTCTCTGAATACTTCATCTTCTGGTTTTGGTGGTTTACTTCGAGATCATTGAGGAAATGTCATTGTTGCATTTGACCGGTGATCAAAATTTCTGCTATTTATGCAGAACTTTTTGCCATGAAACAACCTAGAGCGTATTATCTCTATGTGGTTTTTATACATTTGGTTTGAACTTGATGCCTCGCTTGCTATAAAGTTGGTTACTTCTTATCATGTGGGGAATAATTATAATTGTTTGATTTTTTTTCTCCTTCGAGACATTCATGGCTTATTGCAAAGGGTGAATTATAAAATTTCTCATATTTACTAGGAAGGTAATGCATGCACTGAATGGTTGGAAAAAAAGGGTGCTCTTATAGATAATGTTGTTTTTTTTATAGGGCAATGAAATTCATAGAGAGCTTAAAGGTCTTATATTATTCAAAAAAGCTGGCTTGCCTTACATAAGAAAACTTTAAGTATACTCTCCAAGCTGGTTATCTTGGTAGGGTAATATCTAATTTATACTTTCCAAGCTGGTTATCTTGGTAGGGTAATATCTAATTTTGTTTATTTGGTCCTGGGTATGAGAAGTGTTTTTTTGCTTTTTATTCTTTGGACTTACGCCCTTCGACCTTTACGCTTTCCAGTTTTTGCTTAGCATTAATAATGAAATCAACTTTTATCAGTCTGTCTAATTTTGTTTTAATTACAATGTCTAGTTTATCCTTTGGTTGGCTGCATCATTATGTTGGAGTATAGACTGTGGATTTTTTATGTTGGTTTATGTGTGTTATTTCATGTTTTTCTTTTTTTATCTACCCTATGGATATTGATGCTTCTGTAGTCACTCTCTTTATCTTCGGATTTCTATCCTCTAGTTTACTCTTAATATCTAGAGCATTCTTCGAATGCTTATATTTAATTTTGGTATTGTCTCTTCTTTCTTTGTTTTGATTGTTTTGGTATTGAAACTTGGTCTTTGATTATTAGTTGGGACCTGCAGCCTTTTACTATTTCGTCGGTCCTTGTGTTGCTCTTTCATCTTTTCTAAGGATGGGCTCATGTTGTGCTGTCCTTCTTCTGTGGCTTGGTTTGTTTTCTTATATGAAGCCATGGCTAAAGCTTTTTCTCTGGAGTTGGTTGAAATTTTCTTACAATACCCCTACTCCCCTTTTGCTAATCACCGTGGGTTGTTCGGTGCAGCTTAGTTGGCTTGTTTATTTGGTGGGTTGACCTATTTTGATTCCAGGTTAGTGTAGCTCCTTGTGTGGTTTACTTGCCTCCATTTGGTATTCTTGGGGCAGTTTTTTGCTTCTTTTTTATCGCAAAATGCTGCCCCCGGATATCTAATGGTTTGTTCATTCTTGCTTTTTCTTGGTGGCTAGTTTCACTCCCGAAGGTTTGTTTTGGGTATGTGTTTCTTTTTATGTCTTCTTTCTAGGTTGTGGATTTAGTTTACTTTTATTCTTTATGTTATACTGCTGCCTAATTTTGCTTCTGATGCTCTCCAGGTTGGTTTTTTACAGGTTGCTATCCTTTCTTTAGTGCTTTTAGGGCTTGATTGTCCTATTTGCTTGCAGGTTATCGGTTTGCTCGCTTATCTTTCCATCAGGGATCTTCAAGCGCTAAGGTGGCTCATCTCTATTCTTCTTTAGATGGTTATATTTGATTTTCCTTTGCGTGAGTTGTATCACTGGATGAAGGATTCCCTAAGTTTTGTTTTCACGTGCATTATGTTATGCATGTAGTGGGGATCCTCCTGCCAATCCTTATGCTTTTTATTTTGATTAATAAAATTCCCTTCGAGATTCTCCC
Organism: Phalaenopsis equestris; assembly: GCF_001263595.1. Lineage (NCBI taxonomy): Eukaryota > Viridiplantae > Streptophyta > Magnoliopsida > Asparagales > Orchidaceae > Phalaenopsis > Phalaenopsis equestris. The sequence continues at coordinate 22,752,305 of NW_018164444.1, read as the reverse complement.
AAAAAAAAATGTGATGGTTAGCTCTTTGGCCCCAGGCAAGGAATCTAAAGGGCATATATGAGATAGCTAGTGATACTGAATGCTTTCTTGAGTCGGATTATAACAAGAGACGGATCAATATTCTCACTTGACTTGATGGACATTGACCTTTGGTCGGTAAGCCTTTAATCCGGACTTCGGGGGGTTGCATCTAGTTAGACAGGTCTTTTAGTATTTCAATGCTGAGCGCTTAGCCTTCTGATGCTGACCCTTACTCTTTTGTTGATGGATTTTTAGCCTTCCATTTGTGGTCCCTTGGTATTCCTTCTATCGACCCTCTTAATGGTACTGATCTATACTTTTTGACTGTTTAATTTCGTTGAAATTTGTGCAAACGTATATCTGATGCACATTTATCATCGACTATAGCAATGGAATACTTCTTATATAACTTGTTTTTGGTTATATGTATTCAAACAAACTTCAAAGATAAGTAGGACTTCTAAATTCCTGCCAACAGAAGGCAGAAATATCCTCTTCTTGGAGATGCTCACCAAGATCATATAGGAAATGCATCTCCAACAATTTCAATATATTGTCAATCATTAAAAATAATGATGAGCACTTTTTGATTTAAAAATCATCCTCAACTATTTAATTTTTTTATTAGCCTGAAGCCTATGAGTATCAATCAATAAACTCAAAACAATACTCATAGCTTCACAAAAAAAAATGGTTCTTACTAACATTGAACAATACCCACTCAAACTCACCCAGCTATGTAGCCTATTGGCAAATGTCAAAAACCGCCACAACAAAGGTGGCTCGAGCTTGATTGCCACTCCCATTCAATTCTCATTGCTTGCTGATTAGAAAATTTAAATAAAAAAAGATTAGTATATTTAAAATTTAAGAACAATAAGATTTACTGAGATTAAGTTAATTAGATTTCATCCATTTATGAAGAATGAATTGTAATCTCAAGCAATCTAGCTAAGGATGTCAAATCAGGTTCATGAGTCAAGAGCTTGAACCAAAATTGACCCAAAGTCTAACCCAAATCCGACCAACACAAATCATTTAATAAGTGCATAATATCTATTCATATCGAGAGCTTGAACCAAAATTGACCCAACCCAAAGATTAAATAGGTTGGAAAGTCTAACCCAAATCCGACCAACATAAATCATTTAATAAGTGCATAATATCTATTCATATCAAATTCGGTTCAATTTTGGGTCAATTTCAAGTCAAATTTAGATCAACGTCAGGTTGACAGTCAATTTTGTGCTTGCGGGTCAACATAAAGCCGACCAAAAAAAATTAAATGAGTTGAAATTATTGGCTTAAACCTGAAACTGACCCAAATTTAAGGTCAACCCAAACCCAGATTCTTTTTCGATCTGTTTGAGGTAGTTGTATCTTATTAAAAAACAGTTGTGAAGCTGCTGAAGAACAATCTGATCTTCAAAAAGCTGAGATGACTATTACAATTTTTTTAAAAAAAAATTCAAACCGTAGATAGAAAGTTGTCACCGCACCTACATATGACTGGTAGGAAAACGCAGATTTCAGTGACAGTTTTTTTGAAAAAACTATTAAAATATAATTTACCCAGACAAAACTGCGGTGCAACGCCATTTCCGCAACGCCGTCCCAAACAGACCCTTAGTCGAGTTCAATTCGAGTTAACATATTGGGCCAATTTACAACCCAACCTATTAGAGATATGGAAAGAATTATATAAACTAACTATTAGTCTTCAAAGCAATCACCGCATAATTAGAATTAACACAAAATAGTTACCTAATAAATAATAAGGCCAACAGGCATCAGTTAAATATTTATCAACATATTATGATTAAGCAAGAATTAATCAAAAATAAAATTGGGTATTTGGTGAATAGATCACCAAATCGTGCGCAATAAGTGATAACAATACCAACAACAAATGCCAAGAAAATTCACAAGAATAGAAATATATTTGCAGGAAAACATCGATCGATATCGATTACTATTAGAAAACAACTCAAGCTAGAAAAAAAGGAGCTCTGCACCAAGCCAAAATAAAGCACAAGAGACAAAGATCGATTAGAATCGACAAAGAGGATGGCCGCATACCAGTAAAAAGGCCAAAGGGTGTAATCAAGATCGAAGACGACCAAGCTCGGGAGAACTTCGAAGAGGCTAATGATACGCAGAGCCTCGTCTTTAACCATCTCGCCCTCCATTTCTTTACCTCTCTTCAGACGACAACAACCACAATGAGGATGAGCAGCTGGTGTGTCGTCGCGGGGATCGATCGGACGACGTAAGATCTAGACGAATGGTTCCGCTTTTCTTCTTTTTGCTTCAGGTTGAAATCATTTCTTGACCATAATTAAGATAAGTGGGATTTGGGAGACAGGAATGATATTAACATACGAAAAAAAACGCTTCTTGAGAGATGAGCGAGTATCGCGAGGTTCCTCCAAGGCTCCCTTAGAGTTTTGGGAAATCTCTTCGATCTCCTTGGAAGCGTCTAATTTTCTTACTCCTGCGGTCTTCTCATTTGTTTCTCGTTCATATGGTCATTTGTCTTTCTGGTTCAACTTCTGAATCCAGATTCAAAAAATTTGTATTACGTTAGACCCAAATGATATTTAGGAATATTCTAACGCATTTAATTTTCTTAGTCAGTTTTGGGTTTTTTCGTCAACCTGAATTGACTCGCTAACTCTAAATTAATTTGAAATTTACCAGCCAACTCGAAATTGGGCAGAAATTGATCTGATTTTAGCTCATATTGATGTTATTCCTCATGTTAAATGGATTATATGAGCCAGGTTTGAGTTGGCAGGTTGAAGGCGGGTTAGACATATTCGGGTCATGTTAGTTTCGAGTAAGGCCTGAACTCAACCTGTGGGCCCGAATTAACACTCATATTTCTTCCCCACCCTCCTATCCTTTAAATTGTTTATATCTTTGGACCCAGACCATCCTAAACTGGAAAGGTCTACCTCTTCTCATACCCCTAATCCTACGAACTTCAATCTTTTATCTTTTGTGCTGATGGGAAAGTCTCGTTCTCGTATGAAGAAGTGGAAAATTGTTCAATGCAGTAGGATTTTGTGCTTGTTGATTATGCCTTGGGAAAGCGTCTTTAATATGGGAATCTTTCTCAAACCATCTAAAAAAATATGCAGATTGAAAGAAAAACATGGAGCTCGTCTCTCTAAGTGAGTGTTTTTTTTTTTTTTTTTATTAAGTGATAAGAAAATGAGTCTTTCAGGAGTACCCTATTTTGAAAACCATTTTTTTTAAGCAATGAACTTATGATTTTAAACCCATTAAAGAAGACTTCTATGAGATTCCTATTTGAGTGGAATTCTCTAACCTTTCTCTTTGTTGCTAGTTGGAGAACGGTATATCTAAAATTGTGAGCAAAATTGTTATTCCTCCTATGGTGGACCCTCTTACAGCCAAAGACTCTCGTCTTACTTTTGCTAAAGTCAATATATAAATTAATGTTGATTCAGTTCTTTCTGATTCTATCATCATCAATGGTATCAATGGTAAGGAGAGAGATATAATTCAAGAAGCTATTTATGAATAAAAACTTGAGAGGAGAGAGATAATTCAAGAAGCTATTTATGAATAAAAACTTGAGGAATGTAAAGTTTGCTCTTCCTTTGCTCATGCTGCTTCTTCTTGTATTAAATCACTAAACTATAAACCTCTAACTATAGCTCCTTCACGTGGCAAAAATTCTAGTGGGAATAGTTATGATAAAAAAACCAAAAAGAAAAGACAATATGTCATTTGTTCCTTCCATTATTGTGTATATCTCTCAAGATCATTATCCTTTTTTTTCTCATGTTATGCCTCCTGATTTAAACATATCAGCATGTACTCACTTATTAATTGTCGAATCTTCTTCTGGTTCTCCTTCTCAGTTGATTAATTAAGGAGAATCTGATCAGAAAATTACGACATATTTGCCTCAAGTTTCTGAAAAAGCTCAGCTTACTTCTCTCTTATTTAAAAATGCTGATGTTAATCCCTCATTTAACAAGGCTATTACTAAGCCTACCTTTGTTTTGCCTTTATCGTTGGAAAGTCAGTGGTTAGGCAAATGGGAAATTCATCTTAACTTCCTAAGTTAGTCATCTTTTTTCTAAATATTGTGACCTAGAATATTTGAGGACTACTTAGTGATTCTAGTATCATTGATTGTATACTAATGCACTAAAACTTATCGTGGAGTAATTCAGTCGTACGCAACAAGTATTTGTATCAATCTAATATGAGGAGTTGGATTAGATTAAAAATGAGTATTCCTTAATAAACTATTGTAATACTTTTAAACATCATATAATGCTTATCAATATAATCTAACTCCTCATATTTACATTTCAATTTCATGTAGGTAATCTTTTTCGTGGGAAGTAATTTAATAAAAACTTATAATTTAGATAATCTCAACCCATGATGGATCCACAAGATAATGATTTCATGTAGCTTTTAGCCCAACCTTTTAATAAGAACGGTAAATATAATCAAATTACAAAATTTAAAGCTTCATTATATTTTAAAATATAAGATATGCAATATCCTGAGCCAAATCATTTTATTTCTAAATGCAGTCAAGTGTTTGTAGCCAATTGCCCTGAGTTGTATGACGGAAGGTCAAGTACCTAAGTCTTCATGCATCGACAATTCAATTGGAAGTTGAATTCTCTAAGACCCCAAATCGTGGTTGAGGCGGGGTTATTAAAATCAAAGTATTCACATCTAGAGGCCTAGGATATGATGCTCCTAAATATGTCATTTTATAAATAGAAGAAATTGAGCATAAACAATGAACTTTTTTTATCTCTAATTGGGGAATCTGTTACTTGGTCCTTGATCTATTTTGCTCGTCCTCATCTAGATTCTTCTCCCATGGATCAACATATTTTTCTCTCTTTTTGTTCATGTTTTATTCCTTTTATATGAGTCAAGGAAAGATTTCGGTTCAGTACTCTTAAAAGGTGTAGTGAGCATGAATCTTGCACAAATAATAAGAGGATCCAAACAAGGACAACAATTGAATCACCCCAATGTTGTAGATAAAATGAAATTTAACCAGCACTCAGCTCCTAGCGCTCAATCTCTAGCACTCGACCTATGAATTTAACTTAGGACACCAAGCTTTCAAAGTTTGGCCTTTAGTGCACTGCCTCTAATGCTCGTCCTCTTATGCTCGACCAATGATATTCAACATATAGTGCTCAGTCTATGGAATTTGAACTATGATGCTAGGCTTTCAATGCTCAACCATGAGAGTCCAACCTCTAGTGAACAAACTATAACATTTAGCCACCAAGATGTTTTACTATATGTAAAAATAAGTTTAATATTTAGAATGTATTTAGGTCAATGTTTCTTTGCTTTTTTTCTAATGTTACTTTTTTCTTTAAAATTTTCAAGTAATTTTAGTGTCTAAAATTATTAAAATATGTGAATTTTATTAAATTTAATCACATAAACTACTCTAAGCCATCCCATAAGAATACAAACACCTAAGCCATCACATAAGCATGCACACACCTAAACCATCACATAAACATGCATATTATCCTAAGTACATGGACTAACTCATATAATACATTTAAAACATCATGTGAAGCCAAGAATGTAAAACAAAGATTTTAATTCACATTGAACATTTGTAAACATCATGGGAAACTTAAGAAGTCTAAACATGTATGCTAATTCACATAAAACATGTATAAAAATCATGTGAAATTTAAAAGTATAAATATTGATGCTAACTCACATAGATCGTGTATAAATGCCCTATGAAACCTGAAAAGCTTAAAGATGGGTGTTAATTCACATAGAACATGTATAGACATCATAAAAAACTTATAAGTCTAAACATGACTTTATGTAATAACACATTTATGAAATCCTTTTCTTTTGATGAATTAAAACATATGGAAAAGGTTTGGGTTTTCGTAATGAAAAGAAGGAGAACGAGAAGAACGGGGTTAGCTTGGTGGTGAAGGTGACAAATAAGAGGAGAGGAAATACTAAGGCTCAACCAAGTGAGAAAGAGAGAGAGAGTTTGTGTGTGTCTGGGTGTGTGTTTGTGTGTATTGGCCACGAAAAAGATGAAGGGGAGGGGGGGTGTGTTTTGTCAAGGGGAGAAGAAGGTGCGAGTGATTATTTGTGTGTGTATTTCAACCATAAAGAGAAGAAAGTATGTGTGTGCATGTATTTCATTTATGGAGAGAAGAAGGTATGAGTGTGTATGTGTGTGAGTATTTCACCCATGAGCAGAAGAAGTTATTGAGTGTGAGTGTGTATTTCAGCATTGGGAGAAGAAAGTAAGTCTCTCTCTCTCTCTCTCTCTCTCTTCGCGCGTGCTTGTTTGTGTGTGTGTGTGTGTTGTGTGTGTATTTTGGCATGGGGAGAAGAAGGTATGAGTGTGTGTGTGTTTTGGCCATGGAGTGAAGAAGGGTAAGAAGAGAGTAAGGATAGTGTTTCAACCATGAAGTGGAGAGAGAAGAAGAAGAAGAGTAAGGTTATGGTTTTGACTATGGTGTGGAGAGAGAGAATAAGAAAAGAAATGCTAGGGTTTTGGCCATGGATTGGAGAGAGAGGAGAAGAAGAGTAAGGCTAAGGTTTCAACCATGGAGTGGAGAGAGAGAAGAAGAAGAGTGAGACTAGGGTTTCAACCATGGAGTGGAGAGAGAGAAGAAGAAGAGTGAAACTAGGAAATTCACATCTTACTTTCACAAAACCATTTTTGAATTCATTAAAAAAAAACATTAAACTTAATGAATTAAACGAATGATGGAAGAAAGTATATCTTTCTTATATTAAAGCCCTTTATTTACATGCTTGAATGAAGTAGAATCCCTTTGCTTTCCTTGGTGAAGAGAGGGGAAGAGGATGATTGGTTTTTGGTTAAGGAAGGAGGAAGAAAGGAGAGGAGGGAGAAGAAGAAGACAGTTCAACAAAGGGAGGAAGAAGAAAAAAAGGGGAGAGAGAGAGAGAGAGTGGGGGAGGGAGAGAGGAGAGCTTGGTTAAGGGAGGAATGAATTGGAATGAGGGAGGCTTTAGTATAAAGTGGGGGAATAAAGAATAAATAAAGGGGGAAATTTTGATAATTTGGAGGTTGGGGTGGGAAGTGTTTTAGTTAGTTGAATTTCATGTTTTTAACAAATTCTTACCTCAATTTGGGTTTGACATTGACTTAAGTTTAATTTGGGGTGTTGTCATGATTATTATTATGATTATTGTTATGAATCATAATTATTGTTTGAATTACTGTTTCTTTGATGGGACCCAAATGAAGTCTAACCTGGGCACAAAGAGGCTCATTTGAAAAGTTTAAATAATCCGGACGCACTCGGACATGCGTTTCAAAAAATAATGTTTTGATGAAGAAAATTTATGTAAGTGTAATTTTCATGTATAAAAATTTAAAGTGAAAAAATTTTATGTAAGAACCGTGATCGATCATCACAAAATTTATTTGCGTGCTTTACATATGTTATAATAAAGTTTAACCATTAAGATGACCTATAGAGAAAATAACAATTTTAGGGTGCATTTGAATTAAGTTGATTTTTCGTTTAAATTTAGGGTCGATTAAAGTTGGCTATATTTGATTTCCATTTTAATTTAGCTAATTTCAATTGTCATTCACTTAGATTTTTCATTGAAATTTGAATTATAGTTAACTCAAAATTTAGTTTAATTAGAGTTCAAGTGCTGACTGATCAAAGTTCAGTTCAGTCATCCCTTGGGAAGAGTTAACAAAAAAAGTTAGGTAAAAAAAAACTAGGCCGATTGATATTTTATGTAGAATGAATGTTAGGACATTTTTTTAGCATAATGCATTTTTTTTCCAGGGACCATGTTTAATGAGAAAATAAATCATAAAATTAAACTAGATGACCTTACCACTTGTGCCCTATGAGCGTGCTCTATTAAGATAGAGGGCTTAACGCTTATTGATGCTAAATAAGCTAGTGTGACTTAATATGTTGCGTGCTAGTATGTCTTTTTTTACTGACTTGTATATTGTAGATTTTAATTAGGATTTTTATTTTAAATTGATTCATAAAAATAGGTTAGGGCCAATGAGATTAGGATGAGGAAGAATAAACCACTACTAGGGGACATTTTACGATACCTGTAGGATCTTAATCACCAAGAATGAACTTGAAGGACCAAACTAAAGATGGAGGATGGCAATGCACCACAATAATTTCCCTAATTTTAGGATTTACTTGATGTATATGAAAAAGCTCAATTGCATACCTTTTCTTTTCTTATATGGGGTGCTTTGCCTCGTATTTTGTTTACTTTGGATAACACATTAAAACTACCTACTTTTCTTCTATGTTTATTTTGTGATTGTATGCCTAAGATAGCCTAATCATTTTTTAGGTTCTTAAGATAAGAAAATATTTTCTAACCAACCTAACAAATTAAATTTTAAAAATAACATAAAAATAAAAAAGTCAAAGCCCCTAGCTCAAATGAAAAATAAAATCAATTAAAAATTATATGCACACCTTCTGGCTCATTTTTATATTTTTTGAAATTAATTCATTGCACAAAAATGGAGGATCTCACTAGTGAGGATCACAACGATTGTTATCTGTCATACATCAATTAGCCTAAAAATTTTACTTTACGCACATGTGAATTTATGTATAAATTACATAGACATAGCCTCAATCTCAAAATCATTCATTTCTAAAAATTAATAAAATTTAAAATGTAAAATACCACGATAACTAAGTGCCTATGTACTCCGACTGTTCGATCTAAGGATAGAGTCCTAAGTCCAACACATTTCTCCTAATTAATAACAACTTATCCACTCTGCTTGTTCACGTGACTTGAATTCAATGTTTCAAAGCGTTAGTGATGTTAATTGACAAACATCTCAAGACATTATCATAAGCTAATAAGAGTCAAACTATATTTCACTCCTCAGTTTGAGTGAAGTTCACAAGTCTCACTTTTATCTCTTATACTAGGTTTTAGCTTCCTACTTAAATTGGTAGAGCTCACCTTAGTTTAGGTTCTTGTTAGCTTTTTCCATGGGATGAGTTTTCACTTGGGTATTTCAAAGACAAATTTCTTTGGAATTTAAACCCCATACTTTCTAAACCAAAACGAATAACTTGAACACGAAATTTAATTTCAATTTCTAAAACTTAAAGTACGATCATAAGTCAGTCTAAAGCACCACTAGGCCTCTCAGTATCCGATGCTTCATACTTTTCTCTTGTTGACCTCCAATAAGAACTATTCTACTTTGAGCCAATTCTTCGTAATCCCAAATTAATAATATTAAATTTTGAACTTTGTGATATGTAGAAATGTCATATTCTCTTTTACTCTAGAGTTCCTTTAGGAGGTAGTGTCTCTCAAGATGTAATTAACTTTAGGGGATTGTACCTTTAAGTATACCATACCAGAAAATAAAATACTCTTATCATACTCATATTGGGCAGTTAAAAACTTTTAGTAATGAAAACCTCTGTAGTTTGAAACCATCATTTCGTGTTTAAATCAATCACAAAACACTATTTTTTTCTTTTTAGTGTAATATAATATTTCTGATGTCGTATTCACTTATAAACAAAAAAAAAATCATTGTATGATCTACACTTTTTATGTCCAACGAAATATACTACAAAATTATTGTATATGAGTATCATAATTTTCTCATAATTTTTCAGTATGTAATTAAATAATTCTTAATGAATAAATAATATTATTACATGTTAAAAAATATGTAATAAGCCCAAGAACTTACAAATAGAAAAAAAAGTTAAAAAAATATAAATTTACATACATACAAAAAAAATCATATGTATTTATATATTTAATACTTGATTTCTTATATTTGTATTTATAATATTTGTGTCATTAATTTTAACTTCAGTTTTAAAATATAATTAATAATGATATTTTTTATCATATTAATGATTGTGTGTCATAACTGTAATTATAAAAAATTAAGGTTAGATATGTAAATATATAAAATTGTGTGGCATGTTTGTATATGTTGTATAAGAAAATGAATAAAAAGATGGCCAACAGTGTATTTCTGATGAAGATCGAGGGCATTTTGTGAAAAGCGGCAACTTCCTAAGCTCCAATAGGCGTCTGCGAGGCGGCTGCTATAAAACGCTGAGTCCACCATCCCTAATTCGGCGACTTTACGTAATTTCTCTGGTTTCAGTTCTTTTCTTTCAGGACTGATATGGCAGAGCAGCTCACAGATGATCAGATCTCCGAGTTCAAGGAGGCTTTCAGCCTCTTCGATAAGGACGGAGACGGTGAGGAATCCTCTATACTGGCGTCGCAACTCTTCTAGTATTTGTGTTTCCTTTGTTTTCGGATCTGTTCTTTCTCGTGTTTGAGACATTAGACGCAGTCAATTGGTTTATTTTTCATTTTTAAACTCGATCTGACGCGGTGTGCCGCTCGCCGAATGCATCGGATGCTTTTGTTTTTCTTTGGTATTTATGATTATGAAGTCGTGTATTCTGAAAGGATTTGGGTTGCTTTTTTGCTCTTAGGATTAATTCTGTTTTAAAAAACAGTCATCGATTTTGATGTTATTTTAGTTCATTTTTGTTGTTTTGGCATTTTTGTGAACTTTTTTTTCTTGATCTGCCGGTATAATACATTTTTGTTTTTTCAGAACTTGTCCGGGGCCAATAATTCATACAGAGTTGCTTAACATCAACTTTTCTTATGTATCGGATATCGTATAGGCTCTGGATCTTTCTGGTTTGACGAGTAATAAGGGATGCATAGATGCATCACGAGATTAGGACTTTTTGGCAATATAGAGTTGACACTAAGAGTCATTGCCGTATTTAATTTATTTATCTTTTAGTCTAGTGGATATATCAATTCCGTATGGAAATGCTATCTTTGTTCCGCAAATCTATTGTCAGTACTTGAATATTAACAACTGCTGGTCTCATATAGCTTCTTATAAGTATGCTATTCTGAACGTCAAGAATTTTTCATTCGCAAGTCTTTGTAAACCAAGCTTTTGTAAGACAGGAAACTAGACTTCTTTTCCAGCTCTTCCAGTATCAGCAGTATCATTAAGTTCTTCCGGCGTTGTCAATAATTCTGGTTCATGAAAACCTGATTTTCCAGAAAATGGTTGATTAGGCGAGTTACTAGGACAGCGGACCCTTGAGAAAATATCCTGTAGTTTCTGTTGAGGTTGTGTGATTTGTAGTGTATTTGACAATTTTATAAGATGCACAGCAAAAAAAAAATGATCTCCATTAGATTGGCTTTAGGTTTGGGCATTCTTTGGAAAATGTCTGTTGATTTTAAGCCAAAGCTATGATGGCAGTAGTTTTGAATATAAAAATATTGTCTCATTAATCTATCTATTTCTGCCTCCTGCTTATACCATCTGCTTCTTAAACTTATTTTTCACTGACAGGATTTGCAGATGTTTGCAAAGAGTTCATTCATTCATTTGAACCTTGTTCAATTAATACGCAGTTCTTTAACTATTAAACTTTTTTTAAATGATTTTTGTTGTAAATGAATAAATTGAATGCAATTCTGTTTTATTACATTGAAAGGTATCTTAGAAGTTAGAATTAGCTTTTATAACTGATTTTTCATTTTTATCTAGCTATCCTTATTTTGTTTGACTTTCTCATTTATAACTTATTGGCATGCATGCTTAAATTAATGGTTTTAGATTTTTTTTATACCTATGTTTGACAAGTTTTTTGTCTTATTTAAATGTTTCTATAAACGATGGTTGACTTTTTTGTGCTAAAGTGTGCTGCTGTGTAAGTTAGCAATGCAGTTAGGAACGAGATGGATTTTAGAGGCCAGAAGTGGCTCAAAGTATTCAGATAAATGTCTTAGGTAATAACTGGATAAAGCTGCCAAGAACAAAATGCCGCAAACCAACTCAGCCACTTCCACAACAAAATGGATTCCATGTATTCTTGTCAAACTATTAGCATAATCTCCTCATTCCATTTATAACACTCTCTTTTAGCTATAGCCAATCTCCTTTTCTTTTTTTGAATAAAGCCATGGCACTTTTGGATCTATGCTGTAATGAAATGGAATGATTCATCTATTTATTCCTCAATTATCCGGACTTCTATACTCATTGCGAACTCTTCTTCCTATTATTGACTTTGTGGTATCAAAAGAGGCAGTCGAAAGGCAATATTTTTCTTTTTTCTTAATTGATCCCCTTGCCAAAACAACAAACACATCTATGTACCTCGACACTGTATATGTATCGGAATCCTCAATTGCCAATAAAGAAAATTTATGTCTCCATATGAGGATACCCCCATTCAGCCTCACTTGAAATTCTTTATGTTTAGCATAAAAAAATATCATCAATTTACACTTAACTAAAAAAAAAAATCACATCTCATGTGATCTCCAGTTCTTAAAATTTTCGGAGCCAATGGATTTGAACAATATCTCAATGAAGTTCACTTTCTAACATGCTAGACAAATCACCAACGCAAATGGCATCTTTCTTCTAAATCCTCAATATCACACATAGATGTTTATTAACAAAAAAATTAGCCATTGTTTTATTTTCCACCATCAGTGTTCCATTCTATCTTTTGTTCACAATTAATTGAAGACTTATATACCAATCACTCTTGTGTTATAAAATTTAAAAACAAACTACTTTATATATCCAAGAAGTTATAGTGTTTGTTGGGGTGTCTGCAACTTTTAAAAGGTTGTTTTAAAGTTGTGGTGTAGAAAGAAACATCTTAGAAAGTTGTGGTGATAATTAAAACAAACTACTTCATATATCCAAGAAGTTGTAAGGTTTGTTTGAGGTAGCTGCAACTTTTTAAAAGGGTTTTAAAGCTGTGGTGTAAAAAGCAACAACTTAGGGGGAAAAAACAAACTACTTCATATATCCAAGAAGTTGTAGGGTTTGTTTGGGGTCGTTCTAACTTTTTAAAAAGGTTTATTTTAAAGCTGTGGTGTAGAAAGCATGTAGGGTCTGTTTGGAGTCGCTTTAGCTTTTTAAAAATGTTTATTTAAAGTTGTGTTATAGGAAACAACATTTCGGAAATTATGGTGAGAAATATAAATATGTAATATTTTCAAAAAATCAGATAACTTTTTTATCACCACCGCACTTTAACAGATCAGGTTGAAAAAAATAGCTTCCCGCCTTAGAAATTTCTAGAAAGCAACAAGAAAGTACTTTTCCTAAACACAATTTTGGTGGCATTCTGAAACACAAAATAGACAGAAAGTTATCCCGATTGGACCCTTAGTCTATCACAACACTTTTCCAAAATTAAAACCAAAGTTGGCCCCATTGTAGCAGTTAGGTTAGTGCTTGATCTAAAAGAT
>NW_018164444.1:22726568-22738831 GCF_001263595.1 Phalaenopsis equestris | reverse complement strand
TATACTAATCAAAATCATCAAGTATCATCTAACATTAACTATTGATTGCCATAGAATGTGTAGCATATTGATTGGAAATAATTTATTTAATAAAGAAACTAGAGCATATTGTCACCTCCCAAAAGAGCTCTTCGGGGTAGTGGGTAGCCCAGGATTTAAATACTGCTTTTTGGCCCTACACTTAGCCGATGTGGGACTTTTTGTTCGTGACATTCTCCTCCACCTAATCACGTGACGCCCTCGTCACGGATCTGAATCACCGAGGGTCTCACTGGACCATGGAGAGTCCACACACCTGGTAGGCAATAATCTGCTCTGATACCACTTGTCACCTCTCAAAAGAGTTCTTTGGGGTGTTGGGCAACCCATGATTTAAATATTGCTTTTCGGCCCTACACCTAGTTAATGTGGGACTTTTTGTCCTTGACAATTGTCGGTCGTTATTTTTTTTTTAACTTTAAAAAATTGGTTTTATGATTTTTTGAAAAAGAGAGATGAGTTTTATAAATATGAAAATAGTTTTGATGTAAATTTAATTTTTAGAAAGTAATATTTTAATTTTAAAAAAATAGATGAGACCAAGCAAGTCTCACATTTTAGATAGATTGAATGACTAAGCACGATACCACAAGTAATACACTTTTTCCGAAGAATAAACATATCACTTGTAGTAGGCTCAATCACCTACAATAAAGAATTTGTGACATCTGTTTGGTCTGCGAAATATTTTATATGAGGCCAACAAGTTCCCCTACCTAATATAAGGATTAGATAGTTTTTATTTTATCTGGGTTCCAAGTTCCTTATAGAAGCAAACCCCTATAGTTAATTACATGTCAAATGACCGGGATCATTTAAGAAAACTTTCGATTAAAATCAGTGGTTTTTGCCTTCAAGATTTCAAAGTTTAGGTTTCCAAAATTGGACATGAGAAAATCAAATGGGAGTGGCTCAAAATAGGAACAATTATTTGCATGAATCCAAAGGAAAGAAGAGTAGAGGATATCACAAATCAAGGGAGAACCTCGGTGATTTCCCAACTATCCTATTGTTTGGCTTTATATCTTTGAAATGATGTTATTTAATGTTTGATCCTGCAATTTATTTAGAATTTAGGATTTATATTTGCACGATATTTGATAGTACAAATAATCTAAAAAGATAGGAGGGTTTGCACAGTACCGCACAGTAACGTTGGAATCCTAAAGTGTTGGGACTTATAATTGCACAACAGGGTTATGCAAAAGCCTAAAAGTGATATGTGAGGGTTTACGTTGCGCTAGGAAAACCACCTCGAAATTCTATGGGTTGTTGTTTAAACTAAAGAAAGTGATCGGTGATGTGAATGTGCTTTGATGTCGCAGATCCATCTTGAAGTGGCTCCTCCATATGTCCTCGTGCCCAGGATGTTCGATCCAAGTTCTTCGTCGTAGCAACTTCAGGTTTGTTATTAATCCTATGTAATCACTAGGTTTTCCTTAGGTTTTCCTATATTAAGGCATAGTGTGTATCAAAGCAATAAAACATGCGGTATAAAAGAAGAGAACCGTATAACATGCTAGGTGAATAGTATAACATGCTAGGAGAACAGTATAACATGCTGTGAAATAAAATGTTGTAATGTAAATCAAACCTGTATATTTGGAAGAAATGCTGCTCCTTTAAGCTAGCTATTATTCACTGTACAAATAAAAGAAAAATATTGCCTTGAAAACTCGAGAAAATCGCCGAATAATCCACGACGGAAAATTTGAGAAAATTAACAAGTGATAATTCAAATAAAACTATCAAAATCTTGAGAAAATCCTGGAGAAAAGGCCACAAGTGCTTTGTTCAAAAATTCTGATAAAACATACGAAAAATCTGAAAAGAGGGGACCGCAAGCACTCGGGTCGGTGCTAGGCTCAAATATATATATTTGTACTCAAGGGACGTCGAAGGCTACTATCGGTCACCCAGATGTATTCTGCCACTCCACTAGAAGAATGTTCTACTGAACCTAACTTAGGAGGGTACTCCTTAGCCCAGCATCGGCAATCAACAAGTGGACAACCAAGTTGTAACTCATTTAAAATTTAAAGTTTAGCATGCCCATATATTTCAAGCATACAAAAGAAAAATTTTATTAATTTTGTAATAAAAATATTTTTTTTATAAATTTTGTATTTGTTCTTATCAATTTGTTTTATCAATTTTTGAAAAAGGAATAGTTGTTCATGAGTCAATCACGTCATCGGACGTAGGACCGCCAACAACTTAAGAAGGTATGAGTCCCCTGCTAGTCTTATATCGGTGAATGATACTTTCATCCTACAGTTCATCAGGTCCCAAAATTGAGTCCTGATGTTGTAGGATGAGATATCATTCTGCTCTATCATTGACGTGCCTTTGTCATCATCACCTAATCCCCAAAACAAAACTGATCTACTTGCGATATTGCTTGATGGTTTCATATATAACAAAAGACTATATATGAGCACTTATGTATCAGACATAAGCACAGAAAAGGAACCAAGAAGCAATAAGAAAAAAAGAATAAAAATGGGGATGAGAGAGAGGAGAAATTGATCCACCCACAACCACCCAAAAGATCGAAAGACAAAAGGGTGAAGCGAACCTCAAGAGAGAGCCCAAGATCCTTGAATCAATCCAAAAAAAAAAGATATCATTTTCTCGAATTTTATATAATTGGATCAACCCAAGAAGGGTATCATCTCCAAATGTTTGTTTCAAATAGATTAAAATGGGCCCAGAACGAACATAACACTATACTCATGACTCCATCACATATTGTACTCACATGTTCAAGTCTGAACCCAAATGTAGTATTTATGTTATCCAAACTTTAGTATTAAACCTCCATAGAATTCTCTTATAAATAACAATCTTATAAACTTTCAAAGCCTTTCATGAATCCAACTCATATTAGTTTCATGATTTCCCAAAACAAAATCATAAAAGTCTTTTCATATTTCACAGGATAAGAGGAATTAACTAGTAGGGGGTGGGGGAACCACCAGGTCAACATATTCCATGAAGAGGTTACAAGTTAAGGCTCACGGGTAAAGGGCAGCAAGAGAAAAGCCTCCATCCTTTAAGCTCACGGGTAGGGACGGCAAGAGGAAGACCATAAAGGCCATAATCATCAAACAAGGCTCACGGCCAAGGTAGCAAGGAGCATATCATCATTATTTAAGCTTGAACCAACCATTTTTAATATAAAATAACCATAGGAAGAACTGATGGCCAGGATAAAATAAGAAGAAAATTAAATCCCAGCCAACTACAACATAAACTACAACAGTAAGGGTCACAGGTAAAGGGCAGCAAGAGGAAAGCCACAAAGGCAGTAAACACCCAGTAAGGCTCACGACCAAAAGCAGCAGCCAACGCCACCAAATTAGCCTCACAACTAAGGAGAAAGCCAGGAACAACCAAACAAAATAAATGAATCCTACGTGAATGCTCTCAAGTAAAGGCAGCAACTCACGCAATCACTGAACCGACTTCACAGCAAAGGGGCAAGCAGGATATCAAGACTCACGGCTAGGGACAGTGAAGAGAAAATTCATCCCAATCCAACCATTTTTTTAATCATAAAAGAGTCATAAGAGAAAGCTCATAGCCAGGGGAAAATGAGAAGAAAATTACGTTCCAGCCAACCACAACATAAGCCGTAATATAAAGACTCACGGCCAAAAATAGTGAAAGAAAACCACCATAGATATTGTCATTATATTGCTTTTGATATACATAAGAGAGTGAATGGACAAGCTATTATAGATCTGGGATGACAAACTTGATTACCAATAAAAATAAAAACTTGAGAAGAATGTTAAAGAATAATCTCTAACTAAATCATGCCCAATAGAGAGGGCAAACCGAGCCCACCAAATGGACAAAATCAAGTCCAGCACAGGAGCAAAACCGAGCCCATCAAAGAGGCCAAAAATAGTAAAGATTTCAGTCAAGACATGATACCAAAAGGAACCAAACCGAGCCCACTAAGTGGGTCAAAAATAATGAAACTTTCAGTTAAATTCCGTCTAAAAGAAGTCAAAACCGAGCTCACCAAAGGGGCCAAAAACAAAGAAATTTTCATACATAATTTCCACTTCTCATGGCCAAAATCGAACTCAAACACATGGGCAAACCGAGCCCTACATACCCTATATAGGGGCAAATCAGGAGCAAAAAATTCAGCAAGAATCCAACCCCAAAGAGCTAAAACCGTACCCCAACAAATGGGTTAAAACAACTAAAAATATTTTCCCTTGAAGCCTCATATTTCAAAGTATTGTGTCAGCATATGCTTCAACATAAAAATGGATTCCAACATAGATTCTAGATGAGCAAGCATCAATCCAAAATTCATATTCATAACTTTTTATGCATCTTAAGCAGGAAAGAAACATAATCTTTTTCCCTAAACAAATCATCCTTTTTTTAACAGTAAATTGCTTCAACAAGGAACAAAGAAAGATCCTTCTTTTAATAGTAAATTGCTTTGACTAAGGAACAAAGAAAGAAAGCCACAATTTCCAGCATGTAGGTATAGAAATAATAGAAGTGTAAGAAGAAGATTTGCATGTGAGAATGAACCTAAGAATGAACCTAAACATGCTAAACATGTTTTCCATATATCTTGAGCAGAAAAAGAAAAGAAGGCAGTCATATCATGCTCTATTTTAATGTTCCCAATGACTATTTCATGCTTAAATTTCAGAAAAAGCCCAAATCTTGCTTCCACATACTTTAGAAGAGAAAATAAACATTTTTGGATGCCATCCTAAGCAGTACAGAATAGTGGAGTGAAGGAGAATAACTCTTTTATGAAGATTTAAAGCAAAATTATAAGATAAATTCAAGAAAATCACTCCAACAGAAATCCTCCTCTTAAAGACTTCAAGAAATAGCAACCAACAAATCTTTCACACTCCCCGTGCACGAGAATCCAACTTAGAGAAGATTTCGGCAAAGCTGTCCTTCCTAAAAGTTTCAGAAAACAACAACCCACGAATGTTCCACACTCCCAGCGCACGAGAACTTAGTTTAGAAAGGATTTTGGCAAAGCTTTCTCCCCAAAAATTCTCAAACATTAAAATCACAGCTTCCCTTTTCTCTCAAGAAATTTTCAACAACCCAAAACAGTGCTCTATGAAGTTTTTTTATAGACAAAGAAGAGAGGGGACAACAACCTACCACCATTTTCATGGTCGAATAGAACAACAGAGATGGAATCGTCATAATAAAGACGGAGAAATTAAAACCTCGAGAAGGAGAAGCGTCGGTCAGCTTGGCCCCTACAATTGGAGAGCCGAAAAGTCTAGCGGTCGCGTGAAGAAGGGGAAGAGTCGAGAGAGGGAGAGGAGACTGCTGCGTGGATCGTCCACGTGAGCTAGGGCACACGAGGGAGACGAGCCGAGCGTTTGACTAAGCCGCAGAGTCGAACGAGAGTTTAGGTGTGCGGGAATAGAGAGAATAGGGTTTAGGATTATAATTTTAATATTATAAGTAATAAAGTATATAAAATATTTAATATTTCTTAAAAATAAAATTCGATTCATAATTTTTTATTCGTGCATCAAAACATAAAAAAATTAGTGTCCTTTTTAGGTAATTTTGACGTTTCGGACGCGCTGGTCTGGTCCGTTTCACCACCGTAAGTCGTTTTGACCAATTCATCGATTTGCGTGCAATTTTGCTCGTGTCAAAAATATGGCAATATGAGTGTCTTTTCCTACTAAAATTGGTGTCCTAAACGCGTTGACACAGTCTATTTTATTGTCGGAGGTCGTCCGGAGAAGTTCGCATTTTTCAGTCATCCTTAAGCTCAATTTAAGTCCGATTTTGTGCGACTTAGTGAATTTCATGCATCTTGTGTGTGTGTGTGATGATAAAGTCCTGAAGAGGTTTTCTTAGGGCTCGAGATCCTATTGGGAACTTCTCCCTGAGTCTCCACATGATAATCCTTAACCCCTCGACTATACAACGATCATTTGAGACCATTCAGGCGAGACATCATAAGAGAAATAGGAGGTGGCTGGAATTTCTAAAAAAGGTGGGTCCCTGTTCTAATTTTCTAAGATAGTCAATAGGAACCCCTAGAGCTAGATCCTAGGATCCTAAGGAAAAGAGTAATGACCTCAAAATGAGGTCAACAACAATATGCTATTAATTTGACTTACATGTAATCATAAATTAATTTTAATCAAAAGCAAATTTTCTAAAATTGTAAAAATATTGTTTATCTTCAAATCTTGGACAAATAGTAAATGCTTGAGCTACTTGATTTGACCATATCGATTTTCTATTTCATGCTTGATAAAACTTAATTTTTTTGACCAATGGAATGTGTTTTGGGGGATTTTTTAAGGAAACTTTTTTGATATGTTAAGTTAAATTGCTATTTTTAATAAAAGTGGCATTTTGAGAGTAAAATAACATTATGATTTTATTAAAAAGTAATATAAAAATATGAGAAATACCAAAGCTTTCATAAAAAATAACTTTCTCAAGTCTTCTCATTGGTTATATCTCTCTTTCATTCTATCTAGTTATTATAAGCTTTTTATAATTTTTTTTTAAATTTATTTTGAATAAAGATTGATCTGATTATATAAGTTTCAATTTCCATAAAACTGAGAATATGATGCTAATGATTTTTTTAAATAAATATCAAAATAACCCTCATGAAGTTTATAAATAGACCCTATGTTAGCTCATTTGGATTTTAAGAATTTCTCATCACTAATGAATATCGATTATTACATGAATAATATAAAAGCTATAAACATGCCAAAAACATGGCTTTAATAACATCTCAAGTATCACTTAAAGATTAAATAAATTTATCTAACATTCATGCTCATTTTACCAACATGATAATAGGGGGTAAGATGTATTGGATACCAAAATTTTAAGTTGTTTATTATTATTAATAAAAAAAGTATAAAAACACTTATCTTATAGCTATATTTTTTGTTATATATGATAGCTTTTAGATTAACTCATTTTAAAGCAAAATATGTAGTTTTGAAGATAACACAAATCATTTAGACTATGCATTGACTGCCATTGTCGAAGGCCATCACTAGCATCTTGTCCATTAATTGCTAGATTGCGAATTGTTGGCATTACTTCGCCGACAACCACTTGAAACCCAATGTACTCGTCTGGTTTTTAGTATCATTCATCAAGATCGTGATTGATTCAATAATTGCACGCCTTTATTTTCCACATAAATATCTACTATTCCTCGTCTTGTATCAATTGTCATCATCCATAGACTTAATTGTACCTAGACACCTTCATTAAAATGGCTTTATTTTTTTTTTCTATGATGTAAATAGCTTTTGAGAATCCCTCTATAATAATTATATTAATGCTTCATTCAATGAAAATTTTATTGTCGCCAACCCCATTGTTGTAAGACTCTATTATCTATAGATGTGATATGCATGAGAACCAACGCCTAGGGTGCTTTCAAGGGCTTGCATAATTTTCTTCTAACTACTTGAAGTAATGTTCTATTGAAGCTTGTCTAATAGCTTTAGCATAGACCACTCTACTTACTTTTATGAAAAGGTTATATATATTATACCAATCTAGGCCTCATGACTTTTCCATTTTTTATATAAGGAAGTGATGAATTCTCAGTTGAAGATAGAAAAGTGAAGTAAAATTAGATGAAATTTTTTTTTTTCATTCATTCTTCAATTGTTACACATTGCTGGGTTATAAACCCAAGAAGTGGCAAACTTGAAATTACAGAAGAGGGTAGAAAGATAAATGTGTAACATATCTACGATCACGAGTATTCTTCCTTTGGAGGCATAGGTAAGTCCTTTTACCCTCTCTCAAGCGAATGATCCTCAAAATTGATGGTGAGCTTGCTAGTTAAAAGCTTGTGTCTGGCTGCAGGAAGAGAATTTGTGAGAAGATCAGCTGGTTGATTGGTAGTCATGATATGTTAAAGATCTAAATTATTTAGCTTGATGTGATTCTGAATAAAATGGTAGTCAACCTTCATGTGTTTAGTACATGTGTGGAAGACTGGATTGTGGGCAAATGGGATGGTTGAAGTGATATCACTGTAAAGGATGGTTGGTTGAAGCAAGATGTTGGTGAGTTCCTGAAATAGTCGTCAAAGCCAAGTAATCTCCATGATGGCCATGGCTAAAGCTCTGTGTTCTGCTTCAGTAGAGGAACGAGCAGCAGTTGTCTGTTTCTTGGAGCTCCACGAGATAAGAGTATAACCTAAATAAATGCAATAACTAGTGATAGATTTTTTATCATTTGGATTACCAGCCCAATCCACATTGGCGTATGCATGTAGCTGAAGGTTGCTGGGTTTAATAGCTAACCCATAATTTAAAATTTTGTTTAAATACCTGAGCAACCTTTTTAACATTTGAAAATGTTGTGTAGTAGGATTATGCATAAAATGACTTAAAAAATTCACAGTAAAGGTAATATCTGGTTGAGTTACATTTAAATATTGTAAAGAGTCTGTTAACTATATGTACTTCTGTGGATCAGGTAGAGGGGAAGGTGTGTTCTTTCTAATGTAGGGCTTGGTTGGTAAAGGTGTTCATATTGGTTTGGAATGCATCATATTAACATATTTCATTAAATCAGTGGTATAATTAGTTTGATGCAAAAAATAACTGTGATCTGTTTTATTTATTTATAAACCAAGAAAGTTGGAAAGTCTTCCAAGTTGTTTTAGATTAAGTTTTTTTTCTAAGGGTATGAATGAGTTGAGTAATACAAGATTCGTTGTTCCGTTATTAAAATGTCATCCACATAGATAAGAAGAAATATTTTGGTGTGGTCATGCTGATAAATGAGAAGTGAGAGGGTCAATTGTGCTTAATTTAAAATTGTGATTGAGAAGGAAGTTGAAAAAAGTGAAATATCACTGCTTCGGCGCCTATTTTAGCCCATATATATTGCTTTTACAACTTACAAGCATAGTGTGGATACTGATTATCAATGAAGCCTTGTGGTTGGGACATGTGTATGGTATCATCGAGATGACCATGTAAAAAAGTGTTGGAAGCTTCCAGTTGCTGAATTTCCCAATTTTCTAAAATGGCCAGAGTAATCAGCATACGAATTGTGGAAAATTTAGCAACAGGACTAAAGGTTTTGTGATAATCAATTCTGTGTTGTTGCTTGAATCCCCGGGCTACTAAACAAGCTTTCTAATATGCATTGGTTCCATTAGTGTGGTAATTGAGAGAAAAGTTCCCTTTGCAGCCTAAAATGGTTTGATTTATGGGGGGAGAAACAAGGGTCCAGGTGGTCTGTTGCGGAAGGGCTATAAACTCTTCAGACATGGCTTTTCTACATTCAAAATGGGTAAAGTCTTGAGTGAATCTAAGAGGGGTATCCAATTGTTGATGATGCAGTAGATTAAAGAGTTTGGTGGGTATAAGATGATCAATTTTAGAGCAAGTGACCATGGGATGGGAAATGGGGGGAGCAATGAGAATGGGTTTAGAATGCTAAGTTTTTTTATGAGATGTTGAAGAAGATTGATGATGTGGGAGAGAGGAATTGGGAGTAGGGGCTGATTGTGTAGATGTGGAATATTTTTGATAATGAGTGGTGTTCAAAATAGATCTAGGAACTAAGAAAGAAGGGGGTGGAGGAGTGTGATTGTGATCAGATGAAGATGAGCTAGAAGCAGAGAGGGTAAGGAGATTTATGAGAAGTGTCTTGAGAGGGAAGGCAGTTAATCAAGTAGGCAGTTGTGTCAACAGCTGCTATCCAGAACTGATAAGGAAGCTTGGTTTAATTTAATAAAGTTCTAGCCATTTCAATAATGTGTCTATTTTTTATTTCCGCTATACAATTCTGTTCAGCTGTTTAAGGGCAGCTTAGGTGATGTTGAACGTCGTGATATTGAAGATAATTTTGAAGATAAGTGCTTTTATATTCAGTCCTTCCATCTGATCTTAAGTATTTGATAGTTTTATTAAACTGATTACTTAATTGTTTGTAATAAGAAGAAACATCAGATTCTGCAAGAAGAGGAAAACACCACCAATAGTGAAAGTGACGGGTGCTTATAATCATTGATAGAAGATTGAGCAAACGGACCCCAAACACCGGTATGTTACATCTCAAGCAATTTATATTTGTGTTACTAGACTGGGAAGACATTTTGTGACTTTTTTGGGTAGCAATGAGTTCAAGGATAAGTTGAGCTTAACATGCTTATAAAGGATGCATGTGAGAAATATGTTGTTAGGATCTTGGCATGAGGATGCCCAAGTCGATTGTGCCAAAGAAAGTCTTTTGTTTTTTTATTGTTGTGAAGGCATAAATGGGATACAACCCTTTATGTGTTGGTTCTTGAAGAAGAATTTCGTGAGTAAGGAGATCCTAAATTATAATACCATTGGTAATAAATATAATAGAACAATTATATATTTATCTAATTGATAAGCTGAAATTAAATTACATGAGATAAGAGGAGCATGAAAAAGGGTGGAACGAATAAGCTTTCTATCTGGTATGGGTAAAAGCCCGACCCCTTAATGAAATATTTGAATTGTTTGTCCATTTCCTATAATAATATTTTCCTGTCTGGTATAGGGAATCAGATTATGGAGTTTTTCACTATATGGTGTGAGATGCATCATGGCCCCTGAGTCGAGAAGCTAGTCTTGTTCCTTTGAGCTGATGGTGGATGTGAAAGCAGGAAATGGATGTGCCATGGAAGGCTTGTACTAAAGATTCGTGCGATGCCAGCATTGATCAACATTATGACCTTTCTTATGGAAAATTTGACAGATTAAAGGATTATTGTTTTTATTGTTGTGGGTAGAACTGAAGTTCTTGGTATTAAAGAATGGATTACATTGGGTTCTTGCATTGGAATTTTTGATTTTATGATGAAATAATGCTTGATGGGTTGGTTGCTAAAGGTTTTCGATAATGAGATTTCTCTCTTCACTATGTAGGAGAGAATAAAATTTCTTTAGAGATGGGGGTTGTAATTGAGTATGAATAGCACTTTTGAATCCTTGATATGTGGTAAGTAAACCGTTGAGTGTATATAAGATAATGTCCCCTTTATCAAAGGTAGATCCTACTGCCTTTATCAATGGTAGATCCTACTGCAGCTATGTTGTTTACCATTGTCTTGATTATTATGAGATTTTGAGCCATATTATTGTTGCCCATCTTGAGATTATGCAACTCATTTTTGAGCTGTATGACTCCTTATCTGTTGGTAGCTTGCGACGTCGTTGAAGCATTAGTTATATTTCATATGAGATGTTGAGATGTAAAGCATATGGCAAAAACAAAGCAGGTATGGTGGAAAACATAGCTGTAGTTTAGTTTTGATCAACCAAAGTCCATAACTAAGAATCTTGATTAACTGTGTTTTGAAAGAATTCTCGTGACGATAGAGGCTTGGGACGTTGGCCTCTACAAAGGATTCAAATCCGTTAGCATAAAAGATTTTTCTAATTTGTACCTTCCATATAGCAAAATTTTCATATGGAAGAGGTTGAGGAACAACATTCTTGAAGTTTGTCATCAATAATTTTGATGCAACAGGTATGCTAATCTCCTTCATCTTGTTGAGTGTGCTAGTGGGCTATTCGAGGGAGAGAGAGTTGGACGAGGAGAGCCCATTGATCTTGAAGCTGTTAAGCTAATGCTCTGGTACCATGATAAATTCTCAGTAGAAGATAAAAGGAAGAAATAATCAGATGGAAAAATACATTTTCATTCATACTTAAATTGCTACACAGTTGGGTTATATAGACCCAAAAAGTCATAAACTTGAAAATACATAAGAGGGCAGAAAGGTAAGGGCTTGTCTGGGATTACTTTCTTCTTTTTTTTTTGGGTTTTGTTTTTGTTTTTATTAAGTTTTGTTTTCTTTTTTAAAAACACATTTTGTACCGTTATAATTTATATGCTTTTAAAAATAATAAATATAACTATTTATTGTTTTTAAAAAACACATTTTGTACCATTATAATTTATATGCTTTTAAAAATAATAAATATAAAATATATTTGGTTGGGTAATTTTTTTTTTTAATTTTATATTTTTTTTATAAAACGGTTGAGCCTCGTTAGTGGTGTACACGAAGTCTTCATTTCTTTATCCAACATGAAGCATTACTTGTGGGCAGGCAACAACGGGCGGGCGGCAGTTGCGGTTGGCGGAGACTAGCGGCCAGTTGTGGTTGCGAGTGACCACTGACTAGGTTTTGCGATGAGCGACAGGGG
>NW_018164444.1:22703493-22726468 GCF_001263595.1 Phalaenopsis equestris | reverse complement strand
CCCACCCCTTTCTTTCCCCCTAATGAAAAAAAAACCCGCAATTACTTGCACGCTTTGCGCCTCTGGTCTTCTTTAATCTGATAGAATGTCTGAAAAAAAAGCCTCACGTTGGTCAACATTTTCTGAACTCGATGTAGAGAGATACCCAAACCATATCGAGAGGTACGGCTCCATACCATACATAGTAAACAGCTATCGGCGGCTAGACTTCGAGCCCTATGGTAATGAGTCACGGGGAGCTAGTTCTCTCACTTTTGCCCAACTACAGGTTGGACCATATGTCGGAGATCAAAATTTCTTTGTCCGACCAACCTAATGGTTGCCTTAGATGAATGCATAGAGTCTCAGGGCGGCTTGACGCTCTCCCACGAATTGAAAACCTGAACGCAGCGAAGGAAAGGGGGCGAAGGCCTCCTATCTTGAAATCAAAGAAGAAAGCTCCGGTCCTTCGCCACTACCACTACTAAGATTGATGTATCTTCGACGTATCGCCGCCGTCCACCACCGCCCATTGTTGGCCGTCGCTGAGCATTGCTTTTGAAGATTGCGTCTACCGCCCCATAATCGAAGGCGATCTTTCCATTTCTTCCATCAGTTTCAACATGAGAGATCGCTTTTGCCAGCTCAGAGATAGTCAATTTCTGTGACCCTTCTTCCCCATCGTGTTTTGGGTTTGGGGGTACAATTGAGACTTTCTTGCTGTTTCTGAGTTGGAAGTGGGGGTCTAGTGGGAGTTTTGTTTTCTTATTGTGAATCTGTTGCGAAACTGCTAGAAATCTGGTGTCACTACGTGCCTTGTTTTTTTGAGCTTACTGTGTTGGAAATCCGGAAGAAGTGAGTAGTCTGAGCTTGTGCACTCCACCTATTTGATGTTTTTTTTGCTGCTGAGAAGTTTTCATGAGATTGGCACAAACAAATGAGAGTTATTCTGGAATCAAAGTTGAACCGTTCTCAGCTTGCTACACTAAGGAGATCACCTGCTTGACTGACAAATAGGATGAATACAACTGAGAAACTGAGTATGGAAGCTAGCTGGAAGGATAGTGCAAGAAAGCAGCAGCCAGCAGATTTCATGAATTCTTTCCATGAGAATTCATGAAATCTGGAGGAGTGGAAAAGGCGCTAGAAGAGATTGGATTCTGTGCCAGATATTGGTTCTCTTCTTCCTGAAGATGAATTCAAAGAAGGAGTTCAAATGTGGGAAAATGCATTGATTTGTGGGTAGGCGACCCTTTTCTCAAAAAATGGGCGAAGTAAAAAGACTTTGTCAATGTGGGTGGTGAGAATGTGAAAACTGTGGCACTAGACAATGGTTTTTTCTTGTTTTCTTTTGTGCATCCTGAAGACTGAATTTGTGATGCTGGGTTCTGTTTTGTGAAGGGATTTCCTCTTGTTGTCAAGCTTTGGAAGCCAGGTATGCAACTGTGCAAGGAAGAATTGAAGAGTGTGCAAATTTTGGTGAGGCACGTAGTGTTTCACATCAAAGAAATCTTGACAAAAAAGATTGAGTCGTATTGCTAGTCGAATTGGGAGGCCAATGGCTATGGATGAGCTCACTGCTACTCGTAGTAGACTGGGATTTGCACGAATGTGTGTTGAAGTTACGCCAATCTAGGATCTTCCAAGTTCAATATGCATGAATGTGAATGGTGAAAAATGAAAGCAAGAAGTGCATGATGAGTGGAAACCAATTGCTTGTCAAGAATGTGTTTCTTTTTTGCATGGTGATGAGGTCAAACAAAAAAAGTCTCCACTTTTTTCAGAATCTATTGAGAATTGTGCTTCCATCAAAGATTCTGCTTTTGACCGGATATTCGGGTGTCAGCATTGAGTCAAACTGATTCAGGCGCTAGATGTCATTTGCTCCGCACCTCTCCTACCTAGCGCACTAGAATAGGTAGCATGGGTCAGTAATTCAGTAGTCTAGCCTAGGTCTGTGAGAGCTGGGTTCGTTTGTCAGTCAGTCTCGGTAGTGAAGTCAGAGCGACATCCGTGGCATAGCTCAGTTGGATATATGCGTTTGTCGCTAGATCAGTTTAGTTCGATCAGTTGACAGTGGAGAGGTAGCAGATCAAGGTTGGACGGATACGGGAATGCCAAGGAAGAGATGGTTGCCTGGGATGGACATCTCACTCGAAAGAAGCACGAGCGTGCCACCAGCTTTGTCAGATCGGAAAAAACTGTATTAGAGCAAGTCGGTGAAGAAAGAAATTTTTGGGGAACCGGAGCCAACCAATGATGAAGGGAGCTATTGACCGAAGGCTCGACCTTTGGGAGAGGTGTCAAAGAAGTCAAAGGCACTACGTGTCGGAGCTCTAGTCCTTCCTCGAAAGCGAGCCAGCCGAGACTGCTGTTGAAGAATTTTCACCACCCGGGTAGAAGTCTTTTTCGCACATATGATTCCACACGCGCGTAAACAAGAAGCCCGGAACTGCAATCGCTGGAGTAACATAGAACAATAGGAGAGCCCCAGAGCAGAAATGCGGGATGACCGGTCTTTGCACTCATAGGTTCTTTGAAAAGCGGAGTCAGAGCTATTGTCGACCGGTCTTCTTGGTAAAGAAAGCGTCGAAAGAGTGACTCTTGCGGGTCACTCCCTCCCGCTGTCTTCTTCTTTCAATGCTTTGTGTGTTCCACGGACAAGGAAATAGCCACTTCTTTATACAATGAGTGAAGAGTTATTCAAGAGTAGTCCAAGCCATAGCTATTAGTCTGATTCTCCCACCCGAGTACTGCTCTAGCCCCTTTCTTTTCTCTTATCAGACGGAAGAAAGAGATCAGAGTTGCCTGGATGTATCGTCAAGACTTCTCGAGAATAGACGAAGGGGAAAGGAAGTCAGACTGGAGGGGTGACTTTTCAAGTAATAAGGCGCTAGTCTATTTCCACCCGAGAAGACCCCTCCACGGAGAGTACTCATTGGAAAAGAGGTGCCGTAGCTGGATAGTCTCACTAGGCACTGGAGGAGCGGGGATTCTTTACTGAGCTGTCTGCTGTAGATGATCAAAATTCTGCCACTGAGTCAGTCTCTAGTACCATCCCTTTAGTAGTCTAGACTCAAACTGCTTTGACTTCATCAGATGCTGAAGCTGAACCACTTTCTGTGAGAAACTTTGCCCTTTCCGCTGCTTCACTGAGAAGTGAAGCAGTCTAACTCATGGTCACAGACGGGCATGCGTTGAGTGCTTTTGATGAGTGAGTGGCAATTATGTACCCGGAGGGTACCCTCCGCTTCTGTTGACTGAAGCCCTCACCGATCCGATGATCGAGTGCTTGAACTCTTCGAAAGAATCTCTCTAGCCGTACTTCCATCTGTTCTAGTGGTTTCACTCATTCACCTTCAACGCTAGAAGTGGAAATTGGGTACTTTGACTCTTCCGATGCAATCACGTTACTTTCGCCTACGTCCATTTCTTGTATCATCGAGTCCTTATTCTTTGTCTTCAACCGGCCATAGGGACTGAGAATGAATGGGCTACTTATGACCCCTTTCCTTTCATTGCCTTCGACTTCCACCGGACTTGGCCTTCAAAGGAAGAGTCTTCTCTGCTGACCCTGACCTATAGAGAGGTAGGAAATCGAATCTGCTTCCTCCCCTAGCTACTGAGGAACCGGGATCTCGAATCAATCAATTTGGGTTGTTGTCTGAAAGAAAGCTTTGAGTGCGCGTTGCATGCTTTTGAATAGTCTATGCTCGTCAACTAGGTCAAGCAGGTGAACCCCGTTCCGCTGTCTGTGACTTTTTTTGCCTTCCAAACTGGACGTCAAATGCTATCCGTGAAAGTCAAGTTCTTTTCCGCGCTAGATTGTGCTTATCGTAGTCATAGTAGGACCTCTTCTCGTTTGCTTCTCTGATTCCTGACAAAGGAGCCCTCGCCGGCTTAGTCAAATCCGGCCTAGTCGGAACTAGGATTCCTAAGACCTTACTAAGAACTACATTATGGTTTCTTTCAGATAGGTGGAAGGCGGAAGAGGGGCGGAGCCAATAAGACCTGAGAGAATGTGAGATTCTTTATGACTTTGCTCCTGTCAGTCGCACCTTTACATTGAGCTTCCCTAAACGGTTTTGTAGGCTCCTTCATTTTCCGATTCCGTCCGTGAATGCCGTCAACGCGAACCGCTGATGTTATCTTGTCCCATTTCTTTGTACCTGCCTGAAAAGAAAGATCTGCAAATCTCGTAGATAAGTCAGGGCTGGGACCCTATCTTCAAATCCAATTACGTAGAGAAGAAGAGGGGAGTTTTTCGAACGAGAATCAGACAGCTACGCATGAATTCCTCGTCAATGAGCCCGTCACCCGAGAAGACTCAGGCCAATGAAGTTCCTTGGAGGCCAATGGAATCGGTATTTTCATGAGTAATCTTCATAATAGGTAAGGCTTTACTATTTAGTTCGTCTCGAATTAATGATTTGTATATGATAGAAAACGTTCCAATATGTCATTATACAAATTTAATCCCAATGAGAGATATGAGGCAAGATGTATATAATTTTCTGACAAATGAAAATGATAATTGAGAAATCAGAGATGAGAGATACGTTAGTTTCTCTGCTTCACTACTTAATCCGATATCAAAACAATAACATTTCTGGATATCTACAAAATTACTCCCTACCATGAAGATTAGTAGAGTTACAAGAGAAAGTGTCATTTTAAACTATTGGATTCAAATGGAAAAGCCATTCAAATGAAAAAACCCATTGATGTGGGATTGATTATTTTCAAATCTGTTATGGTTATTATTATGAATGGCTCGATATATGAACTGGGGCATAGGGAGAAAGTATTATTACCCTAGCAACCAATGATTCTTGTTTATGAAAATTATATTGGGAATAGGAATGAAGCATTAGAAATTATTTTGGATCATTTATAGGGAGAAAGTATTATTACCCTAGCAACCAATGATTCCTGTTTATGAAAATTATATTGGGAATGGGAATGAAGCATTATAAATTATTTTGGATCATTTATCACATGCTTTAACGCCATTAATGCCACAAACAGTTCGAAGTTCAATAGTTTTGGAGAAGAAAATGAATAAAATAGAAAGAGAACTTCAGAGTATTACGAATGCAATAGAAAATCTCAACTACCTTTTTTATCACCTAGATTGGAGGATGAAGAAGAACTTTGATCATACTTGAACAATTGAAGAAGGATTGGTGCAGATGTTCAAGAAAAATGGATGGATCAATGAAAATTTGATTGATCAATTCCCGTGCTAACCCTTCTACAATTTGTACATCAATTATTAGTCTATGAGAGATATTAGAGGAGGAGAAAGTACTGAAGATGAATCAAAATAATTGAAGAAGCTGGAATCTCTAATACTTTAAAGTAAATATGTATTTAATTTGATTGTGTGGATTATTTAATTATATGTATTTAATTTGATTGTGTGGATTTGATTTACTTTACTTTACTTTGCTTTAGAACTCTATTGACTTTGATTGTGTATAGTTTTATATCAGTGTTCTAGTGTTGTGGCTTGATTTCAACGTTGACTTATAATTTAGTTTTTTTATGGATGTGAAAGTATGATTAGAAAAAAGTATTTGTAAAAAATGGAAAAAAGTATTTGTAAAAAATGTAAAGTATTTGTAAAAAATGTATTTTCATATAGAAAAGTTAGTTTGGTTTGTGAAATGAAAATGTTTATTTGTGAATTATTTTAAGATGAAAATTAGTGTTCAAAAAGACTAAATAGACTTTGGAGTAAATTGGAAAAAAATTGAAATTTGTGAAAATAGAAAAAATGAATTTTTTGGCCACTGGCACCAACGGCGCTGGCATGGGCGCTGACAGTGCCCTCGACCCAAATACCACCCAAACACCTTAAAAATTCGTGATTTGCTCCGTAAAATGCCTTTTTTACCTTTTCGTCACCTTCAACCTCTGGTTTTTTTGCTCTAGGGCTTGCTATTGCTCGGATTTGATGTGATTTTAAATGAAGTTTGGATTTCATCTTCTCTAGGTAAGAAACTCAAATTTTTTTATTTTCACCAAGGATTTATCGTACATTGCCGAAATCCAAAATTTTGAATTTTTTTTTGAAGATTTTGAGAAAATCCTTTGGTGAAGAACTCCTACTCAGTAGATTTATGTTTAAAATGTTTCACATTGTGATTTTTGGAATTTTTGGGAATTTATTTGGATTTTATCAATTTTTTGTAGATTACCATGACACCAAGAGTTAGCAAAGGAAAGAGAAAGGTGGATTTTGATGATTAAATTTTTTTCAATTACAAAGCCAACATTTGCTTCAATAGTCTACTTACAAATAAAAAAATGATTCCATATTGAAGATTTAAAAGTCCAAGTGGAGAAGTCAAAAGAATAATCAATGCTCAGTAGTGGGAAAATTTTTGTTACTTTATTGCCGAGGCTATTATTAGTAGTGATAGAGTTCTATGCCAATTTTAAGGAAACTTTTGAAGACTATGTGTTTGTTCATGGAAAAATGGTAGAGTTTACTCCAAGGAAAATTAATGAATTTTATCAGTTAAGAGATGTGTATAGCTACCAGTACAAATCATTTTCTTCTATGAATGAGGCATTAGATGAAGTTATTTCTTTTCTTACTGATGGAAGAGGAGCTTGGAAGGTGAAGAATCGTGTTAAGATAAACTTTCCTCTTTCTATGTTAAATGTAGTATCTAAGGCCTGACACTATTTTATTTCTAGTAGAATGATACCAACAAATCATCATATTGAGGTTACAAAGGATAGAGCCATCTTGAACTTCTGTATCCAGCAGATGAGAAGGATAGATGTAGTGCCGACACTATTTTTGGGTGTGGACTTGAAAGTTGGAAGTTGTCGGTCGCCGGAATCAGAATCCCGTCGCCCTCTTTGTAAGGACATTTATTTTACATATATATATATATAGTTTAGAAAAATAGGAAATCAAACTGACCCCATATTTTTCATAGTTTAAATGAAAGAGAACTATACCTCAAACTCTGTATCTATCCCGAAAGATAAACACCAGACTTGAGGGTTAGACTCAATCAAATAAACTAAGAAATATATGACATCCATTTGGTCTTTGGTCTGCGAAACAATGCCAAAAAGTTCCCCTATTTAATATGAAGAATTAAATAGGGTTTATATTAAGCTGGGTATTAAATAGGGTTTATACCTATTTAATATGAAGAATTAAATAGGGTTTATATTAAGCTGGGTCCGGAAAAGCTTCCTATAAGGGCAAGCATCTTAGATATATTACATCTTAGATATCCAAAGTCACCTAAGAAAACTCTCGATAAAAATCAAGGAATATTATCTTCAAAGAGGTCAAAGGATAGGGCTTTTCAAAAAGACCGGACAAAAAGGTGTGAAATGGGAATGACTCAAATTTGGAACTTTTTGTTGTAGAATCCAAAGGAGGAAGAGCTAGGGGATGTCATAGATCCGGTGACTCCCAAGCTATCCCAGAGTTTGGCTTCAATTTTGGATAGAGATTATTTAAATCTTTCATCCTGCCAATTTTATTAATTAGGGCTTACACTTATGTGAAACAATCACACAAAAAACGTAGAAGATGTGAGGGTTTAGGTCGTGACGAACGACAACCTTGGAATCCTAAAGAAAAGTCAGGGCTTAAATTGTACAACAAAACTGTACAAAGGCCTAAAGATGAGTTGAGGATTTATGTTGCATTAGGCAAACAACCTAGAAATCCTATGGCTTGTTTTTTAATTCTAAGGAAATTTATGTAGTTATAGATCCTTTTGCTGTTGAAGAAGGTCGTGCTGCCCATGATGCTAACACCAAGCTCCTCACGATGAAGAGTTTAAGTTTTCTAATGTGTCAAGTTATAATGTCAAATCAGATATCCCTATGGTTATGGTCCTTTAAATTTTTTGGGGATATTAAAGTTGATTAGAGCGACACCAGTTAGGATCCTACCGTTCCCTCATTTTGGTACCGCTATTTTCTATTAGATTCACTTCGTCCAAATGAATTTACTAAACTCGACTTAATGAGTTCCATACTTTCATTTAGACCGTGGGAAGCCTCGTTAGCAACCATAGGTTACCTCCTCCTAGGGGTTTCTGATCATCCGATAGAGATGTCTTAATTTAGTTGCAATTGTTATTTTGTGATGTTTGTGATTAAATTTTGAGTTGTCATATATTTTAAATGTTGTGGTGGTGAATTTTATCTTTGTTAATTTTAGTTTTGATTTTAATTTGTGGCTATCTTAGCAGTTTTGGTTTTCATGCAGGGTGACATCGTTGTTTAACATGCAAGTTTTATTAACATAAAAGTACAGTGTGGAAGTACAAGAAAAGACGGTACTGTAAACTATAAAAGCATACCTGGTGAGTCTTCTCATTCTACCACTTGAAAGGTTAGTACTTGCAAGGCATCTATATAATATTGCAAAGAACTTAAATTGTAAGAGTAGATAAAGGTTCAATTATCAAACCCCAAGCTATGATTTTGTTTGATCTTGGAAGATCCGAGTGGATAATTTTAGAACAAAATATAGCAAGTCCAATTTGCGGTTCAGAATGTCCAGTAATTGCAAAATGCTCGAGGCATGACCTTAGATCACTTCGATAATCTCTTAAAATATTTCGAGTTTATTTTGGACTTATCCTATTATTCCATTAATCATCTAAGACTAGAGTGTGACTACCCTATCGCTCAGTGAAACTTAATAATTTAATTATCCTAAGGATAGGATGCTCGATTAGTCAATTGATGTTTCATTTAAAAGTAATGTGAGTGGGTGCCCCTAAGGCAAGTCTAAGTTATTTAAGATTATGGTGCCCACAATTAAGGTTAGGCTTGTAGTGTTTAAAGATGTTAGTCATCAATTATATTATCTTCTAAATCCAATCAATTGAGTTTATACATTGAGCCTAGGTCACTACTAAGCCTTTAACAATCATGATAATTGAAAAGGTGATTATAAAATTTTGATTTCAGGTGATAAGTATTCTTATCAAATGGTCAAATTATCCTCAAATTTGGGCTTAAGGCTAGTAAATTATCATCTTCCTAGCTTAAGCCAATCACTTAAGAATCGTCTGATTATAATTGATTTCCAAGTGGTGAAAATTGGGAGGATTATGATTTTGTTGATGATGTGCAAGGGTGGTGAGTGAGTTTCTACCTTTTATTCCCATTATACTTCAATCATCCATGCATGTTTATTAACATCAAAATTACCCATTTTCCCTTGGTTAATCCTAAATTTTGATTAAGGAACCAAAGTTTGAGATTACCACTTTGCCCTGGGGGCACTTCACCTCATAACTCACTAAACACAACTCAAATGATTTTGAGGGTTTACAGTGTCATATCCATGAGATAACTATAATGTTTAGCGGAGAATATGTGGACCTCTCCAAATTTAATTTAATTATTTATTTAACTTTAGAAAATAGGAATTTCAAAAGTTGATTTGTATAACTTTCCAAAATGAAGTTTTTATTTATGAGAAAATGATTAAAGATTTTCTTAGGTCAGAGTAGGCAAAATTTCATGGTCTTTTGAATTAATTTATTATAATTATTTTAATGGGAAAATAAGAAAAATTCACTTTTAAGCCTTTAAAATTTATTTTAAATTTATGGAAAATTAGGAAAAATATTTTAATGAGTCCCACGTCATCAAAGTGCAATTTGGAACATTTTGAACTATTTTGACATTTTTGGGATTTTTCATTATTTAAATTATTTTAAATCCAAAATAAGGCTGAAAGGTCAAGTATTTTACCAAAAATAACTTTTATTTTTCTTAAGCGCCCCTGATCATAAGTAACTCATAAAACTACTTTTCATAATCTTTCCAACTGTATTTAATTTATTATAATTATTTTTGTATAAAAATACAAGGTTCCGTAGAAATTCATTTGAATACTTGAATTTAATCAGATAATTTTCAAATTTTTACAGTGAATAAACATGATTTTTATGAGCAATATGGGATTCAATTTATTAATTTTTTATAAGTATTTAATTTACATAAACTAAAACAAGATATTTGCATTTAATTAAATATATTAATTCACAATGTAATTCAAAGCATCAAAATACTTTTTCTAGACTTCTCTGACCACAAGAAATCTACCAAAATTATTTTGATAATTTTCCAATTGAAATTTTGATTTATATAATTAAAATAAGCCAAAATGGTCACTCTAGCTTGAAAACTAGGGATAGAAGTATAGAGATGCTCTCTGACCTTGGAAAAATTAGAAAACACCCCCTCTGTCATGAAGAATGAACCCTAAAAGTTTCATGCCATGGTGAGCAATATTTAGTTATGGAGAATTGAAATACCACAGAGGGTATTTAATTTATTAAAAATCATATGTTTGTCAAATAATTTTAATTTTTAGTCCACATTATTTTCCTCTGTTCACTTGGCAAGAGGGTATTATTCTTTTATTTTTATAATGTTTCTGTAGAATGATATGGATTTTTGAAGTTTAGGTATTTAAAATAATTAAAAAATCCCTATTTTTCTTCTTATCCAGCCCGGCGTTGACTGGATCCTAAGCAGCTCCGAAAGAACACGCTGTGCTCCGCCATTTAACACTACTATCCCCCTTAGTTGCCATGTGGATTGCGCTTTATGCATTAAAAGCTTGTCCGACTTGATCTCCTCCGTTCATTGGATACACGCGTGATCAGACGGCACTCCGTTATCGTCCCCAAGTGACCTAACCTGTGAGCCGTTCACACTAAAACCTTATGATCTCAAGCTAGACAAAACCAAATTGCATGGGTTTGTCTCTAAACCTTCATCTACTTGAGACGAGCATATTTATAAGGCTTATATGATATGAAATACAGTAAATACGTATGGAGAGTCGAAATAAGCTCGGTTTAGGGTTAGAGTTAGGGTTATTAGGGTTAGAGTTCAATACCTTTGTCTGAAAGGGAAGGCCTCAATCAAATGGTTGTGGAAGCTTCTATTGGGTCCAACAAACCTCCAGCTGAAGTCCCAAGCCTTGGTGAGTTATTTAGGTATGATTTCAATCAAACTCGATTTCAGGTGTTGGTCTAGAGCAGGTTAGAGGTGGTTTTAGATGGGGCTTTTATGGGGAATCAACTTCTTTCACTATGAGGATGGTGTGTATAGAATTAAATAAAGTTTGGTGCACTGTGGTGGAGTGGAGAGATCTGTCCTGATTTTATGGCAAATTTCAATGGATAAATTGGCTTAAAGGGGTGGATATCAATGACTGAGAGCAAGGGGATTGCACTTGGGATGGTTTAGAGAAGCTCTGGTGAGATTTTGGCAGAGTTTCCTAAGGGTTCTAAGCACTCCTCTCTTTGGTCTTGGAGAGCTCCATTTAAAGCCATGGCTGCCTGGCGGAGCTCAGGGCTTGGATTTGGGTATTAAAGCTTGCTGAGGTGGAGGGAAGAAAGGCTCTAATGGCCAATGGGATTGAGCCAAAGGGAATGAGCCAAATCAGGGAGGTTCAATTTTGGGTTTTGGCCACTTAGGACTCTCTTGGACTGGCTATTTTTGGTAGCTGAGGAGGTGGCTGGCCAGGGTTCAGTCACTTCTTGGCTCAGGAAGCTCAGAAGAAATTTAATTATGATTTACTCCCAATGGCAAGTGATGATGGCAAAGTATTTTCAAATAAGGCCCAAATATGGTTAAGATCCTTTAAATCAAGGGACCACTGGTCCATATCTCACTTGGGTGGTTTAAGGTGGTTTAGTCAGGTCAACAAGGTGTGCTTAGTGGCTGTGGAAGCCTTAATTTGGTGACCTTAGGATGGCTAAGTCAATTTTGGTGCATGGGTCCAATTTGGGTCAACATGGTTAAAAGTTGGGTTTAGGTTAGGCTAGCTATGACTTTGAGCTCAATTGATTGATCAAAATTGTATAAATGATTGTTAAGAAGATTTTTGGTGAAGGATTCAAGTAATTTTGAGTTCAATTAGAAGCTCAATTTGAAGGATTTTGGGATCTTGGTCAAGCTAAATTTAGGCATGTTGGACTAGACTTGGGTCTAGGTTGGGCTAAGGTTGGGCTAAGTCAAAATAGATGATTTATAATGTTCTATAAGAATATCATAGAAGAGTTTCCATCATAAATTAGGTGTCAATTTAAGGGTTAGGGCATTCAATTTGGTGGAACTTGGAGACATAGCTAATTCGGGGCAAATTTAGGGATTTTGAACTTGAGTTAAAATTAAATGAAATTGAGGCTTCAACAAGGACAATTGAAAGTTCAATTTTGTGTGAATTAGTGTTATGAAAAGTTTATGATTTAAATTTGGGCAAATTAAGTAGGCTATGGGGTTCAATTAAGTGAGATTAAGTCATAGAGCTAAAATTGGGAGTTTGACTTAAATCAAAATTGAGCTCAAAACAGGGGCCAATTAGGCTTGGATTTGGTTTAGATTGATCAAATAAAAGATGAATTTAAGTTTGGAATTGAAATTGAGGGGAATTGGGGCCAAATTCATGGACATTTGAGGTGAATTTAGGGAAATTAGGCGTTTAAAGGCAATTTGGGGGGTTTGGTCAAAATGGTAGAATTGGGCCTAAAGAAAATTCATGGACATTTGAGGTGAATTTAGGGAAATTAGGCGTTTAAAGGCAATTTAGGGGTTTTGGTCAAAATGCTCAAATTGGCCAAATTGGATTCAATTGAAGCGTCCAAGATAGTGGGTCTAGGGGACCATCTACATGACTCTCCCAAAATATCATGGAATCAAAGTCAACAATTTTGGGTTTTAGGATTGCGAGTGATTATGGGTGATAGTGCGTGTAGTGAGTGAATTAGCTCTAGACCAACACCCAGAGTCAACCCTAAGGTCAAGCAATCATATAGGGACTCTCTTTTAGATCCCCCATACTGACCCCACCTACTAAGTGCTAGGGGTTAGGACCAATACGTGGAACTTCAAGTTGAGCAAGGAAGAGTTTAGAGTTTTTAATAGTGAGGGTTCCTTTCTAGTTTTCTAGGAATAGTCAACAGGATAGTCCTATGGCTAGACCTTATACTACTAAAGGGGGAGAACTAGACCTCAACAAAAAGTGAGGTCAATGGTACACCAAAAATATATGCATTTTTAGACCCATATTTTATACTTATTTTTTGTGATATTACACTGTAATGAAATGTATTTTTAATGTTTTCTTGCAGGTTGTTGAATTTTAGGACTTGGAGCAAAAAGAAAAATTTTAGGACTTGGGTTGTTGAATTTTAGGACTTGGAGCAAAAAGAAAGCAAAAATAATGAAATTTGGAGTCAAAATGGAGAAGTTAAAAATTTTTTCAGCACCGACGGTGCCAAACTGGGTACCGTCGGCGCCGTTTGACAGAGAACATCAATATAAATTAGGGACCACAGTGTCAGTGTCGGTTCAAACTTTTTTTCTAGAAAAATCGGCGAATTTGGATGCTTTTTGAAGAGTTTTTGGATGCACCTATTGAAGAACAGACTCTAGGCTCTATTCGGGGCAAAAATTGATAAAAAAAATTGGCTCCTTTTTGTCATTCCTCGCCACCATTCATTCTCTTACATGCCATACACTTTTCCATCTTCATTCCACCACCATTTTGGAGTCGATTAGTGATTTTTCTTTAAGAATTTAGAGTTTGTGTGTTGAGATTAAGTGCGAATCTTTTTCTAAGAGTATTGGAGAAGGAGAAAAGTGAGAGATTTCTTTTGCCTACATTTCTTAGGAAAGGCTACAAGCAATTTTCTTGGAGAAATTGTTTCAGATAAGTGTTGTTTGTTTTTTATATTGTTGTATGAACTTTCTTTTATATATGAAACTTGTGTTTTGTTGTATCATTCCGACGAAGTCTGAGTAGTTTCCTTTATTTTTCTCCCTAATCCGAGATATAGTAAAATGAAGAGATAATATGGATGTGCTAATGTTAAAATATAAAATAAATTGTGATGATTTTTCAACTCTAAACTTAAATTACTTTTCGAACTGGCTAATTGAATTGTTAAAATTTTTTTGTGAAACATATGATCCGGAAAATGAAGTATGAGTTATACAACAGAGTGAGGATCACATTTGATTCAATGAAGGAGAATTTCATTCAAGGAATTAAGTGCAAATAAATAGGAAAATACATATTATTGTTATTCAAGGAATTAAGTGCAAATAAATAGGGAAATACATATTATTGGGTGTAGAATAGGAGATTTTAGAGTGACAGACTAAAATCCTTAATTCGGTCTTAGTGTTTAAGAACTAAAGCGAGAGTTAGCCTTCAGGTGAAGGGAAGTGAGAGTCTATTATGGGAGCCAGTATCCTCCTAGCCTAGCCATGGATTTAGGGACTAAACCTGGGATTAGCCAATGATTTTTTTATAACCCTGTATCAGGGTAGAGAATTAAAACTGCTCCTATTGGCACAATACATATTAAAATCATTTATCTCATCTCATTTTACCAAAATGTCGTTGTAGTGGGAAAGATGCTTTTTCATATAAGAAATCTTCATCACATAAACATAGTTTAATAGTTTAGTAGTTACTGTTTAAACTTTGTGTTTCAGTTTTGCTAGTAATTAAATAATTTAGTTCTGATAAAATCTTAACATTCAAAATTAGTGACAGTAATTTCGTTTTACTTTCTGTGAATTTCCTAGTTAATTTATCATTTCAAATTTAAACTTTTCCCGTGGGATCAATATTTGGGGCTTAAATAGAAAGTCATTTATTACTTGATAACGATACATATACTTGCATAGAATTGCAACATTAATTGTTTAAAGTTCTTATTTATAAAAGATTGCATCAAGCTTTTGGCACTGTTGCATAGCGGAGTTAACTTTATATATTTTGCACAACTATATTTTATCGCAGATCAAGTATTTGGCGCCGTTGCCAAGGAAGGTAACGGTAAAGTAAATATATTTAGTAAATTACGGAATTTAGAGATAGTATAACTACAAAAAATTTTAAAAAAAATAAAAAATCCAAAAGAAATTTATTTTTATTTAAGAATTATTTTTAAGAAACTTTTCTTTGTTTATTATATTTTTAATGCAAACTATTGGATCTGAAAGTTTAGTATCTTACAATTCAGAATTAGAACGTACTATTAACAAAATTTGAAAACAACAAAAATAAATTAAAAACTTAAACAACTTAGATAATCAAATTAATGAAAATCGACAAAGACCTTTAAACGATTATGCTAATCCAACAATAGATGAACTCCACTTGACTATTCAAAATCCTAATGTTGCTGCTAATTCATGTGAGCTTAAACCTACTATTATCCAAATGATACAAAATAATCAGTTTGGAGGAACACCTTCTGAAGATCCTAACTTATATCTTGCTAGTTTTCTTAAAATTTATGCTACATTTAAATAAAACGGAGTGTCTAATGATGTTATTAGGCTTAGAATTTTTCCTTTTTCATTAAGGGATAAAGCTAAATCTTGGTTAAATTCATTAGCACCTGGATCTATCATAGCTTGGGGAGAACTATCATAAAAATTATTGGCAAAATATTTTCCACCTTAAAAATTCGCTAAGCTTATAAATGATATTACAACTTTTTGTTAGTTTGAAGGGGATATATGAAGCTTGGAAAAGATTTAACGATCTTCTTAGAAAATTTCCACACCATGCTTTATGAGATTGGTTAATAATTAAAACATTTTACAATGGATTAGCAGGATCACTTAGATCTATTATAGATGCTTATAGATGCTGCTACAACTGCTACAAGTGGATCACTAATGTCAAAACTTTTTGATGAAGCATATTCTTTAATTGAAGAAATGGCTACTAACAATTTTCAAAGGCCCTCTGGAAGGGCAAATCCTAAGAGAGTAGCTAGTATTCATGACTCTGATATAATGTCTATTTTGGCATCTAAAATTGCTGCTAATTTGAAAAAGATTGATCAAATTAGAGTGAATTATTCTCAAATACCCCCATTATTAGAGGAAAATTCACTATGACAGAAAATTGATACTCAATCATCTTATGAAACTTTTAATACTATATATAATTGAACTAACAATCCCTATTCTAATTATTATAACCTTGATGGAAGAATCACCCTAATTTTAATTGGAATAATTATAACAATTCGGTGAATCCCTCTAAAAATTTGAACAACCAAGCAAATCTTAATTTTCGACCGTATTATCCTCCTGGATTTAACTCTAACCCTAACCCAAAAATTAAGGAAAAGAAGTTGACAATGAAGGAAAAGAAGTTGACAATGGAGGAAGTAATGTTGAACATGGGAAATCAAATATAAAATCAAGGGGCTACTATTAGAAATATTGAAAATCAATTAGGACATATTGTTACTACACATAGTAACAGTCCTTCAAAAATTCTTTCGAGTACTGTGGAAGTTAATCCAAAAGATCAAAATAAGGAACAAATTAAAGCTATTCAATTAAGAAGTGGAAAAGAAGTTGAAATAAGGATTCAAAGAGAGACTGAAGTTGATGAAGAGAAGGAAGAAATGGAAAGTGACCAAAATGAAAATGAACAAACACAAGTTCAT
Organism: Phalaenopsis equestris; assembly: GCF_001263595.1. Classification (NCBI taxonomy): domain Eukaryota; kingdom Viridiplantae; phylum Streptophyta; class Magnoliopsida; order Asparagales; family Orchidaceae; genus Phalaenopsis; species Phalaenopsis equestris. Next base: position 22,709,984 of record NW_018164444.1, on the reverse strand, counting down.
TTAGAAAAACCATTACCTCTATTTTCTCAAAGACTGAAGCAGAAGAATAAAGTAAACAATTTACAAAATTTTTAGAAATCCTTAAGAAGTTAATGATAAACATTCCTTTTGTTGAAGCTTTAGAGCAAATGCCAAGTTATGTGAAATTTATTAAGGATATACTAAACAAGAAAAGGAAGTTTACAGATCACGAGACCGTTGCACTCAGTGAAGAGTGTAGTGTTATTATTCATAAAAAGCTTACTGAATATTAAAAAATCTTAGTACTTTTACTATACCTCGTGCTATTGGTGAAAAGTTTTTTTGGAAAAGCCTTATGTGATTTAGGAGCGAGTATCAATCTTATGCCTTTATCGATTTTTAAACTTTTAGATTTGGGAGAGATTTCCCCTACTATTGTAACTCTTCAGTTAGCAAATCAATCAGTAACTTATCTAAAAGGAGTTATAGAAGATGCATTAGTAAAAGTGGATAAATTTAATTTCCCTATAGACTTTATAGTATTAGGTATAGACAAAGATAAAGAGATTCCTATTATTTTGGGGAGACCATTTCTTGCAACAGGAAGAGCAGTTATAGATGTACAAAATGGAAAATTAATAATGAGAGTTAATGATCAAGAAGTAACATTTAATATTACAAAAGATATGAAATATCCTGCATTAGAAAATGATAATGAATATCTTAGGATGAAAGTGACTGATTATCTGAGTAATGAGCAGTTTAAGGAAGAGTTTGAAGATAAATTAAAGCAAGGAGAATTTTTTGAAAACAAGGATGAAATAATAGAAGAAGATATAGATTATATTCAAGAAAAATTTGAAACATTAGATTTGTTGGAAAAAGAAAACAAAAATCTTATTCCTTCAAGTATTAAACCACCTGGACTTGAACTGAAAATATTACTTACCCATTTAAAATATGTCTTTTTAGGAGAGTCATCGATATTACCTATTATTGTATCTTCTAAATTCACAGAAATTCAAGAACAAAAATTAATAAAGATGTTAAAAAGATATAAAAAGGCTTTTGGAAGGACTTTAGTAGATTTTAAAGGAATCGGTCCTCCAATTTGTATGCACAAAATTCTATTAGATGAATAATACAAACCTAAAGTTGATCCTCAGAGGAGATTAAACCCATTAATGAAAGAAGTTGTTAAAAAAAATTTTAAAATAGTTAGACGCTGGAATTATATATCTTATTTCAGACAGTCCTTTGGTAAGTCCAATTCACTGTGTTCCGAAGAAAGGAGGAGTGATCCTTGAAAATAATGAAAAAATAAATTAATTCCTATAAAACAAATTACTGCTAGAGAATTTGTATTGAGTATAGAAAATTAAATACGGAAAGATCACTTTCCTTTACCCTTTCTAAAAAAATGTTGGATATATTGGCTGTAAACAAATATTATTGCTTTTTAGATGGATATATTGGTTATCACCAAATTCTAATTGCTTCAGAGAAACAAAAGAAGATAACATTTAATAGCCCATATGGAGAACATTTTCTTTTCGTAGAATGTCTTTTGGACTATGCAATGCACCTACAACATTTCAAAGATGTATGATGTCAATTTTTAGCAATTTTATTGAACATGGAATGGAAGTGTTTATGGATTATTTTTCTGTATTTAGAACTTTGTTTGAATTATGTTTAAATAATTTAGAAAAATTTTTGGAAGTATGTGGAAGAATAAACTTAGAGTACTAAATTGGGAAAAATGTCAATTTATGGTTGCAGGAGGTATTGCATTGGGGCATAAAATTTTTGAAAATGGAATGGAAGTAGATCCTGCAAAAATTCAAGTTATTAAAAAAGTACCACCTCCTACTAACATTAGAGGGGTAAGAAGCCTTCTAGGACATGTTGGATTCTACAGGCGCTACATAACAATTTTTCAAAAATAACTAAGCCATTATGCCAACTTTTAGAAAAAGAAACAAAATTTGATTTTAACAAGGAATGCGTAAGAGTATTTGAATTATTGAAAAAAAAATTAATCACTGCACCTATAATAGTTCCACTTGACTAGGAGAAATTATTCAAAATAATGTGTGATGCTAGTGATTATGCTATTGGGGTTGTTTTAGAACAAAGGCACAATAAGGTTTTTAAAGTAATGTATTATGCTAGTAAAACTCTAAATGATGCTCAAATTAACTACACTAGACTGAAAGAGAGTTATTAGCTGTTGTTTATGCCTTTGATAAATTTAGACCTCACTTAATTGGAACCAAATATATAGTGCATACAGATCATTCTGCTATTAAATATTTGATCCAAAAGAAGAATGCTAAACCAATATTAATTAGATAGATACTTCTTTTGCAAGTGTTTGTTTTTAGTATAGTTGATAGAAAGGGAAATGATAATCAAATAGCTGATCATTTGTCCAGACTAGAAAAAGAAATATTACCTAATTTTGCAAATGAAATTTTAGAAAATTTCCCTGATGAACAATTATATAGTATTGATGAAATGAATGTACCGTGGTATGGTGATATTATAAATTATATTGTAAGTGATATTCTACCACCTGATTTTAAAAATTCACAATTAAAGAATTCATTTATGAGTCAAAATTCTATTTTTGGAATGAATAAAATGTCGCCATCAGATCTGCAATTCAAACTTGCAAGTAGGAAGGTGTGTGCCTTATGAAGAAACTCAACAGATAATTGAAAGATGTCATGCTTCTGAATTTGGAGGACATTTTGGAACAAATAGAACTGCACATAAAATTTTGCAAGCTGGATTTTATTGACCTACTCTTTTTAGAGATGTTAATGATTATATTAAAACATGAGATCGATATCAGCAAGTAGGAAATATTTCTAGAAAAAATGAAATGCCTCTAAATTACACATTGGAAGTTGAAATTTTAAATTTTTTTGTGGAGATTAGATTTTATGGGATCATTTATGCCTTCATTTAGAAATTTATATATATTACTTGTTGTTGATTATATGTCCATATGAATTGAAACTATTGTTGTACCTAGATGTGATGCTCGGAGTGTTTTAAAATTTTTAATTAAAAATATTTTTACAAGATATGGAATGTCGAGAGTAATTATTATAGATGGAGGATCTCATTTTAGAGATAATATAATAAAAAAATTAATAAATTCTCTGTTGTTTATCATCCTCAGACTAGCAGTCTAGAAGAGATATAAAATCATGAAATTAAACGAATTTTAGAAAAAATTGTAAATTCTTATAAATTGGATTGGTCTACTCGATTAGATACTAGATTATGGGCATATAGAACTGCTTATAAGACTCCTATAGGAATGTCCCCATATAGGCTTATTTTTTGGAAAAAAGCATGCAATTTACTAGTATAATTAGAGCACAAAGCATTTTGGGCTTTTAAAGAATTTCAATTTTAATTTAAAGGATGCTGGTGAGAAAAGATTATTGAAACGCAATGAACTTTAGGAGATTAAAAATGAAGCATATGATAATGCAAAAATCTATAAAAAGAAAATGACAATATGGCATGATCGGAGAAGATTTTAAAAAGAAGTTTGAACCTGGACAAGAAGTTGTATTATATAATACAAGATTGAGATTATTTCCAGGAAAACTTAAATAAAGATGGTTAGAACCATTTAAAGTTATTAAAGTCTATCATTATGGAACTGTTGTTATTAAAGATCTTGACACTGGAAAGATATTTATATATATATATATATCTATGCACTAAAATTTTATTTGATGAGTGTTTTATATATTAGGACATAAAATTCCTACACAAATTTATATATCGTAAATTTAAACAAATATTGGTATTGAAGAAAATTTTGGAATCAAATTGAACAATTAAAAAATGAAAAGACGTGATTTTGGCCTCTGGCGCCGACAGGGCCTTCGGGAGCGCCGACAACTTCCCGAGCAATTTCGTGCAGTTTTGATGTTTTTGTCAGACTTTGGCGGGATTTTCCTCCTTAATAACCTTTAGGAGGGGTTTTTAAATTCCTAAAAATTGCCTTGGACGACCAGAAACTTCCTATTTTTGAATTTTATGGCTTCCAATTCCCAAAATACTTCCAGGTATGGAGTTTTCAATAGAAGAAAGTTTATCAGTTTTGATATGCAGAGATTATACGTTAAAGTCATTACGAAGAAGAGGCTTTTCAAGGAAAGAGGCTTTGTCAGTCATGGATTGATTAATCCAATTTATCTGATTGATAAAAACATTGTACAAGGGTTATGGGAAGTTATGTGCTACACTACCGCTGCAGTTGCTGTACCAGTGGTGAAGGAATTCTATGCCAACTTGCATGGAATTATCCAAGGAGTAGTATTCGTACGAGGTAAGGCTGCACCATTTACTCCGGTGCAAATTAATGAGTTGTATATGATAGAAAACATTCCAATCTGTCATTATACAAATTTTATCCCAACGAGAGATTTGATGCAAGATGTTTATAATTTTCTGACGGATGAAAGGTATATTTGGGAAATGTGAGATTAGGGTTATTTATTATGGGAAGTTATGTGCTACACTACCGCTGCAGTTGCTGTACCAGTGGTGAAGGAATTCTATGCCAACTTGCATGGAATTATCCAAGGAGTAGTATTCGTACGAGGTAAGGCTGCACCATTTACTCCGGTGCAAATTAATGAGTTGTATATGATAGAAAACATTCCAATCTGTCATTATACAAATTTTATCCCAACGAGAGATTTGATGCAAGATGTTTATAATTTTCTGACGGATGAAAGGTATATTTGGGAAATGTGAGATTAGGGTTATTTATGTTTCTCTACTTCATTGCTTAATCCAATATCAAAACAGTTGCATTTCTTCATTTCTTCAAAATTAACCCTACCATGAAGATTAGTAGAGTCACGAAAGAAAGTGCTATTTTAAACTATTGCATTCAACTAGAGCCCATTGATGTAGGATCTATCATTTTTAAATCTATTATGGGTATTATTATGTCTAGGCCAATATATGCACTTACTTGGGCACCCTTCCACAATTTTTTTTACTTTGCAGTCAATCTCAAGTTCCATATGAAAGTTGGAAAAAAAATTTATTACCTTGGGAGCCCATGATTCTTATTGATGATAAGTATGTTGGGAATGAGAATGAAGCTGGAAATGAAGCATTAGATACTATCTTGGATCATTAATCACATGCTTCAACTCCATTAATGCCACAAACAGTTGTTAATGCCACAAACGCCACAAACAGTTGGAAGTTCACTAGCTTTAGAAAAGAAAATGAACAAAATTGAAAGAGAACTTAAGAGTATAACGAATGCAATAGAAAATCTTAAATACCTCTTCGTACACTTAGACTGGAGGATGAAGAAGAATTTTGATCATACTGGAATAATTGAAGCAGGATTGGTGTTAATGCTCAAAGAAAAAGGATGGATCGAAGAAAATTCGACTAATCAATTCCCGTATCGACCCTTGTACAATCTGTATGTTCATTACCAGTCTATAGGAGATATTAGAGGAGGAGAAAACACTGAAGAAGAGGCGAAATAATTGAAGAATTTGGACTCTCTATCAGTTTAAAATACCTATGTATTTAATGTTATTGTGTGGATTTTATTTAGTTTGCTTTGCTTTAGAATTCTGAACTTTGATTGTGTGTATAGTTTTGTGTCAGCGTTTGGTGTTGTGGCTTGATTTTGACGTTGAATTATAATTTAGTTTGCTTTATATATTTGAAAGTGTGATTAGAAAATTTTATTTGTAAAAGTGTATTTTCAAATATAAAAGTTAGTTTGGTGTTGTTTGTGAATTATTTTTAGTTATGTTAAAAAATACTAAAAAGACTTGGGAGTAAATTGGAAGGAAATTGAAATTTGTGAAAATTAGAAAATTGAATTTTTCGGCCTTCAGCGCCGATAGCGCCCTCGACCCGAGAACTCCTTAAACCACTTAAAATTCGTGATTTGCATCGTAAAACTCTATTTTTACCATTTGAGTCACCTTCAACCTCTGGTTTATGCACCTAGGGCTTAATTTTGCTCGGATTTGAAGTGATTTTAAGGCAAAGAAAGTTTGGATTTCATCTTTTTTAGGTAAGAGCTACACTTTGAACTTAAAAGAAATTATTTTCACTAAAGATTTATCTCACATTGCCAAGATCCAAAAATTTTGGAATTTTTTGAGAGATTTTGAGAAAATCCTTTGGTGAAGAACTCTTACGTAATAGATTAAATTTTAAGCATTTTACATTGTGAGTTTCAGAATTTTGGGAATTTATTCAGATTTTTTATCAAATGTTTCTTAGATTTACCATGGCAACTAGAATGAGCAAAGGAAAGAGAAAAGTGGACTATGATGAACAAAAATTTTTCAGCTTCAAAGCTAGTGCAAATTTCCATAGTCTACTTGACAATAAAAAAGTGATTTCAGATCGTAGATTTAAAAGTCTGGGTGGAGAAGTCGAATGATTAATCAATGCTCTGCAGTGGAAAAAATTTTGTTAGTTTACTGCCGATGCAATTATTGGTGTTG
>NW_018164444.1:22673226-22703398 GCF_001263595.1 Phalaenopsis equestris | reverse complement strand
TATCACTTAGAAGCTGTGTACAGTTGCTAGTATAAATCATTTTCTGCTACGAATGAGGGCTTGGATGAGATTATTTCTTTTCTTGCAATGGAAGAGAAACCTGGAAGGTGAAAATGGTGTTAAGATTAACTTTCCTCTTTCTATGTTAAATGTAGTATCTAATGTAGTATCTAAGGCCTAACACAACTTTATTTCTGGAAGAATGATACCGACAAATCATCATAGTGAGGTTACAAAGGATAGAGCCATCCTGAACATCTATATCTAGTAAGTGATGAGGATAAATGTAGGCTCTAATATTTATATGAACACCAGATTCATTATTTTGGGAGAGACCACTGGTGGTTTAGCACACCCTGTCCTGATCTTCACACTCTGTGAACAGGCAGGAGTTGATTTTAGACCTGAGGAAGAGAGGATTGAGCCTCTAAAACCTATTGGGCCTGCCAATATAATGACATATGAATCTCATGTTGGATGGTGGTCTGGAAGTAAGACTAGAGATATTCCTTCTACTTCGAGGACCCCTACTTCTAGTGAACTATTGGAACGAATGATGATCCATCAGGGAGATATCTTGAAAATGGATCATAGAATGGAAAACATGGAGGCCAGAAATGCTCACACTGATGATTTGATATGATAAAAGTTCAAATATGATGCTGCTTATGATGTGCGATGGTTAGATATATGAAAGATATATGAAGGGTGATCACTGAGTTCAGTTTCCTACTCACCCTGTCTTTACTCCATATCAACAACAGAATTTGAATGTGGAAGAAGAAGAAGAAGAAGACGACGATGATTGGTGATATGTTAGTTTGATCTTTAATTTAATTTATGTTTGATTGTACTTTGTTATTTTGATGTTTGTTTTTGTTATATTGTTGAGACTGTTTGTTGTTAGATAGTGAGACTCTATTTTATTTTAGATATTAAGTTGTGAACTGTAGAATTGTAAAACTGTTTGTTATTTGAAATTAAGTTTAGTTCTGTTGTTAGTAGTTAGTATTTTGTTAAATGTATTGTAATTAACTCTTTCTCAGCAGATTTTATATGTATTATGTGTTATTTAATGTTTTAAGTCTTGTAGTTTTTCATACTAGCACCTCCACCTCCAATATTTCAGAATTAAGTTTCAAAATCAGAACCTTCAATAGGTAAGTCATTTCCTTATTTATTTAATGTTTTCTTTCACCTTTTATTCTTTTGAGTTCTTAATGCTAAATCTTTTAAAAATTTAAGTTTGGGGGGAAAGAAAAATTCTTTTTTAAAGAAAGAAACTTAATTTTATTTTTCCTCACTTATTTATATTTCAAAATTTTTAAATTTAACATGACCTTTGGTATTACCTTTGGTATTAGGGGATATTTAACATGACCTTTGGTATTAGGGGATAACTTTAGATAACTATAATTATGTTTCTAAATATATAAAAAATTTAAGTAAAAATTTTCAATAATAAAGGTTAATTTTAGAGAGTAAGATATTTGGTATAAGAGAATAAGACTATGTTTTTCTATCTTCAGTAAAAAAATTTGTATTTTTGAAGTATTAAAAATCTTAAAGATTCATGTAAGAAGAAAAGAGATAACTTTATGAAATCCTTAAGCTAATACAAATTTGTTATGTGAAAAAATGTGAAAAGTTTTTGACTTTAAGAAGAGGATAGTAAAGTTCAAAATCATTACAGGCTATCCAGATACAATAATCCTAGTATATTTAAAAAAAAGAGAGAAAAAAATGAAAAGAAAAGAAAAAGGATTGAAAAGCATCCTGAAAAGAAAAGAAAAGAAAAAGATAATATGGGGAGAAGCTTGAGGAGATGCCTAATTAAAAATTTGCTTCACTTGAATCAACTTAAAGAAGAAGGCTTAACTACATTTTCTGAACTTATATTTGAGTATTAACTTATTTAATAGTAAATTTTCATGAAGTTCTTTTTTATATGAATACTTTAAGTGACTTTAATATGTAAATTTAAATTTTTTTCTTGAAAAGAATAGATAATTAGAAATCTTAAACTTGATTGCTGGATATTCTTATACCTTTGGTATTAACTGGAGTTGTTTTGAATTTTTCTTAAGTTATGCTATTATATTTAATGGACTAAAATATGGCAATATAAAAGTTAAATTCTTTACCATAAGTCTTATTGTTAGTAGTAAAGGCGTTACTTGAGGACAAGTAACATGTAAGTTTGGGAGATTTTGATACACCAAAAATATATGCATTTTAGACCTATATTTTATACTCATTGTTGGTTATATTGCACTTTAATGAAAGGTATTTTTAATATTTTCTTGCAGGTTGTTGAATTTTAGGACTTGGAGGAAAAAGGATGAAATTTGGAGTCAAAATGGAGAAGTTGAAAATTTTTTCCGCGCCGAAGGCGCCGTTTGACAGAGAACATCGAATTAAATTATGGACCACTGGCGGCGACGATGCCAGAATGGGCGCCGACGGCGCTAGTGTCAATCTAGAAGATTTGATGAATTTGGAGTTGACAGAGAACATCGAATTAAATTATGGACCACTGACGGCGACGATGCCAGAATGGGCGCCGACGGTGCTAGTGTTAATCTAGAAGATTTGATGAATTTGGAGGCTTTTTGAAGAGTTTTTGGATGCACCTATTAGAGAACCAACTCTAGGCTCTATTTGGGGCCGAAATTGATCATAAAATTGGCTCCTTTTTGTCATTCCTCGCCACCATTCATTATCTTACATACCATACACTTCTTTATCTTCATTCCACCACAATTTTGGAGTCTATTAGTGATCTTTTTTTTAAGAATTTATAGTTTTTTATGTTGAGATTAAGTGTGAATCTTTCTCTAAGAGTGTTGTAGAAGGAGAAAAGTGAGAGATTTCTTCTTCCTACATTTCCTAGGAAATGCTACAAGAGATTTGCTTTGAGAAAGAGTTTCAGATAAGTGTTGTTTGTTTTTTATATTGTTGTATGAACTTTCTTTTATATATGAAATTTTTGTTTTGTTGTATCTTTATCATGAAGTCTGAGTAGTTTCCTTCATCTTTCTCCCTACTCTGAGATATGGTAAAATGAAGAGATAACATGGATGTGCCAATATTAAAGTATAAAATAAATTGTGATGATTTTTTAACTCCAAACTTCTTTTACTTTTTGAATTGGCCAATTGAATTGTTAAAATTTACTGTTGAACATATGATCCAAAAAATGGAGTATGAGTTATACATTAGAGTGAGGATCACATTTGATTCCATGAAGTAGAATTTTGTTCATAGAATTAAGTGTAAATAAATAGGGAAATATATATTGTTGGGTGTAGATTTGAGATTTTAAGGTGACAGACTAAAATCCCCAATTCAGTCTTAGTGTTTAAAAACTAAAGCAAGAGTTAGCATTCAATTGAAGAGAAGTGGGAGCCAGTATCCTCCTAGCCTAGCCGCAAATTTAATGACTAAACCTGGGATTAGCTAATTATATATTAGGGTAGAGAATTAAAACTACTCCTATTTGACACAATACATATTAAAACCATTTATCTCATCTCATTTTACCAAAATCTCATTGTAGTGGGAAAGATGTTTTTTCACATAAGAAATATTCATCACATAAACATAGTTTAATGGTTTAGTAGTTACTGTTTAAACTTTGCATTTCAGTTTTGCTAGTAGTTAAATAATTTAGTTCTGATAATATCTTAACATTTGAAACTAGTGACAATAATTTTGTTTTATTTTCTGTGAATTTCCTAGTTAATTTATCATTTCAAATTTAAACCTTTCCCATGGGATTGATATTTGGGGCTTAAATAGAAAGTACTTTATTACTTGATGATAATACGTATACTTGTGTAGAATCCCAACATTAAGTGCTTAACGTTAACATTCATAAAATATAACATCAAGATTTTGGCACCGTTGCAAAGCAAAGTTAGCTTTATAAATTTTACACAACTATATTTTTACGGGAGCACTCCTCGGTGAAGTAGCAATCCTAAAGTCTAAGGTTAAAAGGTTTAAATGACAAGTTTAAAGTTCAATCATTATAGGGGGTTAAAGTTGATTAGTACGACACCAGTTAGGATCTCACGATTCCCTCGTTCTTATATCACTATTTTCTTTTGAATTTACTTAGTTTAAATGAGTTGTGAAACCCATTTAACCGTGGAGATCTCGTTAGCAACTGTGGGTTACCTCCTCCAAGGCAGTCCCATAAATTCAAAAGGATGTTTTAAGTTTAGTGAAATTACAAAGGATTTATGGTCACCTTTGAAACAATTTATTTTATATTTATACAAATGTTGATTACTTTTTGAAAATGGTTTTGATTTTTGCAAGTAAAGTAAAGTGTACAACCAAATAGTTATAATATTTGAAAGAAAAAGTAGATTGCATAAAGTAAAATGATATAAATTAAATAACTCTTTAAAAGGGTACCTATCATCTTCTCAACATTCCTGTTGAAAGATTAGCTTTTACAACATGTGTATAATTTTGCAAGAAATTAAATAAATTTCATGAGTAGATGAAAGTGTAATTACCAAAACCCTCAAACCATGACTCTGTGAGTCCCGAAAGATTTTAATGGATGATTTTCTAGAACAAAATATAGCATGTTCAATTTATCCTTCAAAATATCTAAGAAATTCCAAAGTGTTCGGGAAATGACCTTGAACTGCTTTAAAGATCTCTTTAAGCATTTTGAGTACATTTTGAACTTATTATATTGTCTTATTAATCATCCTAAGGTCAAGTTAAAATTACCCCATTCTCGGTGAATTTTGATATTTCAATTATCCTAAGGACATGGTACTCAATTAATTTGTTGATATTTCACTTAAGAGTTATGTAGGTGGTTGCCCCTAAGGCAAGTTTAATTCATTAAAGAATTTGAACCCAACACTAAAGTTGGGCTTGTAGTGTTTGGATGTGTTCATCATCAATCATGTTATCTTTTCTCAATCCTTATCAAATAATTTTAAATATCAAGCTTAGATCATAACCAAATCGTTAAAAATCTAAATGGGAGAATTTGCAATGACTAAAATTTTGTAACTTCAGTGATATGTATTCTTATTTTAAGATCATATTATCCTCAATTGCAAGTTTAAAATAAGTTAATTATCATCTACCTAACCTAAGCCCATCACTTCAGAATCATTTTGATTTTTATTAACTTCCAAATCTTGATAATTTAGAAAATTACAGTTTTACTCTTATCATGGAAAGGTTGCAAGTTGGTTTCTACCATTTAATCGTCTCAATCATCTAAAGTGCTCATTAAGATCAAAATTACTCATTTTTCCTATTGGTTAATCTTAAATTTTGATTAAGGAACTAAAATCTAAAGTTACCATTTTGACCTCGGGGTACCTTGGGGTTCTCCACTTCATAATTCATTAAGCATAATTCAAACGACTTGAAAATATTAGAGTATAATATTCATGAGTTAATTGAAACATCAGAGGAAAAAAATATGGTTTTTCAAATTTTAAATTATTTAAAATAACTATTTTAACTTAGAAAACAAGATATTCAATATTAATTTATTTAATTAATCAAAATAATTTTTTTTTGTTTATGGAAAAATTATTAGAGGTTCACCTAGGTTAGAGAAACACTTTGGCAAAATTCTATAATCTTTCAAATTAAATTTTAAATTTTATAATTATTTATTAATTTAATGACTTAAGTAAATAGAAAATAAGTTTTAAACACAAAATTTTTTTTTTTAGATTTTTATTAATTCTCTCTGAGTTCAGAGAATTGAGATAAATAAATTTCATAATTTTGTGATCTTTAATTTATTTATTATAATTATTGTAATGGGGAAAAAAGAAAATACATTTTTAGGCCTTTAAAATTTGATTTTTAACTTAGAAAAGTTGGGGAAAATATTTTAATGAGTCCCAAGTAATCAAGAAATAATTAAAAACATTTTAAACAATTTTCATATTTTTGACTTTGTATTTTTAAAAATTTTAATTATTTTTAATTTAAAATATAGTTCAAAAATGAAATATTTTCTCAAAAATAATTTTTATTTTTCGTAAGTGCACTTGATCAGAAGGAACTCCAAAAAAAACTTTTCAAAATTTTTTTATATGTATTTAATTTAATATAAATATTTTTGTACAAAAATGCAATTTTCCTTATAAAATCAACTTTAGTACTTAAACTTAATCAAATAATTTTCAAACTTTTATATTAGCTTAACATGATTTTTTTACACAATGTGAAATTAATTTTATTAATTTTTTATTAATATTTAATTTAATAAACTTAATAAATTACATAAACATTTAATTAAATGTAGAAATATACAAAAATATTCAAACCATCATGATATCTTTCCTAAGTTTTTCTAATCATAAGGAACCTAATAAAATTTATCTCATGATTTTTCAAGTGATATTTTAATTTATATAATTAATTTAAATAGAAATAGCTATAAATTAGAGTTACAAGCTGATTCCGAAAATATAGTTGTGTAAAACTTATAAAGTTGACTCCGCTTTATAACGATGCCAAAAACATGATGTGTTATTTTATAAATAAGAAATTTAAGAAATTTATGTATGGATTTTATGCAAGGATATGTATCGTTATCAAGTAATATAAGACTTTCTATTTAAGTCCCAAATATTGATCCAACGAGGAAGGATTAAATTTTGAAATGATAAATTAACAAGGAAATTTAAAGAAATAAAGCGAAATTCCTGTCACTAATTTCAAATTGTTTGAGATACTATTAAAACTAAATTTTTAACTACTGGCAAAATTAAAATGTAAAGTTTAAATAGTAACTACTAAACTATGTTTTATGTAATGAAGTTTTCTAATATGAGAATGCATCTTTCCCACTACAATGAGTTTTTTGTAAAATGAGATGAGATAATTGGTTTAAATATGTATTGTACTAAATATGATCATTTTTAATTCTCTACCCTGATTCAGTGTTATAGAAAATCATTGGTTAATCTCAGGTTTAGTCCCTAAATCCATGGTTGGGCTAGGAGGATACTGGCTCTCACTCCAGAGCTCCCACTTCCCTTCCCTTGAAGGCTAACGCTCGCTTTTGTTCTTAAACACTAAGACTGAATTAGGGATTTTAGTCTGTCACCCTAAAATCTCTAATTTTGCACCCAACAAAGTATATTTCCTTATTTATTTGCACTTAATTCTTTGAACAAAATACTCCTTCCTGGAATTAAATGTGATTCTCACACCTGTTGTAGAACTCATACTCCATTTCCCTGATTATATGTTTCACAATAGATTTTAACAATTCAATTGGCCAGAACAAAAAGTAAATTAAGAACGGAGTTGAACAACCATCATAATTTAATTTATATTTTAAAATTGACAAATCCAAATTATCTCTTTATTTCATCATATCTCAGAGTAGGGAGAAAGATAAAGAAAACTACTCATACTTCATGAGAAAGATACAACAAAACATAAATTTCATATATAAAAGAAAGTTCATACAACAATAATAAACAAACAACACTTATCTAAAACTCTTTCTCAAAGCAAATCCCTTGTAGCCTCTTTTAGAAGATGCAGGGAGAAGAAAGCTCTCACTTCTCTCTCTATCTAACACTCTTAGAGAAGAATTCACACTTAAACTCACCACAAAAACTCAAAACTCTAAAGAAATAAATGACTAATGGACTCTGAGTGGCTGTGGGGAATGTGGAATAGTGTGGAAGAGAGTGGAAAGCGATTGAAAGGGGTGAATGGTGGTCTTTTCTTATTAATTTCTGCTCTAAATTGAGCCTAATGTAGGTTTTTCAATAGATGCATCCAAAAACTCTTCAAAAGTGTCCAAATTTGTCGAGTCTTCTAGAAACAGGTCATGCACCAATATTAATGTCGTTGGTGCCCATTCTAGCATTGTCAGCACCAGTGGCTCGTGAACTCCCTGTAAAAACTTGCTCCCAAAAATATAGTTGTGTAAAATTTATAGATTTGAATCCACTTTACAATGATGCAAAAAAATTGATATGTATTTTATGAATAATAAATTGAAGCAATTTATGTTGGGATTCTATGCAAGTATACATATCATTATCAAGTAATTTAAGAATTTCTATTTAAGCCCCAAATATTTATCCCACGAGGAAGGTTTAAATTTTGAAATGATAAATTAACTAGGAAATTCATAGAAATAAAATTAAATTACAGTCATTAATTTTAAATGTTTAAGATACTAACAAAATTAAATTATTAACTACTAACAAAACTTCTTATTTAACTACTAGCAAAACTAAAATACAAAGTTTAAACAATAGAAAGTTTAAACAATAACTACCAAACTATGTTTATGTAATGAAGTTATCTAATATGAAAAAGCATCTTTCCCACTACAATCAGTTTTTGGTAAAATGAGATGAGATAAATGGTTTAAATATGTTTTATGTCATTTAGAAGCAATTTTAATTCTCTATCCTGATTCAGTGTTATAGAAAATTATTGACTAATCTCAGGTTTAGTCCCTAAATCTGTGGTTAGGCTAGGAGGATACTAGCTCTCACTCTAGAGCTCCCACTTCTCTTCAGAGCTCCCACTTCCCTTCCCCTGAAGGCTAACTCTCGCTTTAGTTCTTTAAACACTAAGACCAAATTGGGTATTTTAGTCTGTCACAAGACAAAATTGGGGATTTTAGTCTGTCACCTTAAATTCTCAAATTCTACACCCAAAAAAGTATATTTCCCTATTTTTTTTCACTTAATTCAATGAATGAAATACTCCTTCATGGAATTAAATGTGATTCTCACTCTTATTGTAGAACTCAAACTCTATTTCCCGGATCATATGTTTCAAAATAGATTTTAGCAATTTAATTGACCAGATCAAAAAGTAAATTAAGAATGGAGTTAAAAAATCATCACAATTTATTTTATATTTTAAAAGTGACAGATCCAAATTATCTCTTCATTTCACCATATCTGAGAGTAGAGAGAAAGATAAAAGAAATTACTCAGTCTTCACGAGAAAGATACAACAAAACACAAATTTCATATATAAAAGAAAGTTCATACAACAATAATAAATAAATAACACTTATCTGAAACTCTTTCTCAAAGCTAATATCTTGTAGCCTCTCTTAGAAGATGTAGGAAGAAAAAATCTCTCACTTCTCTCCCTCTCTAACACTCTTAGAGAAGAATTCACACATAAACTCACCATAAGAACTCAAAACTCTAAATAAATAAATGACTAATGGACTCTAAGTAGCTATGGGGAATGTGGAATAGTGTGGAAGAGAGTGGACAGCGATCGAAAGGGGCTAAGGGGGTCTTTTCTAATCAATTTCCACTCTAAATAGAGCCTAATGTTAGTTTTCTAATAGGTGCATCCAAAAACTTTTCAAAAATCATCGAAATTAGTCGAATCTTCTAGAAACAGGTCTTTCACCGACGTTGGCACTATAAGTGCCAGTAGCCCGTGAACTCTCTGTTAAATGGCGCCGTAAGTGCTGCTCTTGGCACCATCGGCGCTGAGGATAGGCCGACCTTTGTTCTTTAGGTATGAGGGAGCTCAAGGAGAGTTCCCATAGGACTGTTGGACCTTAAGGTTGATCCTGGGTGTTGTTTTAGAGCTAAGGCACTCACCAGCGACCACCTCACTCATAACCACTCACTTTGTGTCGTTGGCATCCATCCTAGCGCTGTTGGCGGTGTTTGTTTTTTTCAAAAAAGTCATTTTGACTCCAAATTCCATCATTTTTGCTTTCTTTTTGCTTCATCTCCTAAAAATCAACAACCTGCAATAAAAAATTAAAAATACCCTCCTTTAAAGAGCAATATCACCAAAATGAGTATTAAATATAGGTCAAAATATGCATATATTTTTGTTTTATCACAAGCACAGAAATGCTCTCTGACCTTGGAAAAATCAGGGCGCATCTCCTCTGTCATGAGGAACAAACCATCAATGTTTCAAGCTATGGTGAACATTATTTAATTAAAAAAAAATTAAAATACCACAAAGACCATTTAATTAATTAAAAATCAGAGACATAACAAAATAATTTTCATCCACATTATTCTCCTCTGTTTACTGAGTAAGAGTATTTTTAATTTATTTTTTATATTTTTCTGTGCAAAGTTATTAATTTTTGAAGATATGGTATTTATTTAATTCAAAAAATCCTTATTTTCTATTCAACCCAATCAGCGCCACCTCAACCTCATCAGCTCTAAGCTTTCCACTCGGCACTCTATTATTTATCGCCGCCATCCACCTCAGCGCCATGTGTCCCACGATTCACGTACCATCTCCTCGTCTGGCTCTATCAAGGCCATCCATTGAATAAACGCGAAAACAAATGACATCCGTTCATTGTCCCTAATCTCCCTAACCTAAGAGCCGTCTACACTAAAATCTCAAGATCTCGAGCTATACTCAACAAAATCACTTTAGATTTGTTCCTACACCTTCATCTACTCAGGACGAACACATTTATATGACTTTTACAGTATGAAATACAGTTTATATGTATGGATAATCAAATTAAGCTCGGGTTAGGGTGAGAGTTCAATACCTTTTTCTGAGAGGTGTAGGCTCAATCAGACAATTAGAGAAGCTTCAAAGGAGCCCAACAAACCTTCAGATGAGTTCCAATGTTGTGGTGAAATGTCTAGCTATGATTTCGAACAAGGTGGCTTTCAAGTGTTGGTCTAGAGCTAGGTTTGAGAGGATCTGTGCTGGGGCTTTTATGGGGGATCAACTCCTCTCACTCTGAGGATGGTGTGTGCAAGTTTAATTAGACTTTGTTGTAGTGTGGTGGAGTGGAGAATTGTGTCATGGTTCTGACAAGGAATTGCCTGAAAATTAGCACAATGCAGTGGCTTTGAATGATTGAAAAAAGTGGGCTTGGACTCAGGGAGGTCTTGAGAAGCTCTGGAGAGAATTTTGCAGAGTTTACACTAGATTTTGATCTCTATCCCCTTTGGTTATGAAGGGCTCTATTTATAGCCAGGGCTATCTGGTGGAGCTCAAGGAGATCTGAAGGGTGCGATTGGAAGCTGAGGTGGAGGGGAGGAAGGCTCTAATGGCCAATGAGGTTTAGCCAACTCAGGGATGTTCAATTTGGGTTTTGGCTACTTGGGGCTCTCTTTGGCTAACTATTTTCTAGTAGCTAAGGTGGTGGCTAGCCAGGGTCAGGTCACCTCTGGGCTCAGGGCATCAGGGGGTGGCTAATGATGGTTAAACCCTAACAGAAGGTGATGATGGCAAAGATATTTTGATTTAGGCTAAAAATGGAAGGAGATCCCTTAAAATAAGGGACTATTGGTATATAGCTTAATTAGGGTGGGATAGGTGGGTCTAGCTTGGTCATTAGACTCCAAATGGTGGTAGTAGTGGCTTTGGTTTGATCAATTTGGTTTGGTTTAGTCAATTTTGGTGCATGGGTTCGATTTTGAGCATTTTGGCTCAAAGTTAGGTTTAGGTTGGGCTAATCTTGACATTCAACTTAATTAATTGATTAAAATGTTGTAGATGATTGTCATAAGCAGTTTAAAAAAAATTTGGAGTGATTTTGAATTGATTCGGAAGTTCAATTTGAAGGATTTTTAGCTCATGGCTAATTTTGGGAATGTTGGGTTAGACTTGGGCTTGAGTTGGGCTAATGCCCATTTGATGGTTCAAATTGTTCTTAAGGAATGTCATGAATAGTTTTGGACATTAATTGGATGGAAATGTTGGGATTATGGAGTTCAATTTGGTGGAATTTGGAGAAATGGCTAATTTGGGGCAAAATTGGGGGTTTTGGTCCAAGTTGATGTTGAGTAAAATTGAGGCTTGAAAAAGGCCAATTGAAGGTATAATTTTATGTGGGAAAGTGTTATAAATAGTGTATGACTCAAAATTGGGGAAAAATGGATAGGTTTGGGTTCAATTGAGTGGGATTTTGGCTTAGGGTCTAATTGGGAATTTTGGGATTGATATTGAAATTAGGATTGAATTTGGGTTCATTTGAGCTTGTATTTGATTTCAGTCAAATTTAAGGATGATCAATTTGAGTTTAGAATTTAAATTGGGGAAGATTGGGATCAAATTGGTGGACATTGGGGGGCGAATTAAGGTAATTGGTCCTTTAAAGCCAATTTGAGGCTTTTGGTCAAAATAGGTCAAATTGGTCAAATTGAGCTCAATGGAGTGGTCTAAGTTGATTTTGGGGACATTTGAAATGATTTGAAGGTTTCGGGACAATTTAGGTCACTAGGGGTATTTTTGGCAAAATGAGGGGGTATTTTGGTAATTTTTGAAAATTTTTGTGGTGTTTTGGAAAATTTGGCTGGTTTCAAATGTTTTGGGATGATTTTTGAATAAATTTGAATATTTTGGTTGATTTTGGAAATTTTGGTCAATTTTTGGGTTTCAAGGGTAATTTGGTAAATTGGGTAGATTTGGAGGCAAAAGGCTAAGTTGAGTACTCTCGTAAACTTGGGGTGCCAACAACCCTACTTAAGCTATGGACCAATAGAATTCATTACTTTGAGTCCTCCATGCAGTGGTCTTAGCAAAACCCTAGCCTAGGGCTAGTGGCCTAGGGGACCATCTAGAAAAGTTTTCCAAAAGGTTAAGGGATCAAAGTTAAGTATGTTTGGGTTCAAGTTTGTGAGTGGAAGTGTAATGTGTAAGTGTGTGTGTGAAACTGATCAAGACCACACCACCCAGGGCTAACCCTAAGGACAAGTAATTCTATGGGGAATCCCTTTAAGCTCCCTCATATTGGGCCCACCTACTAAGTGCTAGAGGTTATGACCAATATGTGGAACTTCAAGTTGAGCAAAGAAGAGTTTAGAGTTTCTAATGGTGAAGCTTCCTTTTCTAGTCCTCTAGGAATAGTCAACAAGAAAGTCACACGGTTAGACCCTAGGCTACTATGGAGGAAAGAGTAGACCTCAACCAAAAGTGAGGTTAACACCTTTTAATATATATATATATATATATATGTTTGTTTTCTTTTAGATGCATCCCGACAAAGTTCAACCTAGACTTACTTTAAAGTGAGCTAAACAACTAACCTCCTTGGTTAAGATAACTCAGTTAAGCTATCCAATCACATTTAACACTCAAAGCTTGTTCCAAATCCGTTAGTTACTTGTCTCATCGTTCAACCCTCTCAGCTAACCTTGGTCCTTACCCTAGCTTAACATAGCAAGCTAAGCACATAACAAGCTCCCATCTCTTTCCTCCACATGGACTCTTACTATTGGATCTAACATGAGCAGAATAAAGTTTACTAGCTGAGGTGTCCTTTTCTTATTGCTTTTCCTATTGGCTCTTACCTATAATTATTCCTTTATTCATTTAGTTTGTGGTTAATGGGACCCTAAAACCCATAGTCTAATTGCTACACCCTTCCCCCAGAGTTCCGTAGCTTCCTAATTTTCCACTTCTTCCACTACATTTTGCTAAAATCCTAAACTCGATACAGAATAGTCTCTAGTCCCTAAAATCACTTTTCAATTTCTTCGTCCAGACCATTCATTACCTTTCTTAAAATCTAAAAGTACTACCTCAATCCATTTCTGATCAATTCAAGTCTTCAAATCCATAGTTCAATCGAGATCAAACCACTATCCCATCAAATTATTGAATGATGTTAAAGGAGGCAATAATTGGACTTAGTGAGTGAGTTTAGAATGGACACTCCAAAGGAGCCAAATGCATCTCTTACCCCTGCATAAGAGATAATTAAAAAAAACATAGAATAAAGGCTTCTTAGTTACTAAAATAGTATTAAAGTTTTTTTATCTTCACTGTTAGAACATTAGGATTGAGTGTTTTGATGCTTTTGGATTGGAAGTATTTGTGTTTTGTTGTGTTGATTGCTCGGATCACATGATTTAAATGAACTACATCAGTTTTCCAATCGGGCATCTACAATTTTGTAAGTTAGAGGAGTGGTGTAGATTGTGATGAAATAACACCCCATTGTATAAGTTAAAAAATCATGGAGCGACGTGTAGAAAGGGTTAGTGGATGCTATAGTGACATGGAATTAAGGGAAATTTATTAATTTATTTAAAAAATAAAAATAAAACTTCAAAATAAAAAAATTCATAAAAATGAAAGGAAAATTGTATTCAAATTTAAAAAATTAGAAAAATAATGTGGAATAATAATTAGACAATTATTTGGATTATAGTTTTCAAATTTAAATAAATGTATTAAATAATCAATAAATCATTAAATATTAAAAAAATATTTAAAAACAGTGAAAGTAATGTGTAATTCAAGCTTAGATAATAAGAGTTTTTTGTAGTTTTATCCAAGAAACTAAGGAAAATATAAGAAGCTACAATTTTCATTAATACATATAAAATTAAAATAATCAAATATAAATATAGTTTAAATAAAATTTTAAAATGACAAAATCAAAACACTTGTAGAAATAAATTATATTCACTAAAATGGACACAAGAATGTTTCTTATTTATGATTAAATCACTTATTGAAAATATGGCATATTTGCCAAATTACAAATTACAAAATTACCTTTACATAAATAAAAGTATTAATTTCAACGATTTAAATTCTAAAATTACATTAATTTTTTTTAGTAGCTTAATTGAATGAAAGGAATGAGACGAAGACAATTAAACAAATAATTTAAGATATTTGTAAATATGTATTTTATAAGAAGAGATGAGCACAATTTCTCTGCTAGGGTTCGGTGATATGGAGCCAAACTTATTGACTATTGGTGATGAAGTTACTAATGGGGAAGCAGATGATGGATATGCCTTCCTTTGTGGAGGTAGTGGCTAGTCTTGGTACTCATACAACTATAGAGTCAAAAAATTATGTGTTCCCTCAATCTTATCATCATGCTCTGGAAAGCAATGGTTGTTAACAGATTATAAGGAATAATGGGAGTAAGAATGGTAAGCACACTATTTTTCTTTCTGAAAGAGATAGTTCGACTCTTTCCTTATCGTATAAGTTTTCTCTAACGGGTAAATTTATGTATCCTCACTCAAAAATGGAAACCATCCACATGGCTTTTGAAATTCTCAAACTATTGGGGGAGTGGAAGGTTGGTTTGCTTGATGGTAGAGACATTTTGATTTAGCTAAGTAGAGAGGAGGATTTTGCATAGATTTTTGCAAATAAATATTTCAAGATTGAGAATAAGAGTATGAAGCTTTTTAAGTGGTCTATAGACTTCGAACCACAAACAGAATAGACCATTATTCCACAATGGTTTTGATCCCTGACTTAAAGTGACATCTTTTCAATCATGAAATTCTCTTTTCATTGGGAGTTATCTCTGAGAGGCCTAAGAAAATGGATTTGTCTACTTTTGATCTCACTAGGCCGTCTATGGCTAGATACAAGTTGAATGTGACATTACGCCTGTGGTTTTCGGGGAAGTTTGGTTTGGATCAGCTTATCATGGTTATTGGCCGAAGGTAGTGGTAGAACAAAATCCTCATTACTATAGTATTTCTAGAATATTTTGTCACCTCATTGAAATTTTTATATATTACATCCTGGATTTAAAAAACTCCTCCAAACATGTATGAAGAGGATGAAGTCAATGCACACAACAATGTTATGGCTTATTAGGACCATATCATCCCCCCTATCAATGGCGTATTAATATGTTAAGGGATCAATGTGGAAGATTGTGAAAATGAAACTCCTTTGAGTAAAAAGGTGGATTATAATGTCAACTTAGTGGATATGAATGTGGATATGAGGAGCGTAGAAAGGTCAGCACACAATGAAGAAAAGGGTGAGCTAAATGATTGCACTCGATTGGTTGTTCAAATCAATAGTGGGGACATTGATGTTGGATGTACTCAATACATGGAAAATAACATGAATGCAGTAGACTTATTAGGCATGGAATAACATCCTAGTTGTGGGAACATAAATGAAGAAGGCCTTTTGTGAGTAGAATAGAAACTACATAAAAGAAATGTGGAGTTAGTTAAAGTTTTCTTCTTTTCATAAAGGAAATGTTGGAATTCCATTGGTCATTCAACCTCCTTTTCCTCTTTTCTCAACTCAACGATTATTTGAACCATATCATCTAATTCTCTTCCACTTCTAAGTTGGATAGCTCTTTCTTGCCCACTATTTTTCTTATCAAGATCTATCTCAGTGTCACTGGGTAAAATCTCTGGAGGATAACTTTTAATTGAATTAAAAATCTTCTCCAATTAGGTTTTTATGTTCCTAATTGTGGCCCCTTGACTTTCTAGCTGACTCTCCATTTGAATAACAATCTTTTCTTATAAATCCTTTTCCTCATTCTGTGCGTTGAAGTTAAAATTATTAGAAAAAGAAAGTCCAACATTAAAATTGTCCTAGTTATTCCAATTACACATCTGATCAAACTAATTATCTTTCAAAAATTGTTTTCTCCTCCAAAATTATTCTTCAAATTAAATTTTGAATAATTTCCCAACTTGGGTTGTAATAATCAGAGTAAGAATCATATATCTCATGGCTAGTTTCAAAAGAGTTAGTCTTAATCAATTGTCCAAATGAATTTTCCTCAAAAGAGTTAGCCCTTGAGGATAACTTTTTACATATTATTCTAACTTCCTCGCAATATCTGCAACTTAAGAAGTTAAAATATTAAGCATATCTTCACGAAAAATTGCTGCCTTCTTAGGGTTTACTTTTTCAAAGCTAGTAACATTATAATACAATTCTAAATATTTATTATATTGATGATCCAATATTTTTACAATTAATTCATGGAGTCTTTTTTAATTCATAATCCTCCTAAACATTCTCTCTAGATCCGAGTCGTATAATCCAAGTTTTGTAGCTCATGAACTACACATAAATCTAAAGACGTGACTAATAGGATAAATATCAAAAATATTTTTTTGTATTTTAGATTTTTCTTGAAAATAAACACATAATAGTTAAACACATTATATAATAATATTATCTTTTCTAAATCTATGTCTTACAGATTCAACTAAAATTCTCTTAAAGTTCTTACTGTAGCTTCCTCAGTAAGGGCAACAAAATCTTGATACGACTCTAATGCTATACACTAATTCAGATCAAGTACCCAGCAACGGTGTCAAAAACTTGACCCGACCCGTAATTAAGCAGTAATTTAGCTTCCAATAGATGAACAAAAATTGACACAATTTATTTTTTGTGGCTAGTGTACAAAATCAAAATATTATAAAATTCAGAAAATAATTTACGAACTAGGGGGTACTAGACAAGTATACATATCATTTCAAGTAATATAAGGCTTTCTTTAAAGTCCCCAGCATCAATCCCATAGAGAAGCAAGATAAGAAATCACTGAGACTAATTCTAGTCTACTACTATCAGGTTTTAGTTTAGAATTTTTGAAAAGTTTTGTTTTCCTAAATTTACTAATTTACACTAAAATTATAATTAGTTAAATTAAATAAAAACCAAATCCATGTAGACTAGTTCAATATTGGAAATATCTTAAATAATTAAAATCCTTTAACCCTTTGCGATGAGATC
Source organism: Phalaenopsis equestris (assembly GCF_001263595.1). NCBI lineage: Eukaryota > Viridiplantae > Streptophyta > Magnoliopsida > Asparagales > Orchidaceae > Phalaenopsis > Phalaenopsis equestris. Next base: position 22,685,911 of record NW_018164444.1, on the reverse strand, counting down.
ATAATTAGTATAGAAATAGCATATTTAAAGGTTAAAATGTGGTATTGTGATAAATCGGAGCATACATATTCCTTATCCCCACTTGGTGCATGCAAAGAACATCAACTAACCTAAAGTATGTTCCAACTTATGTAGTAGTGCTCAGTAGATTCTAGCCCCTCGTTTTTAGATTGCCCATTGTGTTTTCTCAATATGACTTACTGCAACCCTTCGATCCAAACTCCAAACCAAATTGAAAAAAGAATCTAGTCTGTCACCTTAGAAACATCAATTCAATGTCCATCAAAACTTGTCTCTCTATCTATTTGCACTTTCCCTCAGAAGATCTCAATGGCTCTTTCCAAAGTTAAGTGTGGTACTTATTAGTTGGTGAAATGATATCTCTGTTAGGACATTATGTTTTTCAATAGATTTTACCTCACAAGTGATCAGTTTGCAAAGCTAATAAAGAATCAGTAAAAATATCATCACAATTTCTTAAAATAAAAAGAAACCTTCAAATTATTCTCATCCCACACATGATTACATTTCATCACAAGGAGAAAGAGTAATGAAATCTAATCATTAAACATGGAGAAAGAGTAATGAAAACTACTCACTAAGCATGGAGAAAGCACAACAGAAAACTTCATTTAAATCAAAACAAATTTAGTAGAAAAGTGTTTATAATAATTATAAGATAATGAATAACACAATACTTAGATTTTTTCCATGAAATAAAGATAAAAATACCTTCAACAAAGTCTCCTACTGATCTATGCAAAGTTCATACAATTCCTTTCAAATATCTCTCAAAATCTCTCACCAATATCTCCTTATAAACAAACACACACACACACACACCAATAGATTCCACACTTACAGCTCACGCAAAAAACTTCCTCTCCTTCTCTTCATGAGAGGCGTCAAGCCCCTCTTTTCAAATAGGCACAATACACCTCTTCATTATAAGAGGCACACCTCTTCACTCTAAGAGACACAAATCTCCACTCCAAGAGACACATCACTTCATCAAAAAGCTTTTCCAAGTGTCTAGATTTATTGAATATCACCTTGGGTCGTTCATAGCTACCCAGAAGCTTCTAGAACATCCCGAAATAGCCCAGAATGGCCCATAAGTTGTCCAAAAATATTCTTGGGCTCTATGACACTATAATTGGTACAATGGTGCCTGTTCCTAGTTTTGATTGGCACTATAGAACCAGTTTGGGTGCTACAATGCCACCCTTGCTGACAACACCCCAATTTAGCTTCATTTTGCTCTGTTTTGCCTCGTTTTACCTCCAATCCGCTCCAGTGTTATACCTACAAGATAAACACGAAAAAAATCTTTCTTTAAATTGCAATTTCATTCAAAAACATGTGACATATGTAAGGGAGATTAAGCATTGAAAGACATCAAAATGTGCTAGACCAGAATATTCTTCTTTGCTCGATTTGACTCCAAATTACATTGTTTTTGCTCTATTTTTACTAAAACTACATTTCTTACACAATTAAAAACTTACAAAATACATTCCATTGAAGTGCAATATCATTAAAAATTTACATAAAATGAGCATTAAATGTATATTTAAAATAGGAAATTTTAAGGTGGATCAATCATTATGGCCATTCTGACTCTGAAATCTAGAAGGAAGGTTCTAGTGGAAGAAGAGGATAATCTACAGACTCCAAGCACATGGATTTGAATATGTGGTACAACGCTCAGATTCCGTCCATAAATCGTCATTATATCAAGGTGAAGTCTCTAGACATGTGGTTGCATTAACAGTGGAGCTGTGGGGTAACAATGTTCTAAACGAAAGTTGGAGTCCAAGTTGAAGATGTTTATGGAAACCAGGGATTATAGAGGCTCTATAATACTGATGAGTGGCTTACAGGTCCTCATAGCAAGCGACCTATGACTGAGGAGGAGGATGATGTGAACATGCATGATTAGTTTTTCTTTTTTTTCAAGAATTTGTAGAAACAATATATTAATGTTGTGAAATATGTTGAACTGGATTATTATTGGATGATCTATATATATATATTATGTTTATACTATATTTTCATTTGATTTTATTATATGTACTAAATTTTATTAAGTTGTTGTGACATTTTATGAAATTTGAGTCATTGTTTTATTTAGTTAATGCATGTGTGCAAAATTTCATTGAAACCAAACTTTCTTTTATTTAAATTTAGTGACAAAAATATTGGTTGCTAACTAGGAGAATTTTTTGTCCCTTCTCGGTTGCTGAATTTGTGTTAAACTGTAAGTTCGGTCAGTACTTTTTTGACCAAAAAGTTGGTCACAATTTTGATACTCTATTTGACCAAAATTTGGTCACTAATCAGTTGGTAAATATAGCGACTAAATATTCACTCATTAAAGCACTTGTGGCAATGATTTTAATGACTGAAAAAATGTAATTATAAATCAGTCGGCAAGCATTTTATTGACTAAAAAATTTGTATCACAGACGGGTTTTTATTAGTTAATATGTGACTTTCACAAAGTGATAATTAACCATCAACATACAGATATTACTTTCATAGTGCAATCAAATTTGTTAATCCATGCATAGCCCAGAGTAATCTCACTTTCAACTCTTCTAATCCACTTACATTGCATCCAAGGAACAACTCATATTAGCATCCCAAAACAACTTGAAGACCTTACGATAGCCTCGTCACATATTCTAACTCCAACAGAGTTGAAGATCCCACCAATCATAAATCGACCACCAGCTTCTATTCCAACGTCGATCCCAACTTTATTTAATGGACAAACAAAAAGCAATTCACAATATCAAAATCTTCCACAAAATCAAAGTACCATAATAAAGTTGCCACAATGAGGGACATTTTTTTTGTAAAGACAACTACTTAAAGACGTCCATGTTCCTATCACTCAACCAACCAACCTATATTGAAACAACATCTCAACGAAGACATTGGCCATTAATCCTAATTATCTCGATTAGCACTTCATTTGTGTGACCATATAAAAAAATGTAAATTTCTTTTAGTGTCTTCACACTCATGACCTCTCCTTGTACATCTTAACAAAAGTATTGTCTACCTTTAAGTTTTTATAACATTGTTCCAAACTCATTGCTCAACCACGGGCACTGAACTTGAGCAAAGATAATGATGATATCACTGTCTAAAACTAACCTATAGCAGGACATAGTTATAAGATCACATAGAAAGATTTAATGATTTGTATGCTCCATATGTAACTGAAGATTCATCTTCCCATATATTTCAAACAACATTCCACTCAAGAAGGATGTAATAATACTACAAATATACACTATACTCTTGTGTAGTGATTGTAGGATGAAGTAAACAAAACAACTTTTAGCAATATAATGTTTAATTTCCCTCTACTTCCATCTCCTTGTTCCAATTACAGTTTTCTCCAATTAGAAATATCCTCATATTTTGAGGGGGTGGGAGCTTTATAAGAAATTTATTAAATAGAATTGCATTAGAAATGCATCACAACCAATGGATTCACACTGATATTTATGATATCCAATAACAATCCTTTATCATCAAATGATATCCATGGATGCAAAAATTTTATTATGATCAATTTCATTTTATGTAGTTAAAATTCACATCCCTGCAATCTAGCTTGAATGGTCAGAACTAAGTTTTTCAAAACTAATCCTATTCATCTCATTCAAATATTTTTTTATGGAAAATAAATTGTGTTGATTCCAACCATCCAATGAAACAACCAAAGGTCAATTTACAAGATAACTAATCAAGATGATTCAAATCCTAAAATCCAAGCATAAAAAAAGTCATTCCTTAAAATATTTCTATTCTATTTTCTTATTGGAATTATTAGTGTGAAGCCATAATTCATTGTTAACAGATTTCAGTCTTAACATTACATCTTAATAACACTTTTCATAACATTAATCAATTAAGCTAATTAACACTCACCAATAAAAATTTTCTCATCGAAATTCTATCCATTAGTCAAGAGGAATGCCATCCTAACACGAACGCACCAACCCCCAACACCATCAGCAAGCACTAAAACCGCTAAAATAAGCAGCTATAATGCACGCACTAGACAATATTAAACCCAAAAGCCAGTAAGAGAAATTTGATCATTGCACCCTTCTCTCTGCATCTTTCTACAACGATAATGGAATCTGGACGTGGAAGTTCACTCCACGAACAAGTACTACTATCGACCCAGCGTCAAAATAAGCTTTTACTTCGATTATATAAAGGGCATGAAGCTGGTGCTCACCCTACAATCTGAAGACAACGATGACAAGCGATAGCAGTGCGAAACTGTTTCAGAAGCTGAAGCCATATGTCTATATTGTGTTGCTGCAGTTTGGTTATGCAGGGATGTACGTAATCTCTGCGGCAACACTCAAGAACGGCATGAACCATTATGTTCTGGTTGTGTATCGTAACGTTGTGGCTGCCGCAATCATTGCCCCGTTCGCACTATGGTTTGAGAGGTTAATTTCCCTCCTAATACGTACTATGTCTATACTTGAGTTTTTTATGGTTATTGATTAATGAAACAAAATTGCGGAAGTGTTTTAATTAATAGGTATGTTGTTAGATATGGAGTGTGATTAAATAGTGTTAAAGTTGGTAGGTACATATTAGTTATCATATGAATTCTAGAAGTTTGAATTCAGTCCAAAAGCGAAACTCTATGATTGTGAATACCTGCAGACAATTATATTTATACGAGGATACGAGGATACATGATTTTTCAGGATACATGATTTTTCAGTTTTTTTTTTTTTCAAATAACAGAATTTTTTAGTTTTTGATGTTGACTTAAATACAAGAATCTAGTGTTGTTTAACAACTAGGAAAAATCATGCTTAGAATATCACCAAGTAAATTTTATTAAGGATTTTCTAAAAACAACTTCTTTCTTATAAAATTTTATTTACATAACAAATAATTCTTAGGAATTTAGATCCTTTTATCATCTAAATATTGACTTTTTGCTTCTATACCATTTTATCTTATGCATGATAGAACGTATTTTAATTTTTAAGAAATTAAAATAGTAATAGTTTTGGTAGATATGAATGATGTTATAAAAGTACAAAATCAAAAGCTAAATTTGTCGATATTTAAATAAAACATTATCTTGTATGTATGTAAATATTTTCCTTCTTTTAAGAAAAAAGATTCTACTAATCAGTTGATACTTGAATTCAAAGATAAGTTTTATTATAATTTTGAGTGAATTTAATGATAAACAAGACCATATATATATAATTTTGAATTCAAGGCATCTTTAGCTTAAAACTTTTCCTTTAATTTGGTATATTTATTTGACAGGGAGAAAAGGCCAAAGATCACTCCCCTCATCTTCCTCAAGATTGTTGCCCTCGCGGTCCTTGAGTACGCAATTATCCCTCTATTTTTCCCTTCATTTATCAAAATCACTTCTTAGTCGTACGTAGCATCATAAATTGATCTTTAAAAATCAATGCTCTGTTTATCGCTTTTTCAGGCCTGTGTTAGATCAGAATTTTTATTACATGGGAGCTAAGTTGACGAACGCAAGCTTTTCTGCTGCGTTTTACAACATATTACCAGCAATTACTTTCACATTGGCCATTATTCTAAGGTAAAACTTTCACTTAATTATGTTGGCATCATTAATTATTAGGAGATTTACAAACTCAATTATGAGGTTCACACACACACACACACACACACACACATATATATATATTGAAAGTTAAAACATACAATGAAATAAAAATTTTAAGGGGACTTCATAGATGTCACATAATTCTTATAATTCCTATGTATTTATATATGTAACATCAAAATATTCATATTCACAGTCGTACCATTCAATTTTTTAACATCGCATCAAAAATATCATTATAAATATTTTTTTTCAAAAGTGAAATATTTATTTCCATGCATAAACGTACGACAATAATATTTTTTAAGTGGATATATCAAACTTTGAGAGTTAGATTTGTAAATACATAACAATTGTATGGTATGTATGTAAATTTCTCAAATATTAAACGATCCCCTCTTATTTCCATGGATTAAAAATAAATTTTACCACTATTTTTTTTGGCCGAATTTTGATTATTGGTTCCATAAAAGTATAATTGTTCAAAAACAAAGAGAAAGAAAAACAAAAAAAAAGAAAAAACTAGAGATTGAGTTTGTCGGTGGCTAAACGTAGAAACCATTTAAGTAAAAAAAAAAAAAAAAAAATACTAAAGATTGAGTTTGTCGGTGGCTAAAAGTAGAAACCAATTAAGTAGACTTTTCTCTTTAAGATAATAGACTAAACAACTCATAAAAGAATTCCTTACATATCCTTCCTTTGGGGTTTATTTATGTGCAATTGTGTCAAATATTTCCTTCTGATTGGAGATCTTCAGCTTATCCCCACCATATTACTCAAATAAAAGCTTAATTAGCTCAATATATAGTAGCTGTGTTCTGATTTTTTATTTCTTGATCATCATAATTGTTCCCGAATTAGAATGGAGAAGATAAATATTAGACGAAGACGTAGCCAAGCAAAAGTAATTGGAACAGCAATAACGGTTGTTGGGGCCATTTTAATGATACTATACAAGGGCCCCATCGTTCATTTTTTCTGGACCAAGGGACGAGCCCACCACATTAATGTCGCTGCTGCCGGTACCCAAGCCGGAACCACGAACTGGCTTAAAGGTACCTCCATGTTGTTCGTCAGCTGCATCAGCTGGTCTTTGTTCTTCATCGTTCAGGTAATCAAACATGTTTCCGTATAACTGGTTTTATTTAACATTTGGAGAATATCATATCATTTCTATAGTTGGAACTAAAGTATATATATGTATAATTTTATATCTATATTTTTGCAGTCCAACACGTTGGAATCATACCCTGCAAAGCTGACACTGACAATTTTGATATGCGCCATTGGCGCCTTGCTCAGCGCAACGGTGGCATTGGTGGTGGAGCGTGGTAGCGCTAAGCCATGGATCATTGGTCTTGACATGAGGCTCTTCACAGCAGTCTACTCTGTAATTTTTTTACCTTAACAAATATTAGTAATTATAATGAGGCATTTTTGCTAACAAATGGCAATAATTCATTTCTTGGCTTGTAGGGTATAGTTTGCTCCGGTGTAGCTTATTATGTACAAGGGATTGTTATGCAAGAGAGAGGTCCTGTTTTCGTCACTGCCTTCAATCCTCTTTGCATGATCATAACTGCTCTTATGGGATCCATCATTTTAGTAGAGGAAATACCTCTTGGAAGGTATGCATTATACTTTGCATAAGCATCGAGCATAGGCTAGCGAATGTGAGATTAACCAATATTATTTTTTCTGGACATGCCATTGAGACATTTTGTCACATATTCTTCAATTTTTTTCTTTTTTTTGGTTGCAAACTCAAATTCAGGGTTCTTGGGGCAGCAGTTATAGTGATAGGCCTTTACTCCCTCATATGGGGAAAGGGCAATGATCATCTTGCCTCTTCATCCAACAATGGTGGGAAGAATGGAGTGACGGAGCTCCCCATGGCTATGGGGACAACCAATGGCACAAGGATGGAATTTGCTGGGGGCCCTACACTCATCGAGATTCCGGCAATTAAGAACCCATGAGTCTTAGCTGTAATAGCACAGCTGATGAGTTTAGAGGATTGAGGTTCCCTGTTTCTCTGCAATTGTTAGATTAGGGAAGGGGCTTTTGTAGTCATAGGACTCAATGACTCAAAGGCAATTGTTGTTGTTAATGTGTGCAAGTTTGAATAAACTAACAAATGTTGATGTAATTGTGGCAAAAAATGTTAATAGAGCTTAGATGAAGAGTGACTAAAGTTGACCGAGATATATTAGTAGCTAAGTTCATTTTCATTCAAGAGTGAATTACTCTAATGATGATTACTAATTATCTATTATTCTGTATCAATATAAATTTAATAATTGATTTAGGATTAAACTAAATATTCTCAAATTTCTTGATGAATTCCCAGTTTTGCAAGGATTCCCACATCAGCTAGCCTTTCTTTTCAAATGAGTGGTCTCCAACAAAATAAATTCGTTGTCATATAATAGAGGGAAAAATGGTCGCTCCAACAAACTTTCTCTATTGTCATTTTATATATATATATATATATTCTTCTTCTAAAGGAAATCGGTATTTGGCAGAGGCCCAAATACCGATTGCCCATGCGCTAGGCTCCTTGATGAGAACCTGCGCCATGTGCCTAAATATTCAAGAATCCAGCTCCACTGGTGATGGAAGCCGTGACCGGAGGGGACTTACAACGAACCACCCCAACTAATAGGCCACAACTTGCAGCACACACACACACACACACACACACACACACACACACACACACACACACACACACACACACACACACACACACACACACACACACACACACACACACACACACACACACACACACACACACACAGATATATATATATATATAGAGATACCGAATCTATGCAACAAGTAAAAAAAATCTAATAGAAAAAAGGAATACACAAATTTTATATGGAAAACCCAAAATAGGAAAATCCACGAGTAGAAGAGGAGAATTTAATATATTAAATAAGAGATTACAAGAGGAGAGTTGCCATTCCACAAAATAGATGAGTAAAATATATAGTTTTAGCAAGACCCTTTCAAAGAGAAAAATTACAAGAGACTCAATAAAGCAATAACACAAGGATTGCAATCTAAAGACTTTTATAAACTTGATCTAATAGTCCAAACCTTCAATCCATGTGTTTACAATTTTCATCTAAAACCTCAATCAGTGAAAACCAAACACAAAATTAGCAACCTCCACCTTGACATAAATTTCTAAAGAGTGTTGAATATAACTTTCATCTATTTCACAAAGCTATAATGATCAAGAATAAATACCAATCAAGTCTAAGCACTGCTCAAACCTAGCTATTAGGATTTTTTTACTTTTCATATCGCAAGATTATCATTGGTACTAATCTTTCTCCTAACAATATCATCACGAACGATGGCTTCAAGAATGATCTGATAATGAACAAAAATGTGCTTAGTTCTCTTATGAAACAATTAATTGTCTTTGTTGAGATATTTAGCATACTTACTATCGCACATCAATGTAGTTATCATCAAATAATTACTAAGCTCTTCAAATAGATATTTCAACTCGAGAGCCTTCTTGCAAACTTCAGTATTACAATTATAAATTGTTTCATTATTGTCTATTGTATAACTTTATAGCTAATCACACAATCATCAAAAGTAAACACACATCCTGTAAGATATATGCTTATATAAATATCTTCAACAAAGTTTAAATTAACATAGTCTAAAGCACCAATGCCTCTAAGACTAGTTAACACCAATGACTATAAGACTATAAGTTAATTAACATAGTTTAATTTTAAAGCATAATCTTAAACTTGTAGTTAACACCAATGACTATAAGACTAATAGTAAACACCAATGCCTCCAAGACTATTAGAAACAACAAAGAAATTTATTCAACAAACAAACATGATCTTCTTTTTCTACAACCATGAATCCCCCAGGCTAGTGCATATAGATATCATCTTCAATCTCCCGAAGCAAAAACACATTCTTTTTATCTAACTATTTAAGTTTAAGATTATGCTTAGCCATAATACTATGTAAAACTCAAATTGAGTCATGTTTGATAACCATAGATAATACATCTATAAACCCTGACCATGGAATTTGAATAAATCTTTTTGTAAAAATTCTAACCTTATATTAGACATCTTCAACTCTTGGTGTACCTTCCTTCTTCCTAAACACCCATTTGTTGAGAACAACTTTCTATTATGTAGGTGATTTTATCAAATCTCAGGTTCTATTTTTTTGTTAGGGATTCAATCTTCTTTTGGATAAGAATCATCCACTTATTAAAATTATTTTAATTCATCACTTCTTTTTTTACTAAAAGGTTCTTCACCACACTCGATGCTTTTAGCTACATTTAGAGCATAAGCATCCAAATCAGTCTCATACCTCTAATGCGGCTTAATTTCTCTTCTTATTCTATTCTTGGCAACATAATATTGTAATGGTTGTTGTTATAATGGTGGGAAAGCAGCATCATCAATATCTAAATTTGACTTAGAAGTTATGCTCAAGGACATACCTATATCAATGTGAAGCTTCACCTGTTGCTAGATTTTTCATATCAATCATTGTTTGTATATTATGTAGTAGATGTTATATATAACAGACTCATCCTATATAACATCTCTACAAATGATCACTCTTTTGGTTTCCCTGTTTTATAAAATATAACATTTAACTCTTAATTTATAACTAAGAAATACACACTTTCTAGATCTTGGCTCTATATTACCATTATAAATATGGGCATATGCGGGCTAAAAAAAAATTTTAAAATTTGCATAATTTTTCAGGTTTATCAAACAGAATCTCCCATGGAAGTTTATTTTAAATAGTAATGAAAGGAGAGTGATTCACCCAAGTAATAAATTGTAGAAGCAACTTTAAAATTGACTGAGGTAGATTTACATTGAAGAGTAAGCAATGAACCTTTTGTTGACATTTTTTTGTGTCACATGCAGCTTCCGCTATTATACGAAGCTTCTAGAAAGGTTGCATTGCCTTTGAACCCTAAAAGCAACACACTTACCACCTTTCTAGCCTGGCGTGATCTCGCTAGGCCTAAAGCATGACCATCCACAGTCGAGGCCATGCCTACTTGGGCATGGCCATGCCCTCATCATACATCACTGATACATGCTCTTTGTCCACGACTTATTCTCTAGACCGTCCATTTGATCGGATGCCTGAAAACATCTGACAACCATCAATGGTTATGGAAACCACCGAAGTAATTTAGATTATCAATATTTTGTCTGATTGATGGAACATAACAACTGCGACCACCTAAAAAAGGCAGTTGTTTATACCTATTGAGGGGCTTTGTGTGCTCAATGTGTGTGTACTCCGTATGTGTGCTTGCTCGGAGAATGTGATTGGAGGAACTGAAGGAATCCAGTGGTGAAGCCTTCTCCATTTAGCCACTGCTTCATAAGTATTTCCTCCATTCATTTTCCTTTTAAGTTAAGTGTTTAATTTAAGAATTTAATTTCAACATTTTAGAAATCTAGTTTATGTTAACTAAATAACCTTGGATTATGCTTGGGTTTGGGTTCGACTCAGGTCGACCCAAACACGACCTAATCACAATCCTTAAAATGTTATAATCTAAACACTAAAGCCTATCTAGCTCAGGTCAAGCCCAACCTAGCCCAAATCCTAAAACCTAACCCAGGTCTGACCCAACCTAGACCCAACTCAGTTCAGGTCTAGCCCAACCTAACCCAGATCTAACACAATTCAGTCCTGATCGAACCTTGACTTGACCCAACTTCTAGCCCAAACTCTAAAACCTAACCCAGGTTTCCAAATCTGACCCAACCTAGATCAAACCTAGCTCGGGTCTAGCCCAACCTAGCCCAAACCATAAGACCTAACCCAGGTCCGACCTAACCCAAACCTGACAAAACCTTAACCCAACCAATTTCAGGTCTAGCCCAACATAACTAAAATCCTAAAACCAAACCCAAGTCTGACACAGCCCAGATTTGACCTAACCTAGACCCAAACTAGCTTAAGCCTAGCCCAACCTAACCTAGACCCTAAAACCTAACGCATGTATAACCCCCAGACCCAACCTAGACTAGATACAACTCAAGTTTAGCCCAACTTAATCCAAATTCTGAACTAAAACCTAACCCAGGTCTGGCCTAGCCTAGACATGAACCAACCTACACCTAATCCAACTAACATCTACTTTAAATTAACCGATGTGTCTTCCAACATGCTTAATTTCTTTTATATTTAGCATTTTTTTAAGAATGAAATTACACTTTAAATAAATGTACTTTCATGTTTATCTTACAGGTATAACAGGTAGGACATTTGAAATGAATTGGAACCGAAATAGAGTGAAATAGAGACAAATGGATCGAAAGGGTGCTGTCAGCAGACTAACGCCTAGGCGCCACCTTTTGGACGTTAAGCCATTGCTCCATAGTTCTTTGATGCAAGGTTCTGGGCACCTAGGCATCACAGATTTGGTGCCAAAGCAATGCCAACTATAAGAGCAGTTTCAACACCACTTTGGGGGTTATTTGACACATGCGGAAGGTTGGAAAATCAATTTTTTGGCATTTTGAAGTCTTGGAATTCTCTAAGAATGCCAAGAGGTCATAGATAGGGGTAGGGATTGTAAATTTATACCTTTTTATTGAGAGATTGGTGAGGTGTTCGGAGAGAAATCTATAAGGGAAGCATTACAACATTGTAGGTAGTTCTTGAATTAATCGATGAGAAAACATTTCAACTTTTTTCAGAGGAGGAGACCTAAGTATCGTATTTATATTTATATTGAACTTGTTATAAGAACATCTTTAGTTTAATTTTTATGTTAAATGATGATTATTTCCGTTACAATCTTGATGTTTTGTGAGTAGATCCCTTTACCCTTCTCTTATGATGAATAGCTTGGAATTGTAGGATGTGTTGAATTCTTTAGAATTGGATTTTAATACTAATGTGATGATCTTTCCTTTTATACTTTGTTTACATTTTGTACCGGTCATATAAATTGTTAAAATTTATTGTTAACCTATAATGACTCGGAAG
>NW_018164444.1:22639032-22673216 GCF_001263595.1 Phalaenopsis equestris | reverse complement strand
CTAGGAAGAGCTATGGCATAAACTATTGGGGAGATCACATTGTTCGATAGGCTATGTGAAGTAATTCATAGGGCAATGTAAATAGATAGGGAGATAGGTTTTAATGGGTATAACTTGGGGGTTTCTAGGGTGACAAGCAGAAACACTTACCAAGTTAAACCAAAATTCTTTACAGACTCAGAAGAGGGTAAGAAAGATATGTGCTCTTATTTTTTACTAGCCATATTAACAATTCATAGAATTGATCTTACAATCCACTTATGTGATCCCAAGAGAAAGGTAGCTTTTATATCTTGATATTCACCAAACAAGTTAAAATAATTAATTAGCTTTAAACTTACTGCAGTAATTTAGGAGTAATTGTTAGGAATATCACTTTAAATTACATTCCAAACTAAGACCCTAGAGTAGTAGACTAGAACTTCACCTAAAGTACTTGTTACATCCTTCCCTGTGGGATCAATAATCCAGACTCAATAGAGTTATATTACTGAAACAATACATATAATTATCTGAGAAACCCCACCACATAACAATATTTAATTTTAAAAACTTAATTTATTTGCTAGGGAGTGGATCAAGTTTCTGGTGTCATTACCAGGACTTACATTATTGTGATAATTGTTGGGGTGGACCAAGTTTCTTACATCGTTTCCGAGGAAGCAACGATAAAAAAAACTTCAGGAGAATTTTAGTTGAAACTGTAAATCTTAGATTTGGATATTGTAGTGTTATTATCTAGGGTGTTTAATTATTGTGTGTTTATTTCAAAGAAAATACAAAACACAAAAATATTTATGAGTGCTTGAAGTGATTGATATCTATCCTATTAGTGAAATCTTTAAAGTTTAATGCATAGTTTAAGAGCTACAGGCCTTGAACCATATGACTCTGTCAACACTATTTTGGTTGTGGAGTTGCCCGTTAGAAGCTGTCGGTCACGGGAATTAAAATCTCGTTGCCCGCTTCGGAATGACATTTTAATTTACATATATATTTAAGTTTATAAAAATATGAAATCAAACTGACCCCATGCTTTTCATAGTTTAAATGATATAGCACTATACCTCAACCCTGTATTTATCCCTAAAGATAAACACAAGACTTGAGGATGAGGCTCGATCAAATAAACTAAGAAATATATGGCATTTGTTTGGTTTGTAAAACCATTTTTATTTGTTGACAAGTTCCTCTATTTAATATAAAGAATTTAATAGGGTTTATATTAAGCTGGGTTCGGAAAAACTTCCTATAAGGGCAAGGCCCTATAGTTAATTACATTTTAAATGACCAAAGTCACTTAAGAAAACTCTCGATAAAAATCAAGAAATATTATCTTCAAAGAGGTCAAAGGATTAGGACTTTTCAACAAAATTGGACAAAGAGGTGTGAAAGAAAAATGACTCAAATTTGGAACATTTATTGTAGTGTTCAAAGGAGGAAGAACTAGGGGATATCATTGATCCGGAGGAGAACCTCGGTGACTTCCCAAGCTATCCCAATGTTTGGCTTCTATTTTGAGGAGAAATTATTTGAATGTTTCATCCTGCCAATTTTACTATTTAGGACTTACATTCGTGTGAAACAATCACACAAATAACCTGAAAGATGTGAGGATTTAGGTTGCGACTGACGACAACGACAGAATCCTAAGACAAGTTAGGGATTGTGTTGTATAGCAGAGATATACAAAGGCCTAAAGATGAGGTGAGGATTTATGTTGCATAAGCAAATAACCTCGAAATCCTATGACTTGTTGTTTAGTTCTAAGAAAGATATGTTGTTGCAGATCCTCTTGTTATTGTAGATCGTTGTCGTAGGATGCTACCCACAAGAAAGCTCCAAGCTTCTTGTCGTGACGAGTTTAAGTTTTCTAGTGTGTCAGGTTATGATTTTAAATTAGATGGTCCTATGGTTATGGTCATTAAAATATTATGGGGCATATTAAAGTTGATTAGATCGACACCGGTTAGGATCCTATGGTTCCCTCAACCACTATTTTCTATTTTCTATCGGATTCACTTAGTCCACATGAATTTACTAAACTTAACTTAATGAATTTTGTACTTTCATTTAGACTATAGGAAATCTCGTTAGCAACCTTAGGTTACCTCCTCCAAGGGATTCCTGATTGTCCGATAGAGAAGTCTTAATTTACTTGCAATTGTGGTTTTTGTGATGTTTGTGATTAAATTTTGAGTTGTTTGAGGTGATTAAATTTTGAGTTGTCTTATATTTTGAATGTTGTGGTGGTGGATTTTATCTTGGTTGATTTTAGTTTTAGTTTTGGTTTTGGTTTTGGGTTTTGCGGCTTTCCTAACAGTTTTGGTTTTCATGCAGGGTGGCATCATTATTTAACTTGCAAGTTTGTGTTTTTTTTTCATATATGAAGGTGAGTAAGTACAGTAACATACTAGAAAGTAAAGTACGAGAAACTAGGAATGCAAGTAAAATAAATTACAATAAAAGCGTACCTGAATAAAAGCGTACCTGGATGGGCGTACCTGGATGGTCTTCCAGTCATCTTCCACTGAAACTCAAAATGCATGCAAGAGTATTTATATATTAAAAACAATTTATGTGAAGCTAGGAAATAAGGTTCTGGTGATCTACCAAAACTTAAAGCAGGTTCTGGTGATCTACCAAATCTTAAATCCCTCATTAATTTTCCCTCATTAATTTTATTAAGGATGATTTTATTAAGCAAAACATACTAAGTTTAGCAGACCTCTGAACTATCCAAAAGGTTAGGAGAAAGAAGCAGATCAATGCTTCCCTCCCACCGCCTGGTGAAAAAGTCTCGAGCTCATTTAAAATTATTATGTTGCTTAATAATTCATCTTGTGAATACCTTCAATGCTCAGTGAACATTGACGTTTCAATTATCCCTAAGAGTAAGGTGATTATCATTTGTCATTTAATTTGAGAATTATGTGGGTGAAGACCCTTAAAGGGGAAATTTAATGTTATTAAGACACTTGACCAATTTTAGTTTTAACTAGGGCTTGTATTGCTTTAAAGGTGTTCAATTTCTAGTTACATTCACTTTTCTAATCCTCATTTAACCAAATTTGATTTAGCCTAGGTCACTACGAAGCCCTTAAGACCTTGGTGGATATATTAATAATTTTTGAAAGAAATTGAATTTTAAGTGATAATAATTAATTATTAAAACATTTTAATGTCATTTGAACACTAAATAGGGGTATTAAACTAGTGAGTTATTGACATTCAAAATCATACCCCTAAGTCTAGGATCATTTAAGTCTAGGATCATTTAATTTAAAATTTAATTTAAAAGTCTTCCAAATTTTAATAATTTAGGAAATTGCAAACTTATCCTTTAATTAAGAAAAATGAGATTGGTTTCTACCAATAAATTTTTTGTGTCTTAATTATCTGAATGTGTTAATTAAGATCAAAGATTGCCCATTTTCCCTTTCTTGAATTAAGCTTAAATGTTAATTAAGACTAAATTTCCAAAATTATACCTTTGCCCCTAAGGTTCTATCACTTCATAATTGATCAAATTTAATTCAAATGACTTTTAAATTCTTATCCTACCTCACTCGTTTGTCAACTAAGACATCAAAGGATAAAATTTGACTTTTCAAAATTTAATTTAATTTATATAGTTATTTACATGCAAAAATAGGATTTTCAAGGAAAATTCAATAACTTGACCAATGAAAATCCTAATCACTTAAAATTCTTACTAGATGTCGAATTAGACCAGATAATTACTTGGATTAAAGTTCATGATTTTTTGAGTTTTATTTGAATTACTATAATTTTTTAATTTCTGGAGTATTAATTAATTTTAAAATAGTTTAAATGTGGAAAATTAAGTTTCATATTTTTCTTAAATCTCTCCAAGGTCAAGAAACTCGAAGAAACAAATTTTTCATTTTTATGATTTTTCTTTGAATTATTAGAATTATTTTAGTGAGAAATTAAGAAAAATCCATTTTTAGCCTTTAAAAATTATTTTTGACCTTTAAAATTCAATATCTTCACTTAGAAAATTAGGAAAAATATTCCAATTACTCGTAAAGGCTTAAAAAACAATTTAGCACATTTCTATGAATTTATTAATTTTGTGATTTTTATTAATTTTTCATTATTTAATTATTTAAAATATGCTTAAAAAATGAAATTTTTATCTTAATTATAGTTTTATTTTTTAAAAATTCCTCTGATCATAGAGAACTATCAAAACCAATTTTATAGATTTTTGAGTTGTATTTTAATTATTATGATTAGTTTAAG
Organism: Phalaenopsis equestris; assembly: GCF_001263595.1. Lineage (NCBI taxonomy): Eukaryota > Viridiplantae > Streptophyta > Magnoliopsida > Asparagales > Orchidaceae > Phalaenopsis > Phalaenopsis equestris. Next base: position 22,668,947 of record NW_018164444.1, on the reverse strand, counting down.
TCTCAAATGAGGCCTTTAACTTAAAAAATCAAATTAGGTTATCAAATGAACTCCAAATATTTTTAAAATTTTTTAGGGAGTCCTCTGAAATATAAATCACAATGGAGAATTAAAATCAAGTCATTTAGATGTTTATTTTTTCTAAATTAATTTCCTTTGTGTTTTAGGATTTTGTGAAAATTAGGTGTGTTCATAATGACTTAGCTCATGACAAATTTTCATAGGGTTGTCTGGTCACAGTGAACCTACCAAATTTTTTTTGGAATTTTTCTAAGCAACATGCTAATTACTATGATTAATTAATGCAAATAATAGATATAAACTTGAAAAACACATATCTCCTCATAGGGGTCTCCTCTGACTTTGGAAAAATCAGGGAAGATCCCCCATGATAGAGGCTACAAATGACCCAAATAGCATGTCATGGTGAAATATTTGAATGCATGGAGAATCAAAATACTCAAAATAGTATTTAATTAATTAAAAATAAAATATGCATCAAATAAACCTAAAACTTATTTCCACATTGTTCTCCTATGTTCACTGAGCACTAGGATATTTTTCTTTTATTTTTTGATTTCTCTACGGCAAGATATGGACTTTTGAAGTTAGAGGGTATTTTCTGAAGTTAGAGGGTATTTTCTAAATTAATTAAATCCTATTTTCCTACTTAAACCATGTGACACCACGACATCATGCGACGACTCCGAAGGCTTACGTGGCTCGCTCTGGTTGGACGTCGCCTTCCAACTCAGCACTGACTGAGCTTGCATTTTATGTACCGAAGCACTGTCTGACTTCATCTCACCCATCCATTTGATACATGCGCCATCCAATGGTCGTGAGTCTTCGTTCCAGTTTGGTTCATCCCGAGAGTCGTCCACCTTCTAAGTTTAAGAACTCGAGCTACACTTAACAAAATCGACTTGGGTTTGTTTATATAGACTCATCTAGCCTAGACGAAGCTATCTATATGGCTAACATGGCATGAAATTAGATCTATGCAAGTGTAGAATCAAAACAAGCTTGAGACAGTGGGGAGGTTTATACCTTTTCTCTAAGAAGGGAAGCTTTAATCAGAGGTGCTCTACACGTTTGTGGAGGTCCAAGGAGGCTAAGGATTGAACCTCTTACTGTGGTAAAATTTCTAGACCCAAATTCGATCAAGACCGAATTTGGGTGTTGATCAATGTCTAGGGTAGAGGCTCTCTATGAGGGGGCTTTAATGGGGCTTCTTTTTCTCTCACTGTGGTGAAGGTTTGGGCAAGTTTAATTTGATTTTGGTTCAGTGTGGAGTTGTGGTGGAGGGTGTCCTATTTTCGGCAATGATTTGAGCTTTGAAATTGAGTTTCAGCAAGGGAAATTAGGACAGGGAAGTGGTTAGGTTGCACTGAGGAGATCTCAAGGAGGCTGTGGGAGCAATTGGGCAGGGTCTCTTTGAGAAAATTTCAGCACGCAAACTTTGGATGTGAATAGGCCATTTTATAGCCATGGCCTGAGAGGGGAGCTTAGGGTCTGACTTTGGGTGCAAAAGCTTGCTAAGGTGGTGATCTAAGCGGCGCAATTGGCCAATGGGAGTGGGACAGTTCAGATGGGTCAATTGGGCGAGGATTTAAATGTGGTGGCTTTCTATTTTGAGGTGTTACAGCGACTAGACCAGCTGGCAATGGCAGGGGGGGGGGTTGGGTGGCTCGGGAACCTCAGAGGAATCTGTCTCAACAATTAATTTGGGCTGGTGATAGGTTTTGTTAAAGATATGTTTGGCTTAAGCAATTTAGGAAACAAATCCCTTGATTTAGGGGACCTTTGGTCCATGGCTCATCTAGGGTGAGTTAAGTGTGTCTAACTTGGTTACTAGGACCCAAAAGTTGGCTGTAGAAGTCTTGCCTTGATCAATTTGACACGGATAGGTCAATTTTGGTGCATGGGTCCAATGTGTGTCGAAATGACCAAAGGTTTGGGTTTGGTTTGGCTAAAGCTAGCCATGACTTTGAGCCCAATGGATTGACCAACATTGTGCAGATGATTGTTATGAAGATTTTTGGTGAAGGATTGAAATGATTTTGAGTTCAATTGGAAGCTCAATTTGATGGATTTTGGGATTTTGGACAATTTGGGCATGTTGGCTAGACTTGGATCTAGGTTGGGCAAAGTCTAAATTGATTATTGAAATTGGTCTATAGGAACATCATGAAGAGTTTTCAATGTAAATTGGGTGTCAATTTTGGGGTTAGGGCAATCAATTTGGTGGAATTTGGGGACAGCTAATTTAGGGCAAATTAGGGGATTTTTGGACTAGGGTTAAAATTGCTAAATTAAATAAAATTGGGGCTTCATCAAGGCAAATTAAAGGTCAAGTTTGATGTGTAGGACTGTTATGAAGAGTTTTGAACATAAAATTGTGGCAAGTTGAGTAGGCTATGGGGTTCAATTTGGTGGGATTAAGTCGTAGGGCCAAAATTGGGGGCTTGACTTAGATCAAAATTGGGCTCGAAGCATGGGCCAATTAAGCTTAGATTTGGTTTATGTTGTTCATATGGAAGATGAATTTAAGTTTAGGATTGAAATTGGGGGAAATTGGTACCAAATTAATGGACATTTGGGGTAACCAAATAAATTGGGGGAAATTGGTACCAAATTAATGGACATTTGGGGTAAATTTGGGGGAGGTGGGGCTTTAAAGGCAATTTAGGGGTTTTGGTCAAAATTATGAAATTGGTCAAATTAGGTTCAATTGGAGGGTCCATATTGTTCTTAGAAACATTTGAAGTGATTTTGGAGGTTTTGGGAAAGGTTGGGGTGCCAAGGGTATTTTGTAATTTTGGCAATTTTGGGGGTATTTTTGGAAATTTGGCATTTTTTGGTGGTTTTGGGTAATTTGGGTATCTTCAGATGATTTGAAATGATTTTTGAATAAATTTGGATATTTTGGGTGAATTTGAGGATTTTGACCAAATTTAGGGTTCCAAGGACATTTAGATAATTTGGGTGGATTTAGGGGCAAAATGTCAAGTTGGACATTTTGGTAGAATTGGGGTGCCAGCCACCTTATATGAGCTATGGACCAATGGAAACCCCATTTAGGTCCTCTATGTACTGGTCTTAGCTAAACTCTAGCCTAGGGCTAGTGAGTTTAAGGGACCTTCTTCATGAGTTTCACAAAGGATGAAAAGATCAAAGTTAAGAAATTTTAGGTTTAGGGTTGTGAGTGATTGTGGGTGTGAGTGATTGTAGGTGAGTGAATTAGCTCCAGACCAACACCCAAAAGTCAACCCTAAGGTTAGGTAGTCCTAAGGGGACTCTCCTTGAGCTTCTCATAGTGACCCCACCTACTAAGTGCTACAGGTTAAGACCAACATGTGGAACTTTAAGTTGAGCAAAGAAGAGGGTAGAATTTCTAATGGTGAGGGTTCCTTTTCTAGTTTTCTAGTAATAGTCAACAGGAAAGTCCTATGGCTAAAATCTAGGCTACTAAAGAGGAAAAAACTAAACCTCAACCAAAAGTGAGGTCAACAGACTCAAAACTAGAAAGAGCTTTTAGGAATATTAGAAAATAGAAAAGACTCCATTAACCTGGTGTAGAAAAGGTTAATCAACAAGTTAATGAAGATTGAGTTCATGATTATAATGCTAATAAACCTTTAAGGGATTATGCGAACCCTATGGTGGATGAAATATATTTAAGTATACAAACTCCCGTGGTAGAAGCAAACACTTTCGAACTTAAGCCTGCTATAATTTTAATGGTGCAAAATAATCAATTTGGAGGATCCCCGTCTGAAGACCTTAACTTACATATAACAAGTTTCCTAGAACTCTTCACCACATTCAGCTATAACGGTGTTTCCAATGATAATGTTTTACTTAAACTTTTTCCCTTTTCCTTGAGGGATAATGCCAAAATGTGGATTATTTCATCAGCACTGGGTTCGACTAGGACGTGGGGGGATTTAGCACATAAATTTCTAGCCACCATCTAAAATAGCTAAGTTGCAGAATGATATCACGTCATTCTGTCAATATGAAAGAGAATCAATTTATGAGGCTTGGGAATGATTTAAGGAGCTTATTAGGAAGTGTCAACATCACGTATTACCTGATTGGCTTATTGTTCAAACCTTGGATCTTTGAGAAAAATGAAGAACACTACTGCTGGAGGATCACTCATGTCGAGCCCATTTGAGGAGGCCTATTCTCTTATTGAGGAGATGATCACCAAAAAAATTTCAATGGTCATCTGAGAGAGTAAACCCCAAGAAAGTAGCAAAAATTTATGAAGTTGATGTATTTTTTATTTCAACTTCTCAGGTACAAACTATTGCGAGAATTTTAGACCAATATGGAATGAGTCAAGCTCAAGGACCCCCAGTCATTGAGGAAAACTCATTTGGATAGTTGGTTAACACTAACTCTTTTGGAACGATCCATGCAATAAAAAATTGACCGAATAACCCTTTATTCCAGTCATTACAACCTAGGTTGGAAGAATCATCCTAACTTTAACCTAAATACCAACTATTAAGGAGGAAACCAACAATGGGGAAATAACCAAGTTAATCCTATAAGTAATTTTTTCAAATAGGGTAATCCTAACTTTAGACCTTCTTTTCCTCTTAGATTTAACTCCAACTCACAGTACAACGAGAAGAAGTTGTCTATAGAAGAGGTTGTTCTTTAAATAGGGAGTAAGCTGCAGCCAAGAGGTTGTCACAAGGAACTTTGAAAACTAGCTGGAGCAAATTGTTAATTTACATAGCAATAGTCCTTCAGGTTTTCTTCCTAGTAGGACCAAGGTGAACCTAAGGAGAAGAGTAGTGAGCAATTAAAAGTGATAAAGTTAAAGAGTGAAAAGAATTAGATGATGTAGTTCTAAAGAATGTTTAGATGGAAAAAGAGAAAGTGGAGATCAAAAAACCAATGGAAGAACCTAATTAGGTATTAGAGAAACAAATTTTTTTAGCTTAGATAAGTATAAAAAGAACACCTCCATCATTCCTTCAAGGACACAAAAAAATAAACTAGACCAACAAATCTCACGATTAATAGATTATTCAAGAAATTGAAAATAAACATTCCTTTTGCCGTTATAGAAAATGTCTAGTTATGCAAATTTTATGAAAGAAATTCCTATTAGAAAGAGAAAGTTTGAGGATCATGCAACAGTAGCACTTAGCGAGGAATACTGTGCTATTATACAAAGGAAGCTTCCTCAGAAACATAAGGACCTTGTGAGCCTTACAATATCTTTTACAATTGGAGAAAAATTTTATGGAAAAACATTATGTGATCTTGAAGCTAGTATCAATCTCATGCATTTATCGATCTTTAAGTGATTATGATTACGAGAGGTGGCACCTACCATCTTGACCTTACACTTTTTTTGATTGACCTATCACTTATCTAAGAGGGGTTATAGAGGATGTCTTAGTGATAGTGGATAAGTTTATCTTTTCCATTGATTTCATTTTTGTAGATGTGGAGGAAGATAAGGAAATCCCTATCATTTTAGGTAGACCTTTTCCTAGCAACTGGTTGTGCCATGATAGATATTCAAAAAGGAGAGTTGACTGTATGAGTGAATGAGCATGGGGTCACTTTAAATGTTTTAAAATATATGAAGCAGCCTTCTGAGGAAAATGATGATGCTTGTTTCAGGATGGATATTATTGGTTATCTCTGCTGTAGTCATTTTTGAGAGACTCATGAAGTTAAATTAATAGAACCAGATTTAGATGAAGATATTTGCAGGAGATCACCAAAAAAAGAATTATTTAAATTCACAAAATGGCAAATTCTATGATATGAAGACATAGTCAATTATATTGTTAGAGATGTTATGCTCTATGGACTGACATACCATCAACGAAAACATTTATCCACGATATGGTGGGTTGATGACGTTAAACTAAATGCTTAGTGAGGCAACCATAGTTATTTGTGTTAGCGTGTTTATCTTCTTTGTTTGTGTTTGTTTGTGAGTTGTATTTATTTATGGTCTGTTTTACTTATTATATGTGTTTGTTGTGATCTTGATGTTGTTTGTGAATGATTAAATTTGATTTCTTATAATGTTTTCATTATGTGCAGTTTTTCTTGTACTGTTATTGTGATGCTGTTGTATTTCCTTTTTTTATTGGTTGTACTGGATATTTTATTTCTCCCTATACTTTCCTAATATTTCTGGACAAATGTGCTTGTTTTTATATACTCTTATGTTGATACTTATATTGTTATATAGACTTTCTTCCGTTCAATTTCATTATGACATGTTTATTTTAGATTTGCTTTCTATTGCACAATATTCTTTCGTGAGTTTATTTTCAAATATTTTTAATAGACACCTATGGTAGATTGTTCTTCTGAGATGTGATTTTTTTTATCATGCTTATACTTTCTATACTGAATTCCATGGATGTCAAAATCAATTGGGGGGGGGGGAGGGGGGAAATATTAAAGAAGCTAAACATTATTTGTCCTCAGTAGTTTGCATATAAAATTAATATCACTTGTGGTATGTGGTGTTACCTTTAGGGTACTATAAATAGTATAGCCAGCCAAGCTAAGTAAAAATCATCCAAACCATTGTATTGGGGGTTATGGAGTGGCCAATTATCTCCATGAGCATCTCTACATTTACTCTTCCCTCCCTTTCCCTAGTTTGTATTTGAAACGCATTAAACTTATTTATATAAATATTATTTTGAATGAATAAAGTTATTGTTGTGTTAGTAAAATTCATTTATTAATTTTGAGTGTGAAACTTGAAAGTGGAAGCATGTTAGTCAACTCAACAAGGAAGACTTACATGGTGGCAACTTTTCAATCTTATGTTACTATAGTTAGTGGATGTAATATTAAAGTTCAATTTTTTTTTTCATTAATCTTTAATTTTCCATCTATATTTCCACTATGATTCTATCTCAATTACCATATTTACAATCATTTGAAAACCAATCCATTATGCATATAACTCTCAGCAAAAAAAAAAAATCCAGATAACAAAACCTAGCCATACTATATTTTAACATTTAGATACCTTAAACCAATTGAAAAAAATCTTTAAAAATCTTAAAAAATCCAGATATACTATAAACGCATTAATCCATCACAACATAGAATTTTAGCTTTTGATTTTATCATTTGATCTATCAAAGAAACCCTAAAATATCTTTTATGGAATTTGGTTAGACAAGGGTTTTCATTGAAACTAATTGACTCCAACGCACTTTTCATTAACATAAAATATTTTATCATGATGGAGTATTTATTCTAATTCATTAATTAAATTCCCATTTTCATTGAAAAATTCTTTTGAACCAAAAAATCCAAAGTGAGCCCAACTTAGTCCAATGTGACTTAGTTTTGAGATTTCTTCCTTGTCATCCATGAAATTCTCTTTAATTAGTTCCAATAACCAAAAATATATCAGATTCTCCTCCCCATCAATTCCAAAGTTGTCTACATAATACTCTAAGCCCATATTAGTATTACAGGTCATATTATAATACAAAATATTGCTGACATTTTAAGATGAATGATGCAATTTGTATTAGCATCATCGTATGTTAGGCTAGTGAAAACTAACGACAAACTCTTGAATGTCCTTGTACAAATGACTTTATTCTGAGGGAATGGATTACTTCAAATTGTTTAAGAGAAAAATTCAATTCATTTTTCATTGGCACCACATTGTATGATTGTATGAATTTTGAATTACTTTAAATAGCAACATACTAACTTCCAAATATATTATTCATTATAGGAGAAAAAACTCAAACGAGCAAATATAAAAATTAAGCTTTTCTGATGAAAAGATAAAAAGAAAATGACAGACAATTATAATAGCTTTCATTTATTTGCTATTGGTACTAGAATAATATTTAAATTTGTATATCAAATTTTTTACAAAAATAATGAGATATTGTCATTTATATGTATAAATGTATATTTATGGAATAAAATATGAGGTATTATAGACCACTAAATTTTTTTTACGAGAAAAGCATAGAAAATGAGGACTGAATTACCCTACCAAACAATGGACGCCTCTTTTTCTAGAAAAAAAATATTGCATCAGAAGTCTTGATGCAATTTTGCATAAGGACTTCAATCAGAGCTTGCTACGTGTACAGACAAACCCGTCTTAGTAAAACAAAATTAATTTGATACATTAGTCGGCCTGCCTGCACATGTGGCAAACTCCCAATTGTAGTCCTGAAACAAAACTGCATCAGGATGTTTTTTTTCTTTTTCTCATCTTTTTTGATTAGGTACAAACTATTAATTCTAACTATTGAGGCTTCTTTAAGAAATTTTTTCGAAGAAAAGTTGTCAAAAACTTCCGGTGCTTTACTTTGTGGAACTTAAAGCTAATTACAAAGGCAAACTCTATATTACTATTATTGCCAAATAACTGTGCATAAACTCATGCTAGACATTTATATTGGAACGAGTAACAAAACAAAATGTGATTGATAACTTCAAAGCTTAATTAATATATCTATTGAAAATCTTAAAAACTAATAAATTATAATGATTATGTCAATTTTCCATACAATACCCTCATAAAAACTTGTGATGACCCCCTCATTGACAATTTGTTTCATGCTATTGTGCCAAATAAGCATGCTGACTTGTATTGTAAGATTAAGTTTTGTATACAAATTAGCCATTGTTGAACTTTCAGGTAAATTGTTTTCGAGCATATTCTCTCAACAATTTCGCATCAACAAGACATGAGGACAAGGAATTACCATAGGGAATAAGCAATATATTAAAAAACAGTATCCAAGGTTGCTTATGCTCGTATGAAAGAACTGAACACGAGTAGATCGAGCTGGGCAGCTGACGAGTCAACCAACTCTCTTCAGCGTATTTGTCATGTATTGGTTGAACAACCCATGTAATAAAGTATGGAATAAATGCATTAGGGAATAAACTGTTATCTTCCTGTTCCCTAAAAATTTTTGTGCTTAAAAGTTGTTTTCGGCTGCTGTCTAATTTTTTTGAATAAAATTATAATCAAAACTCTTATCACAGTTTTCGAAAATATTTTTTCTTCAATTATCTTTTCTAAAAGCTGCAGCTATTTTATATGGACTCTTAATTGAACACTAATAATTGATATATATATATATATATATATTTACAGACTAGGTGGCTTACCAGTTATTTATGCAAACCCAATGATTTCTCTTATTTCTTCCGCACCCCCTGCCACAAACAAGTCCAATTATAAATATAATGGCTGCATCTTTGTAGCTAAGATTCCCTAAAGAAACCTGAAGAAAACTAAATGATTTGTTCCTCCTTCAATTCTTTACAAATTGCCAAATGCGAAAGCCAGAGGATTTTCTAATAGGTTACTAAAGGCATGCTAACATAATCAGCATTTAAAAAGAGGAAAAAGGATCTAAGGCGTAGATAGCAAAATGATTAAAAAAATCTGTTGCATGTCTTGCTCCAATGCATATATAGATAATATAAAGTAAAGAGAAGACCAAGCGGAGCTATTGTGGGAAGCAGCTGCTACGGCAATGGTGGCAATGGGACTCAACGGCAGTTGTAAAAAAGCGTTGCAGAGAGTGAAGCCTTATGGGGCAATGATGTTGGTTCAGTTTAGCTTTGCTGTTATGTACGTAATTTTAATGGTGACTTTTAAGAAAGGCATGAACCAGTCTGTGATGTTCGTGTATCGTAGCGTTGTTGCTGCGGCTGTCATTGCGCCGTTTGCGCTCTGCTTTGAAAGGTATGAAATGGAGGAAAAAAAATTACATATGGGCGTCCGGACGTAGCTTTGCATTCGGACTCCAATAAAATCTTAACATGATCACCTAAAAGTGACGAAAAGACGCTTATTGTGGTGTTATTGCAAAAAAAACTTCAATAACACCACAACAACACAACAATACCACCGTTTAATAGTGCCAATAATACTACCCGGGACCGCACAAATAACACCGCGTTTCTGCTTCAATAATCCCGCAAAATAACACCAATAACACCACAATAACATCTGCGAATAATGCCAATAACACCACCCGGAGAAGCACACAAATAACACTAACGTGTTGTTGGGGGTGCAGTTATTGGCATTTTTTTGTTATTTTTCATGTGGCAAGTTTTTATTGGATTCCGGACGCAAAGTTACATACGGACTCCGTAAGTAATATTTTTTCGAATTGAAGATGTAAATTATCAACAACTTTAATTAAAAGTTTTAAAATAGATGTTTGATTTATGAAAAAGAAATAAGTCGTCGAATTTATTTTTAAGAATTAAAGATTAGAAAATTATTTAACAAGATTTCTGGCAAGTACATTTTAATCAAATTTTGATTATGTAAATCTCAGAATTATTAGTTAATAAAAGATATGTGTAGAGTATAAAAAACTAATCAATTTTTGTTAGATTATGTTTAAATTAAATGTAATAGCTTTGAGGTAAATTTTTATTAATTTTTGATCTGAATATAGAATTTACCTTTTTTTTATGGGTCATTTACATACATAGGACTCAATTCTAATGCATTTATGTATCTCACACCTACAATTTCATTTTTACATGCATAGGTTTAAATTCTTCATATCACAAATTATATTTTTTAGTAGTCAAATCAAACTTTTTTTGTAAATATGTACAGTGCTATTCCAGTAAAAATGGAAATTTAGATGTGAAATACCTAAATTCATAAGAATTGAGTGCTAGGTATGTAAATTTTTCTTTTTATTTATTTTAAAAAGGGTAAATTATTTTTATTTTTAAATGGAAATTTAGATGTGAAATACCTAAATTCATAGGAATTGAGTGCTATGTATGTAAATTTTTCTTTTTATTTATTTTAACAAGGGTAAATTATTTTTATTTTCTTAAAATATTTGATAATATTTTTTAGGATTTTGAATGCTTTCATAAAGTTTTTAATTGATAAAATTTTCTTACTACAATCTATATATTTATAGATTCTAATAAATTCATTTTCTCAGGCGTAATTTTAAATAAGCCTGCTCTCTGAAGAAAATTGGTTAAAAGCATGTGGTGGAATTAATACATAGAAGTAAAGTATCGGTTAAAAGCATGTGGTGGAATTAATACATAGAAGTCCATAGCAAGAATCTATTGGGACCTTCAAATATATAAAGTATTAATGTCATATATTTAAAGGAAAATGCTAAAAGTACTTAAATCAAACAAAATATACATCACAAATTATATGATTAGATTTATCTTTAGTAGAAAATATAGTTATTCTGTCAACATCATTGACCTTGTCCGAAGATCATGATTGATCTTGTATCGTTATTCTGTCAACATCATTGACCTTGTCCGAAGATTCAAGATTGATCTTGTATCAATAACCATGATGAATGCTCATTCAACTTCAATTGTTTAAAAGCCATAGTGAATATTTCCATGCTATAGTAACATATGGAGGCATTAATTTCCGAATTTTTCCATTCTCTGGTCCAGGAATGGGGAATCTAAAATGACACTGGTCATTTTTGTCAAGGTTATGGCCCTTGGAATACTTCAGTTACGATCTTTCCTCCCTCTTAAAGAATTAATCACACATAAACTCGTCATATTAAGTTAATTGTTGCCCTAATTCCCATCTCTCGCCAGGCCTGTTCTTGATCAAAACTTCTATTTTCTGGGAGCCAAGGCCACCTCGACAAGCTTTGCTTCTGCACTTGAAAACATCAACCCAGCCATTACCTTTATCATGTGCCTTCTTCTAAGGTATTTCCTAAATCAAAACTTCTAAATAAAGTTTTTATTTTCTTTTCTCATTTGTGCTGCATAATGCTGTATAATCTAATTAGGTTCGAGAAGTTAAATATTCGAAGAAGGCATGGCCTTGCCAAGCTCATTGGAGCACTCCTGACTGTGATTGGTGCCATTTTGATGATTCTATACAAAGGTCCCTTGGTGGAATTCTTCTGGTTAAAAGGAAGAGAGAAGAATAGCACTTCCGGTCATGCCAATGGGGAAGCAGCAAGCAACGTGGGATGGATTAAGGGCACATTAATGGTTTTAGTGAGCTGCTTCAGCTGGTGTTCCTTCTTGATCCTACAAGTAATATAAGAAGGCCATTAATTAATTCTAAAATCTTCAAGAATGATTTTCTTATTGTGAGTCTTAACTGCAGACAAACACATTGAAATCATACCCTGCAAAACTAAGCCTGACAGTTATGGTATGCTCTATTGGTGCGGTGACAAACGCTGTGATTGCTCTTGTGGTGGAGCAGGGAAGCTTTCGGCCGTGGGTTTTAGGCTGGGATATGCGGCTTTTTGCTGTGACATATTCGGTAAGTTTAATAATACTACGTTAGTAATTAAAAATAAATTAGTGATGTACTTCAGTTGCAGGGGGTAGTCTGCACTGCGTTCTTGTACTTTGTGCTTGGGATGGTGATGAAGGAGAAGGGCCCAGTTTTTGCGAGTGCCTTCAATCCTCTAACAATGATCATTACTAATGTGTTGAGCTCGATCTTTCTAGCAGAAAGGACTGCTCTCGGAACGTAAGTTCATGCCAAATGTATGTCCATATTCTTAAATATTCTTCGTATAGTATGTAGTATCATTTTGAAAGTTTTCTTTTTTATTGGATGCAGAGTTATCGGGGCAATTGTCTTAGTAGTTGGTATGTACTTAATTTTATGGGGTAAAAGCAATGATGTTTTGACTAAATTGGAGAATAAGGAAGGCATCGAGGGAATAGAGCTCCATATGGTTGCACCCAATATTATCGATGGGGGTTCTCCTCTGAGAGCTGAATCCATGGTGATCGAGATTCAAAAAACAGAGAATGAAATTCCAGCATAAAAAAAAGAAGAAAAATATATATATATATATATATATATATATTGAGAGAGAGAAATAGAGAGAGTGCGTGCGAAAGCAATGGCACTTGAGCATGGTGTAATATATTAGTTTTGGGGGCCATTTTACATATGCAATGTAATAATAGGAATACTATGCAAGAGAATGGAGAAGGGATCTGACTTATTTTTATCTTTAGTTTTTTACCTTTATATTATTGTGTTGTTTTACATCTTGATTCCATTTCTATAGGCCTCTTTTTTACATGTTACATTTGGCAATTGGTCATAATTGTTTGTGTTGGATTCTAATTTGTTCGTCAACCACACCCACAAAATAGAGTATAAAACATGAGAGAGAAGGAGAGAGACAAACAGAGGAATGCACAACAATGAAGAGTAATTTCACCGAAGTGTGTAACGCTTTATTCATAGAATAGTTTCATATTTATTGAGAAAAAGAGTATAAAATATGAGGTTATATTTATGTCTCTGCTTTAGTGAGGGTTGTATAGAGTATTATAAGTATTTTATACATGCAGGCTCATAGTCTGGTTGCCCTAAAGCTTGGTTTGTTGGATTGGCAAGCCATTTGTAGGTGCTGCCATTCAACTAAGATAGAGGCATGTTGGCCAACTACAAAAATTAAGCAACTTTTACGTCAAACAGATCAAAAGTAAAACGACAGTAAATATGTCGATAATGTCGTGTTATCATAGATTTTTTTGTCGGATTTGTGTCTGATATTTTTTCTCATGTAAAAGGGGGGTCGATAATGTAATTTACGATGACAAGAGTCAACGTAAATATTTTACGCCAAATTTGTGTCGGTTCATATCCAACTTGAAATATTGTTGACTGTTTAACATCTTTGTGTTAGGACATATCAAAGACTGAAAAAAATAATTTACTTATGCGCATCGGTATATATATATTTGTTTAGGTCTAGTCTCTTTCTTAGAAGCCTAGGATCTAGCCATAAGACTTTCCTTTTGCCTATTTCTAGAAGACTAGTAAAGGAACCCTCACCATTAGAAATTCTAAAACTCTTCTTTGCTCATCTTGAAGTTCCACATGTTGGTTATATCCTCTAGCTCTTAGTAGGTGGAGCCAATATGGGGGAGCTCAAGAAGAGTCCTTATAGGATTGTTTGACCTTAGACTAAGCCCTGGGGTGGTGTGGTATTCGTCAGTCTTGCACACACACACTTGATACCCCTCACATGCACTCATAACATGAACCCTTAACCTACTAATGCTTAGCTTGATCCGTTACTCTTTTGAAAACTCATGTAGATGGTCCCCTAAACCCTTAGCCCAGGGCTAGTGTTTTGCTAATACCAGCACATGGAGGATCCAAAATGAGAGTTCCCTTGGTTTCATGGTTCAAAGAAGGGTAATTTCATGATTAGTATCCTTAATTGATCTCATCCTACCCAAATACCCGATTTAGCATTTTGCCCCCAAACTTTCTCAAAACTACGAAATTGCCCCTAAAACCCTAAATTTTAAAAATTTTCCAAAATCCTCAAATTTTGTCTAAAAACATCCCAAACTATTTCAAGCCACTCAAATTGCCCAAAACATTCCAAAATTTCCAAACTTCCAAAAATACCCCTAACTTTACCAAAATTACCAAAATGCTCTTGGTGGCCCCAATTTTTCCAAAACATCCAAAATTATTTCAAACCCTTCTAAAACCATTCTCGACCACTTATGAAGTTTAATTTGACCAATTTGACCAATGTTTGATAAATATCCCTATTTTGCCCTTTGAAGCCAAATTACCCCAAATCACCCCCAATTTCCACCAATTTGACTGCAATATACCTCAATTTCAATTTCAAATCAAAATTCGTCTTGCCCAATCCAAATTAAAACTAAATTGAAACCCAATTGAACCCAATTTCAAACCTAAATTATAAGCACACTTAAAATTCCCAATTTTGACCATACACTCAAATTCCAAAAAATTAAACCCCATAACTAAACCTATTTTTCCAATTTTGCTTTCCAAACTCTTCATAATATTCCCCTTGATCAATTTGAACACTCAATTGGCCTTACCATAAACTCAATGCTCACCTAAATCCCACCTAAATCAAAACCCCCAATGTCACCAAATTGAACCTCATAACTCCATAATTTCAACTAAATTGATATCCAAAACTCTTCATCACAATTCCTTGAACCAATTTGAACCATCAATTGAGCTAAATCCAAACCCTAGCCCAGTTCAAACCCAAGTCTAACAGAAATGCCCCAAAATTAACCATGAGCCAAATTCCATTAATTTGAACCTCCAAATCAATTCAAAAAATCAATTCAAAGAAATCACCCAATTCCTTTTCCAAACTTCTCATGACAATCATCCATCACACCTTAGTACTTGACCCAAATCTTAGCCCAAACACAACCTAAGACCCATGTTTAAACCAAAAGTCCAAATTTGAACCTAAGCCCCAAACTTGACCAAAACCATTGAAATTGACCAAGCCATGGTCAGCATAACCAATATTTTAGCCTTTGGAACCAAGCCAGATCCACCTAACCCAACTTACTTAAGCCATGGACCAAGAGTCCCTTGAATTAGGGGATTTCATCCCATTTCTGACTAAACCAAAGATATCGTTGCCACCAGTCATCAAACCTCAGTGCAAATCACCGTTAAGCTTCCTCTGACCCTTAAGCACCCTACCCGCCAGCCCTAACCTAGTCGGCCGACCTAGTGGAAAACATTAAAACTGAGAGCCACCTCAAGCCCTAAACCCAAAATTAGAACTACCTGAGTTGGCTCACCCCCATTGGCCTTTGGCGCCGCACAACCTTCTATCTAAGCACCCTTTTCCACCCACTGGCCGATTCTGGTGGCCACCATGGCTGTGCCTATTTAAACTCCACCCCCTCACGACCAAACGTAGAGAGTGCACAGAAACTTGGGGAGACTCTGCCAAATTACTTCCAAAGATTCTCTAAGACTTCCTAAGATCAATCCCACAATTCTCCCTTATTGAAACCACTGTCAGAGCTCAATTTTGAGTTCAAAATTCAGGGCTTTTTATGTCATTCCATTAAACTCCATCAAAGCTCAAACTAAACCACCGAAAAGCTTCTTCAGGCCAAACGAGGAAGTTCTCCATCAAAACCCTTCTCTGTTGAGCCTTCTAACCCACCTTTAGACCAAGGCAACACCCCCCCTTTGATCAAAATCATATTAGAGCTTATACCAAAGCAAAGCAACGCTTGAAAGAGGTTTGTTGGACTCTAATGAAGCTTCCACAAGCACCTAATCGAGGCCTCACCTCTTGGGCAAAGGTATATTTCAAAAATCCTAAAAATGTCTTCAATTTTATCAATTGTGAAGAGAACTTATATTTCATATTATTGTGACCACTAGATGAAGCTACATGAACAAAACTCATGTGATTTGGTTGAGTATTGAGAGAGATCCTAAAGTTTTAGTGCGGATGGTTCTCAGGCTAGGTTAGTTGGGGACGATGACTAGGGGTCGTTCGATCACGTGTGTATCGGATGGACAACGCTGATGTGGTCAAACAAGGATATGGAACATAAAGCATAGGCCGAGTCAGCATTGAGTCAGATGGTGGCATGAAATAGTGGAGCGCCACATGGTCTTTTAGAGCACCGTAGGATGAGTTGGTTGTCGCGTGGTTAAATAGAGAAATAGTGATTATTTTGATTTATTTAATTTAGTTAGCTTAGAAAATGCATAACTTGATGTAAAAAAATCATAAAAATAAAAAAATACCCTTTTACTCAGTGAATGGAGAAGAAAAATTTGAAATAAAAATTAAAATTATTAGACATGCCTCTGATTTTTAATTAATTAAATACCCCCTGAACTATTTGAATTCTAATTAAGTAAATGCTAATTACCATGGCTTGAAACTGTATGTGTTGATATCTCTTGTTAATATGGGATGTTCTCTGATTTTTCCAAGGTTATAAAACATCTCTAAATTTTAAATCTTAATTTTCAAGCCTAGTTGTTCATTTTTCTTAAATTAAAATATAAATTAGCAAAATATGGGACTTATTTCAGTAGGTTTCTTGTGGTCAGACGACTCTATAAAAAATATAAATTAAGTTTAAATGTTTATGTACATTACTATGGTTAATTAAATCATAAAGGCTCACTAAAATTTAAATAAAAAAATTAATATTAAAAAATTAACAAAAATGATTCCACATTGTAAATAATGATTATTTTAACTTACTGTAAAAATTTGAAGCTCATTTGATTTAATTTGATCACTAAAGTCAATTTTTCTAAGTAAAATGGTATATTTGCATTAAAAATTCTATAATAATTAATTATAATTAGGAAAATTACAAAAAGGGGTTTTCTGAGTTCCTTGTGATCAGGGGCACTTAGAATAAATAAAAAATATTTTAAAATAAATAGTCCATTTTTGAGCTACTTTTTGAATTAAAAATAAAAAAAATTAACTAAAAAATTATAAAAAAATGATTAAAAATTACAAAAATATAAAAATACCCAAAATTGTTTCCAATTATTCCCTGATCAGTTCAGACCCTTTAAATTATTTTTCCTAATTTTCTAGTTTAGTTATGTATTTTTAAATGCCATAAATGTATTTTTCTTAATTTTCCATTAAAATAATTATAATAAATAAAATAAGAGTCATAAAAAATAAAAAGTTTGTTTCTCTAAGTTCTCTTGGACTTAAGAGAGAAATAAGAAAAAATATAAAAAATGATCTTTGAAATTAAAACATATTTTCTATTTAATTAATCACTAAAATCAATAAATAATTATAATAGTTAAAATATAATTTAAAAAATCATGCAATTTTTTCCACGTGGTCCTTTGACCTAGGTGAACCTCTAATAATTTTTTCGATGAATAAAAACTTTGTTTTGGTTAACTAAATAAATTAACAATGAAACCTATTTTCTATGTTATGATAATTATATAAATTAAATAGAAATTGAAAAAAATCACATTTTCTCCTTTGATATTTTAATTGACCAATGAGTGGGGTACCAAAAGAATTTCAAAGTCATTCAAATTATTTTTCATGAGTTATGAAGTGGAGAGTCCTAGGGGCAAATTGGTAATTTTAGATTTTGATGCCATAATTGATATTTAGTATTTACCAAAGGGGAAATGGGTAATTTTGAACATAGTGAACACTTTTGGATTTTTGAAATATAATGTGTTAAGAGGTAGAAACCAATTTGCCAGCTTTTCATGATATGGGTAGAATTGTAATTTTGTTAATTATAATGACTTGGTAGTTAACTCAGCTGGATGACACTAAAGTAGTGGGCTTAAGTTATGAAGATATTAATTCACATTTTTGAATCCCCTCAATTGGCGATTAGATGATAGCATGGCCCTTTAATGAGAATTGAATTTCAGTTTATATTACATTTTAATTATTACAAATTTACCCATGAAATTTTGGTGGGCTTTGTAGTGAACTAGGCTTAATCCAAGGTTGTTTAATGAGGCTTAGAGAAGATAATATATTGATCATGAACATTTTGAAAACAATACAAGGCCGATTTTATCTAGAGTATAAAATCCTTAATGACTCTAGGTTTGTCCTTCGGGGTATTTACTCATATAACTTTTTAAATAAAACATTAAGTGACTATCTGGTTACCTGACGATAAAGATAATTAAAGTATCAAGGTTCACCGAGCTTAACGGGCATTAATTCATTGAAACTAAGTATAAATTTAGATGATTAATTGAACAATTTAATAAGATCAAATGAACTTGAAATGTTTCAAAGCATTTTAAAAGTTGTTTAGGGTTATGCCCCTAACATTTTAGGATCCATTGGATACTTTGAATGACAATTGAACTTATTATTCTTTTATCAAGAAAATCATCCATTAAAACCTTCAAGGATTCATTAAGTTATGATTTAGGACTCATTTTTTGCAATTTTATTTAAATTTCTAGCAAAATTCTATATATGTCTTAAGTTCTAACATTTCAGTGGGAGTGTGAGAAAATGACATGTACGCATTTACATTTTTGCAATATAATTTACTTTTCATTTATTTTTCTGCATTTTCTTATCTGTACTTTCTTTATCTCTAAAACCTTTTTTTAAATTGAAAATTACAAAACCACTTTTCAAAATTAAACAAAATTTTTCAAAAACAACAAAACAAAAATTGCATAACACGTCCTTTTGAATTTACGGGAGACCCTCGAATGAGGTAACCCACGGTTCCTAACGAGATCTTCCCAGTTTAAATGAGCCTCACAAATTGTTTAAACTAAGTAAAATCAAAAGATAATAATGGTACTGGAATGAGAAAACCATGGGATCTTAACCGGTGTCGCTCTAATCAAATTTAACCCCCCATAATGATTGAACTGAACTTGTCGTTGAAACGTTTTGAACTTTTAGACTTCAGGTCTACTACTTCACCAAGGAGCTTAGAGCTAATGACGAGGGTAGCATCTGATAATCGCAAGTGGATCTACAACAACAAATCCTTTCTTAGAATTAAACAACAAGCCAAGGGATTTCGAGGTCGTTTGCCTAGTGCAACATAAACCCTCACCTTATCTTCAGGTCTTTGAACAATCATGTTGTGCAAATTAAGCCCTAACTCATTTTAAGATTTCAAGATTTTTGTTCGTTATGACATAAACCTCTTATCTTCCATGCCATTTGTGTGATTGTGTCATACAAATGTAAGTCCTAAATAATAATAATTGGCAAGATGAAACATTAGATAATTTTCTCTCCAGAATTGATGTCAAATCATAAGATAGCTTGGGAAGTCACTTAAGTTCTCCTTAACATCCATGAAGTTGGGAAGTCACTTAAGTTCTCCTTAACATCCATGAGGACATCCCTTAATTTTTTTTCTTCCTTTGAATTTTATAATAAATATTTTGGATTACAAAATATTGTTCCAAATTTGAGCCTTTCTCATTTGACACTCCTTAGTCAATCTTTGAGAAGTAGTGCCCTTTGAAATCCTTCAAGACAATATTAAGATGACCTTTGAGTTTTATTAGGTGACCTCGGTCATTTAAGATGTAATTAACTTCATTGGCTTGCCCTTATAGGAAAATTTAAGAACCCAGCTTAATATAAACCCTATCTAATCTTTTTATAGCTGATAGGGGAACTTATCGGTCAACATAAAGGATCAAAGATTAAAATGAATGTTATAAATTCTTTAGTTTATTTAATCGAGCCTCACAGACAAGTAATATGTCTATTCCTCGGGATAAGCGTCCCTTATAGTGTTATGCTCATTTATTTAAACTATATTGGTTCAGTCTCGTATTTTCAAAAAATTAAAATATTACTTTCCAAAATTTAATATATTATATTAAATCAAACACGTTTTCCTCAATGAAAAGACGACCGACAATTTTCTGGTGACGTCACTGGGGACTAGTTTCTCTCTCCATTATGATAAGAAAGTCTTGTTTTCATACATCGATAATGTGTCCATGCCTCTCATGAACCAAATTACCTTTTTTTTGTTGACATGCTTTGCTCGTTTCTTTCTTAGGCAAGTACGATCAATTCTTTTAAATTTCAGGACCATTTGTTTGACTATCTTAAATAGAGATGTTCAGGAGTCCTTTAGGACTTTATCTTTCTGTGTGGGGTCGGACTCCCAATATGGGTGTTGGTGGACTTGTTCCGCCTACGCGATGTGCATTGTGAAGTTGGTCTTGCACTGGGTCCTATGCTTCACTGTTTCCTCATATCTTTTAGGCTTGGTTTGCTATTTTGCGAATCAAGCCAAGTCGTTACATCTCTTTGCCCTTTTTTAATTTGTTAATCAAAACCATTTAATGTTATAATAAAAAAAAAACAAATTTGAAATTAAAAACAATTTTAATTTGTTAATCAAAACCATTTAATGTTATAATAAAAAAAAATAAATTTGAAATTAAAAACAATAAAGGATGTTCCCAGTCCACAGAATGACCTTTGTTAATTTTTAGTATTTGCACTGAAATTACAAAGTGATGGTTGATACTAACCCTTAGAACTTTTTCTTTGAAGCTGCTACAATGGCGTTCCCTACTCTCACATTCTCTTGCAACCTGCCAACCGACCGCGACACCCGTAACATTGCACTAATGATCAAGTTTGGAGCTAGCTTTGATGAATTTGAGGTCGTACTTGGCAAGGCTCCATTCGTCGTCATGAAGGTTGCTGCTTCAGAAGTTCAAGAACCATCTATTGAGTTCAATTTGAACTGTCTCCAGAAAGTCACTTCCCTTCTTACAAGAAAAAAAAATCGCTATCGTCCCAACATCCGTTTAGTTTGTCATCCCACATCTATCCACGCGAGAGTCGTTACAGCTAATGCTACCGTATTCACTATTACTGTATTCACCATTACTGCGCCTATCCTACTGTCTGTTAAGGGAAAAGAAGTTTTGAAAGAAGAATATTCAATTAATGATTTCACTAATCTGTCATTAGTATTTGAAGTTGGTTCCAGTTCAGGGGTTAGGCTGCCAACCATGTCACAAAGAAGAAACCAAAACCAAAAGATTCAGAGGGCAGCCTGGGTTTAGTCTACAAGGATAGCCCCTGTTGATGAGATTCCTCATCAAGAGGAAATTGGATTGTCTGAGATTGCTCCTCTCTTATGAGGCATTAAGTTTCATCCATTGATGGAGACCACTGGGGATGAGAGCATTTATAGGAACTGTTACTCTACCTTCACCACAGAATCAGGGTAAGGAGAGGGAGAAGCCCACACCTATCACCAAAGTTTGTACAGTGTTTGAAAGACTAGTTATCAAGAAGGTGTGTACTGTTGCTTAGTTGCTCAAGTGAATGGGATGCACAGTTTCACCTCAGATGAAGAAAGAAATTTTGAAGGCTATTAGATATGTCTGCTAGTTCCAGAGATCAGTTGAAGTGCCTCCAGCCCATTTTCTTGTAAGATTCCAACTTGGAAGCCGTGTGGATAGTATTGCCTCCATCACATATTCTACCATCATTGCTTCGAAGCCCGTAGGAGGTCAAGCAGTCAAGCCACATTTTGGTGCGAGGATACCACCTACAACCATTCATGAAAACTTCCCAAAAAAAGATAAAGGGAAGAGATCTGTTACCACTATACTTGGTCTACCCCACGGGGAACATACTTCTCTTTGACATACCAATGCCTCCTCCAAGACACTCCATCTTAAAGCATCAACATCGATGAAGATAGTGTGGGTACCCAAGAGCGTTGCTCAAGTACACTCTGATGAGCCCATAGGGCATTTTTGTGGAATGAAGTATATGTCTGATCCGCCAGAGGTTGTTACCACCATTGTTACAAAGTTCATCATACAACAGGATGATATTCAAGAAAGACCTCCAGATCTCAAGATCTAGAAGAAGCAATAAAAGAAAAGGTAGAGAAGCTCAGAGTCAAGATTGCCAGAAAGTCACTTCCCTTCTTACAAGAAAAAAAAATTGCTATCGTCCCAACGTCCGTTTAGTTTGTCATCCCACATCTATCCACGTGAGAGTCGTTACAGCTAATGCTACCGTATTCACCATTACTGCGCCTATCCTACTGTCTGTTAAGGGAAAAGAAGTTTTGAAAGAAGAATATTCAATTAATGATTTCACTAATCTGTCATTAGTATTTGAAGTTGGTTCCAGTTTAGGGGTTAGGTTGCCAACCATGTCACAAAGAAGAAACCAAAACCAGAAGATTAAGAGGGCAGCCTGGGTTCAGTCTACAAGGATAGCCCCTGTTGATGAGATTCCTCATCAAGAGGAAATTGGATTGTCTGAGATTGCTCCTCTCTTATGAGGCATTAAGTTTCATCCATTGATGGAGACCACTGGGGATGAGAGCATTTATAGGAACTGTTACTCTACCTTCACCACAGAATCAGGGTAAGGAGAGGGAGAAGCCCACACCTATCACCAAAGTTTGTACAATGTTTGAAAGACTAGTTATCAAGAAGGTGTGTACTGTTGCTTAGTTGCTCAAGTGAATGGGATGCACAGTTTCACCTCAGATGAAGAAAAAAATTTTGAAGGCTATTAGATATGTCTGCTAGTTCCAGAGATCAGTTGAAGTGCCTCCAGCCCATTTTCTTGTAAGATTCCAACTTGGAAGCCGTGTGGATAGTATTGCCTCCATCACATATTCTACCATCATTGCTTCGAAGCCCGTAGGAGGTCAAGCAGTCAAGCCACATTTTGGTGCGAGGATACCACCTACAACCATTCATGAAAACTTTCCAAAAAAAGATAAAGGGAAGAGACCCGTTACCACTATACTTGGTCTACCCCACGGGGAACATACTTCTCTTTGACATACCAATGCCTCCTCCAAGACACTCCATCTTAAAGCATCAACATCGATGAAGATAGTGTGGGTACCCAAGAGCGTTGCTCAAGTACACTCTGATGAGCCCATAGGGCATTTTTGTGGAATGAAGTATATGTCTGATCCGCCAGAGGTTGTTACCACCATTGTTACAAAGTTCATCATACAACAGGATGATATTCAAGAAAGACCTCCAGATCTCAAGATCTAGAAGAAAGCAATAAAAGAAAAGGTAGAGAAGCTCAGAGTCAAGATTGCAGAATTGGCTAAAGAGCGAGGAGTAGGTGTTGATGATGATGACGAATATTTTGATTTCACAATTTTTCTCGATCAGGAGTTCATAGAGATCAATGTTATTGAAATTAAGGTTGCTACATCTACGCGCGATGCTCCACTTTCTGGTGAAGAGAACGATATGGATGACTTATGAAGGGCCATTCAACTAAGACATGAATAGATCGTACGAAGGGATAAAAGGATGGAAGAGATGGCTGTCACCATGACTGCCATAGCTACAGTGCATGGGCATTCTCAGTCACGAAAACTAGCTTCACTATAGGTCAATCAGCCTGACGTTGTGCATATTAGAGATGATAGAAGGGAGGTCATTTTGTCAGTAGAGATGAACTACACAAGAAAGATTCAATCCAGAGTTTGGTACCAGAGAAAGACAGTA
This sequence comes from Phalaenopsis equestris, assembly GCF_001263595.1. NCBI lineage: Eukaryota > Viridiplantae > Streptophyta > Magnoliopsida > Asparagales > Orchidaceae > Phalaenopsis > Phalaenopsis equestris. The sequence continues at coordinate 22,645,117 of NW_018164444.1, read as the reverse complement.
AACAGATGATCAAACAACTAGTAAGGGAGGCCTTAGCCCAATCTAAAGATGGTGCATCGATTTCAAAGGGTAGACCTTACCCGGAGGAATTTAATGTCGTACCTCACCCCAAGGGCTTTGTGTCACCAAACTTCAAGACGTTCGATGCAACCATAATTTCCCGTAAGTATATAGTTCACTTTAGAGCCAATTATTGTAATGTCAGAGGCAATGAAGTGTTGTTGTTCTGCTAATTTGTCACCATCTTATTAGGGATAACATTTGACTGGTATGCCATGTTGTCTAATGGATCAGTAAAGACATTTTCTGAGTTGGAGCTCTTTTTTCGTGAAGAGGTTTGTTTTTTTGTGAAGAGGTTTGCCAGAGCGCAGCATCATGTCACCATAAGAGATCTTGTGGTGGAAAGGCAGAAGCCTAAGAAGGTCGTGGTTGACTATTACTTGAGATGAAGAAACATGAACATGAAGTGTGAGCTACAGGAACAACATGCGATTGATATTCTACTCAAAAAGCATTCACAAACCAGTAGCTTTCATGCTAAAGGGACTCACAATCAAGTCGCTTGATAAATTACCCAGCAAGGTCAGTAGCTTGTAGGAGGAAGTAGAGCATATGGAGTCTCGGGAAAAGAATGAGAAGTTTAGAGCAGTCGGGACATTTGAGAAGAAATATAGGATAGTAACAACAATTAATAAGGGCAAACAACCGATGAGGATTCAGGCTGAGCAGCCTTGTCAGGGTTCCCAACAATCATCACAACATGATTAGTTTCTTCAGCAATAGCAGACTCAACAGTATGGCCAGTTTGGACAATAGTCATATCAGAAAGGATCCTACAGGACATATAGTAGATAAGGTCTAATATTTGTAGAGCGGATGAATAGGGTGTATCCTTTCAAATATATTTAGAAATTTGGTGAAGAAGCCTGAGTTCATATTACCAAAGCCAAGGAATCTAGAAGAGTTGATAAGAAGGATCAACCAAACTATTTTCCATACCACAGACTCCGTGGATACACCAAAGTGGGATGATTCATCTTCTAGGATTGACTCGAGAGGAATCTCAATAAGTGAAATATAACAATTCCAAAAGAATATTTAAAAGAGCTTGAAAGAGGTTCTGTAAATTTGATTTCAGCCGAGCCAATTACCCCTATAGAGCTGTGTTTAGAGAAGGGTGGTTAGAGCACAATTCAGAGCACTTCATCCAAGAAGATACTGGACCAGATTCAGATTGCGTCAACATAAGCCCCCATTCAGAGTCAATAGCCTGCTAGATCAAAGATGGAGATCACACCAGAGAAGTCGCATCAGCCAAAGAATAAGAAAAAAGAGATCGTGCACAAGATGAATACCGATAATGCCAGGGGTAGGATAGGGGATGCCTCACTTAGATTGGTTGTTTGGATTTGGGGGAGAAATTCCTCAAACCGCTAGCCGTGTATGAATATCTTTTTTCCCCTCTGAGGGTTTTTAAATATATTTATTACCATTTTGTCTTTGTTGTAACTGTCTCTAGTGATAACATCATTGACTGTGATCAATCTAACCCCAATCTTGAATTCCATATTGATCCTCAATTCATACTTATGTCCGATGAACACATTAATGAGAATGAAGAAAATGTTGATGACACCTATTACTATAGTTCTGGGAGTGAGGAGCCAGTTTTAGAGTGTTAAGGGACACCAATAATGATCAACTTGGACTTTTTAAATTTAGAAATGACACCAGAAGCTTCAGCTACAACGTTGAAAGAAAAAGAAATCACAAAAATTAATATAAGTAGTGGGTAGGTACTACCCCTAAGGACAGCTCAAATGAACAAAGGAAAACAAATATTCAAATGAGAAGAACCACCTGTGCCTCCACCATTGAAGGAGATACATAATCAAGTGAAAATTTGTGGTTTTTATAAAGTGGATTATAATGTACTAACTCATTTTAGGAGGTTTCCAAACAAAATAAGCATCTACGATGCTTTGATCCTGTCAAAGGAGGTGAGAGAATCTTTGGTCACAACTCTACTTGATCCAAAAATTTGCTTCACTCAGTTGGCCTGCTTTGGTCACAACTCTACTTGATCCAAAAATTTGCTTCGCTCAGTTGGCCTGCTCATCCTTGGATGAAGTTCGTTCATTAAAGGAACAATCTGGTGTAATCTTCACCGTTAAAGATTTGTTGCTTGGTACTACCAACCACAACATATCACTCTACATCTCTGTTAGCATTAGTAGATTTGTGTTTTCCCGAGTTTTTGTAGATTCAAGAGTGTCACTCAAATTAATGAGTCTACGAACTTTATCATACTTGGATATTGATGCTCAAGAGCTTACCGCCGATAAGATGATGTTAACGGGATTCAATCAGAAGGGAGAGAGAGCTTTGGGATCAATTTCACTACTAATGAGGGTTGGAGAGCTAGTAACAACCACTAAATTCCACATCATTGACGCAGAAACTTCGTTCAACACTTTGCTTGGTTGACCATAGATTCATGAGCAAAACATGGTTCTGTCATTGCTAGACTAGTGTATCAAATATTAAAAAGAAGGACAGGAATTTTACAATAAGGGGGATTTTCAGCCATTTTCAGTTCATGAAGTAGGCATCCACAAAGACACTGCTTAATACACTCCTCTAAAGAAGACTATTTTTTCCCAAGAAGTTGTGTCAAATATGATGGAAGATTCAAAGGGATTACAAGAGAAAGATTATTCAACTCCGACTCGATGATCTACCACCACTCCTTTGTAAAGAGTTAGTGGAAGTTCTTTTAGCCCACACACCCGAGATCGAGGTTGGGGATGCGAACGAGGAAGAACCAACATGATTGTTGAACTGACAAGGCCAACCATCAACATCGACATGGAAGAGAGTTCTATCGAAGATAAGTTTGATGAAGAGATAATGGTGATAAAGTAGAAGAAACCATAGTTCTAGATTTTCTTGTAAGATGTGGAGAAAAGTGAATATGAGTTAATGTATGATCGGATTAACCGCTATGTGCATGCCATGACCCTTACTCTGATTCACCCTCAAAAGGTCAAGATTTTAGAGGTCAAGGAAGTCCGGGGTATTGGTTTGAAGCCGATTAAGTTCTACCATGCTTCTCCTACTACTAGTTCTGAAATTCATGTAAATTTGGAAGAGGATGATTCTAATGAACTAATGGAATTACCATTTGGTTATTTTTCTCCTTGTGTGAAAAAATTAATTCAACATGGATATGTGTTGAAGCAAATGCTAAAGGATAAAATACAAGGATATGTGTTGAAGCAAATGCTAAAGGATAAAATAAAACTCTTCGAGAAATTGTGGAATGTTAAAGGTTAAACTCTCAACTCTAAAGAGGGTCTCGGATTTGGTACGATAGAAGCAGTCGATGATTCAAAATTTTGCATGGTTGTTACTAGCAAATTAGAAGAGATTGCCTCAATGTGGAGGATGATTTTGAAGACTCTTCGATATAAGGTGCTCTGCCAGAGTTTGACGAGGAAATTAAGTGAACATTCGAAGAATTGAAGGAAGTTAACCTTGGGACTAAGGAGCAGCCCCGACCAACCTTCAAAGTTCTCTAGTCAGCGAAGAGGAGTCTACGGATCTAATCAAGTTATTTTCATATATTAAGGATTGCTTCGCCTAGATCTTCAATGAAATTCTAAGATTGTCCTCACAGGCTTGGAGTGGATGAGAGTATGACTCAAGTAAAACAAGCTTCCGGAAGAATGCACCTCAAAATAGAACAAAATGTCATTGCCAAAGTGAATAAATTAATAGACGCTAACTTTATGCAGGAAGAACAATACGATGTGGATGGATTTAGTGTGTTATTTTTGCAAATATTTTTTAATATTAAAAAATACGCACGGTAGTAATAATAATAAACATACAATGTAAACCCTAACAAAAATAACTTTAATGAAAATAATTTTATCTATTAAAACCTTTAAACTGTCAAGTCCCCTAATAATAACATAAGTATAGGTATCACTCAAGTAATAAAGAGCTCTAATGAAGTCCTAGATATCGATGCCACAGGGAAGTTAGAAATGATTATAAATAAATTCTTATATTTATAATGTAAATCACAATTTAAACTAAAAAATTGAAGTACTAAATTTGAATCTAAAGTATTAGAGTGAATGCTAATTAAAATGCAGTTAAAAGAACTAAGTTAACTAAATTAATTATTAAACTTTCAAAAGTAAACTTACAAAAACTAAACTAGTTTTTGTGATGGATAGTTCAAATTTAAGAAGGCATCCTTCCCCTTTACATTGAGTATATGGATTGCAAAGAAATTAAAATCATTTGAATATAATTTGATTATATATATATTCAAATGATTTTAATTTCTTTGCAATCCATATACTCAATGTAAAGGGGAAGGATGCCTTCTTAAATTTGAACTATCCATCACAAAAACTAGTTTAGTTTTTGTAAGTTTACTTTTAAAAGTTTAATAATTAATTTAGTTAACTTAGTTCTTTAAACTGCATTTTAATTAGCATTCACTCTAATACCAAATAAGAGTAATCCTATTCTTTACCCTCTTCAAAGTGCATAAAGAAAATTGACTAATCCAGTCATTCACTCTAATACCAAATAAGAGTAATCCTATTCTTTACCCTCTTCAAAGTGCATAAAGAACATTGACTAATCCAGTGTTTACCCTAATTCCGTGGTTAGGCTGGGATGATACTGACTACCACTCCAAAACACCCACTAATCCCTCATTTGATAGCTAACAATCTCACTATGTGTTTCCAATCAACTAGACCAAATTGGCGATTTTAATCAGTCACCTTAAAATCTCCAATTCTGCATCCAACAAAGTATATTTCCCTATTTATTTGCACTCAACTCCATGGATGACAACCTCTCCCATGAACTTAAATATGATTCTCACTATGTTGTAGAAATAATAGACCTTTAGGAACGTATGTTTCTCAACACATTTTAATATTTCAACTGGCCAGATCAAAAATTAAATGAAGATCGAAGTTCAAATCATCACAAAATTTTGACATTTAAAATCGTATAACGTAAAATCAATTCTTTAAAAAATCATATCTCAAAGTAGCAGACGGATAAAGAAGACTACTCAGAATTCATCAAAAGGATACGACAAAACACGGATTTTATATATAAGAACAAGTTTACAAAGTAAAGATATAAAAGAACACAACTTTTCTCACAATCCTTCTAATGCAAATCCCTAGAAGTTTTCTTCAAGTACTTTCCCTCTTTACAAGCACTCTCATTCTCTTTTAGAAGTGTAATGTAGAAGAAATCTCTCACCTTCCCTCTCCTCTTATAATCCTTGAAGAAAATCTTTAAGCCCTTGACTTTCTCTCTCTCTTTCTCTCTCATGCTTTCTTCTTCCACTCTTTGGCCCCTCCTTTTCTCTTCCTTTTCTCTGCCACATGCATGCCCTAAACTTCCCTCTCTTTTATTAGAGGTTTCCTCTCTCCAAAAATAATTTAAAATTCTCTCCAAAATTCTATCCAAAAGTCTACTCTGAATTTGAAAGACATGTCTATTGATCTAAGAGACATATCCCCTCATAAAAGAACTTTCCAAAAAATATAAATACATTGAATCACTTCATGGGGCGTTATAACAAGTGCCCCTTTCAAAATTCATGTGAACTTTGTCCTGAACCGCCTTGATCCGCAAAAGGTCATCTGTGGCGCTTCAGACGCCAACTTTAAGACCGCGTTGTTCTGGGTTTTAGTGCTTCAGGTGCCAGCTCTCTGTAAAATGGCGCTTCAGGCGCTCGTTCTGGCGCTTCAGGCACCAAAATCTTAAAATTTCTTATTTTGTCTCCCAATTTCATCCTTTTTATTACTTTTGCTCCAAATGCCTAAAGGTGATATACCTGCAACAAAAACATAAAAAAACCTCTTTTTAAATTACAATATCTCCAAAAATAAGCATAAAATGTATAATTAAAACAACACATTATTTTGGTGTATCAAAATCCCCCAATCTTAAATGTTATTTGTCCTCAAGTGACACTTTTACTACATAAAAACATATAGCTGAGGATAGAGATTAACTTATAAACTTCTATACTTTA
>NW_018164444.1:22598201-22638932 GCF_001263595.1 Phalaenopsis equestris | reverse complement strand
CTCTTCATGAAATGAAAGAGAAGGCATGTGAGTGGAGGAGAGGATTAAGGGAAGAAGAATAACATAGAAAGGGAAGATAACAAGTCCAATATATTGTAAATTGATGATTAAGTGTGCAAAAACAGCAAAAAACTGCTCTGCCAAAATAGCATAAGATCAGAGTTGCACTTATGATAGGAAATCAAAATTAAAAAAAATTAAAAAAAATTTAAAAAAAAAAACTGAAAGCAAAACTAGAAATTATCGAGTATAGATTCTGAATCCTCAAACATCTGAATTCGATACCACAGAGTAGTTTGTTATAATTTCATAAAGCACAAAAAACTAGGAAGCCGAGATGCAGTAAATTTTCATTTAATTCTTCGCCGGTTCATTATTGAAGAAGACAGTAATGGCCAGTCTTGTTTGGTAGTAGGGTAAAGTCAAGGTGAATCTATAATAGTTTGCCAGCATGAAACGCACGCATTCACCTAACATCATAAAAGAGTCCTACTATATGTCCAACTACTAATGTAAGGCACCCCACTTACCTACCGGGTACCTGCCTTATAAGTTTAGTTTGAGTCTAGCTATCTCTCTATCTCTCCAGCTACCTATCTATATATAAAGTTTTAATCAAAATTATTAAAACTTTAATGGTACACATTAGCAACAAGCTAAGACTTTAGGCTGTTACCTCCAAAACCTCAGAAAGGAAACAAAGAATGATTTGGGATCAATGTATTAATGCAACTTGATATGAGCAGAATGCGTAGCAGAATATGATTTCCTCATCAAAAGCATAAACTATATTATATGATACTGGATGCGAGAGAATGCTAATAAATAAAATACATGTTAATAGAATTATCATTGGGAAACAGGGATGAGTCCAAAAGGTGGCAATCAATATTATAGAAGTTCATGCTGACAAATTATTATGGATTGGTTTACCTCTATGTCATCACCAACATTACTGCCACCGAGGGGTACCTCCCCCATACTTTGACCATTTTTACGCCACAATGATATCTTTTTATCTTCTCCAGCACTGGCAACAACAAGATCTGCAGGAGTAATAGTCATGGATTAATATTAACTATTTTAGAAAATTGCATCTTCAACAGTAACTTTATCTCAATTAGGGTTTGCTATATGAATTACTTATTTGTTGACCTCACAATTCTATTGATTAAGTCAATTGATTTGACGAGATCATTTTAATGACTACAAATACGTAATAACACTAAATAATTGAAAATACAATGATCTCAATGTAATTTTAAACATGTTCATCAAAACATAATCCAGGGACCAGATGAGACAACATGGAAGCCTTGGAGCTTGAGGAGCATACTTTTAAACATTTTAAGTCTTCTATTTTTGTCTCTAAGTTAATAGGTCTCACAAAGTCTCAATAACCTGGTTTTGTAAACAGTTCGAGTCCACACTTCTAGCCACTTCGCCGATTTCATACAATTCATTCGCAGGTCTCTGAATACTTTGTTTGTAACATAGCTATATTCACTTAAACAAATTTTACTTCTGTATATTTCTTGGGATATTGAGGGAGAGCTGCTAAGACTCCTTCTGTTCCCCTATCCTTTAGCTAAATATTACACCATCTTTTGAAGCTTAAGAACATCTAAAAAGCATTTGAGTCTATAATAAAATTGTGTCATGCGTCGTGGTTTGAGTTAACTCCAGTATCATTTGATATCAGAGTTAACCCAACCCTAGTCCCATCCTAGGGTTTCTAGCATACACCCCTAACCAATCCACTGCACCAATTTTTTTTCTTTCTTCCGTTTTTTTTTTTCTCTTCTTTCTTTGTTCCTTGCACCAATTTTTTTTCTTTCTTCCGTTTTTTTTTTTTTTTCTCTTCTTTCTTTGTTCCTCTTTTCCTTTCACAAATCCTACATCATCAAACATGCCGCCAAGAAGAAATATGTTTGAGCCTACCCGGGAAGAGATACGATGAGAACTCCGTCTCCTCCAACAAAGAATTGCAGAGAATGAAGAGATGACACGGGAAGATGTTACCTTCAACTGAAACCTGGAGAGTCGAAGGGGAGAGAGAGACGAGGATCCGAATCGCTTCTATAGAGATAATTTCAGCGATGAAGAAGATAGGTTGGGAAGTTTCGGAATCCAATATCAAATGAGGCCTAAAGAGGGATATCAGCACCCCTACCACAGGAAAACTTTCGGAGAAAAGATGTCATTTAGAGGGCACCAAGGCCACGGGATCAAAGTAGATTTGCCCGAGTTTGAGGGGGACATGAATTCGAATGAATTTATTAAATGGCTACAGGCAGTTAAGCGAATCTTCGAAAACAAAAAAAGGTGCCCAAAGAGAGACGGGTCAAATTAGATGCTATCAATTTGAAGAAAAGTGCCTCCCTGTGATGGGAGAACGTACAACGACAGAGGAGGCAAGAAGGTAGCGAAAAGATTACCAGATGGGAGAAAAAGAAGAAAACCATGTAGAAGAAATATATTCCCCCTCATTACCGCCAATACATGTTTTTGAAACTCCACAATCTGCAGCAGAGAGACCTTTCAGTGGAGGAGTTTACAGCTTAGTTCGACCACTTACAGTTGAAGTGCGGCCTGATAGAACCAGAGGAGAATGCAGTAGCCAAATATCTCGGGAGCTTGAAGCCTAGTATTAGCAATGTGGTGCAGGTGCAGCCATACTGGAAGTTGGGGGTGTCATGCTGGAGCCCGGTCCGACCGCTCCCGCTTCCGCTCCCCCTATCGCAAACCATTCCCGCGAAGTTCTAGCTCCTGTCTCCCGCTCGATCGTGAACAGTCTGTTGCTTCATGAAGAGTCGCGTCTCCCGCTCTTTCGCGACAGTTCTCCCTTCCTGTTCGCGATAAAAGGCATCGCACGGCTCCTTCAATTTTGAAGTCACGATTTTCGTGTTCTTCTTCGGACTTCCTAAGGACAGAGAAAGAAAAGTGCAAGCAGTAGTTCATTCCACCAGAAGGAAGAAGAAGATTATTCTCCCTTGGCTTCTTCTTGGTAACTCGTGACAGAAAAGAAATTGAGTTTATTTTTCTTGTAAGTTTATCTTCTTCGGTGTATCTCGGTGTAAAGAGAGAAGAAAAGAGAGCAACGAAGTGAAAGACTATCTCTTGTAAATCGAGACGATCGACTGGTGTAAATTCCTCAAGTAGTAAAATCTTTTGCAACTTCGTGGACGTAGGCAATTTGTCGAACCACGTAAATCTGTGTGTTCCTCTGTATTACTGTTTTCTGGTGTGAATTTTCTCGTTCTATTTTTCGCTTTCATCTAAGATCGTTCTTCTATTTTATTTTTATGTATCACAATAGGGGGAAGTTCATGCACTAGCATTGAAAGTGCAAAGGCAGCAGAAGCAGAGCCGACAACCAACACCCCCAAGGCAGCCACCCACAGTTGGAGACATCAGCAGGAGCATGCCACGGAGAGTTGAGAAAATTATTTCGGAAATGAATAAACCCACCCGCGGTGAGAAGAAGCCGACTATAGTGCCCTCCAGAAAATGCTTCAAATGATACGGATTTGAGCACATAGCCTCCAGCTGCCTGACGAGCAGAGTTTTAACTTTTACCGAGCAGAGCGCCATGGAAGAGGTTAGCGGGGAGCAAGAAGCTGAGGAACAGGACGAGAAGCATCAGCTTCCACTAAATGAGGGAGAAACACTTGTGATTCGATGGATTTTGCGGGTCGAGGACACAAGGGATCTGCAGTGGCTTCGTCACAACATTTTCTACACCCGCTGCACAGTGAACGGAAAGGTATGCAGCCTTATCATCGACAGCAATAGCAGTAAGAATGTGGCATCGACCTAGATGGCAGAGAAATTGAGACTCGCGACTTAGAGGCATTCTCAATCATATTCACTAACGCGGTTGGAGATGAAAAATAGTCAGCATCGACCGGCTAAGCCTAATAGAGTTTTCAATAAGGAGTCAACTGCAGGACTAGTTATAGTGTGATGCGGTCCCCATGAACGTTTGCCACCTTCTGCTAGGAAGACTGTGGCAATTTGACCGAAAAACCCGACACGGTGGATTCAGAAACGTGTATTATTTCACCAAGGACGACAAACGTCTCATTTTACTTCCCTCAATAGCACCCAAGGAGATGGAGCCTTTACCAGCAGAGTAGCGGGACCAGTTTTAGTGACAATCAATTCTCTACCACCATGCCACCACCATGCAAGAGATTTCAGTCCCAGGAGATTGGATCGAGATGGAGGTGCACTTGCAAGTGCCTTGGAAGGTTGTATAGTCGACAATGGGATCCAGGTGCTGCCATAATTAAATATAAGGGACCAGAAGCTTCGGCAGGTGAGGTCAAAGGACCCCCAACCCCGGGAGACTGAGGCAAAACTCAGGAGAGAACCAGCAGGTCCTCAAGAAACTGCCCCCCCCTCCTTCCTCTTCCCCCCTTCCCCTTTCCCTCCTTTCCTTTTTTCTCCTTTCCTTTTGTCTTCCTTTCCTTCTTTTCTCATTTTCCTTCCTAACACTTTCCTATTTTAAAACATTTCCTAAAACTGAAATCTAATTTTTATTCTCCTTCCTAATTTAAAATCATTCCCTAAAACTGAAATCTGATTTTTCTTCTTCTTCCTAATTTTAAATCACTTCCTAAAATAGAAATCTGATTTTTATTTTTCTTCCTTATTTTAAAATTATTTCCTAAAATCTAAAATCTGATTTTATTCTCCTTCTTATTTTAGTGTCTCCTAATTGGGTCAAAACTCTTTATAAATAGAATTTGATGTGTCCGGAGTGAGGAGTCTTGTTCTTTGATATCTAAATTCAGGTTTAACCTTGGTTTTTTCCCTTCGAGGCCTATATTCGGCGTCGAAATAGTGCTCCGGTTGTCCTTCGTTCAAGGTGGTGATCGTCTGTATCTCGACTCCGCCGAGGCATTTATCTTACCATACTTTCATTCCCCTGCTGTCATTTTGCAATCCAGCCTCTAACGATGTTCCTGCACCACTCCAGCTGCAGTTCAACGTCTTTACTATCATCGACCTGTTGCCCTACTTGTTCCACAACAGCCCCACCTCTCTGGTCTTCACCGCAGCCGTCAATCCAGCCTCTGACAATATTCCTGCACCTTTCCAACTACAGTTTGATATCGTTACTATAGCCAACCTGCTATCCTACTTATTCCACAGCAACCCCACCTCTCCGACCTTTGCCAAAGCGGCCTGTCCAGCCTCTGAAGACGTTCCTGCACCTCTCCAGTTGTGGTTCAACGTCATTGCTATCGCCACCCTACTGTCCTATTTCTTCCACAGCAGCCCTACCTCTTCGGCCTTCACCGTAGTCGTCAATCCAACCTCCGATGACGCTCCTGCATCTCTCCAGCTATGGTTCGGCGTCGTTACTATCACCAATCTGTTGTTCTACTTCTTCCACAGCAACCCCATCTCTCCAACCTTCACTGCAGCCGCCAATCCAGCCTCCCCTCGACGGACTCCCTCATCCTCAAGCGGCAGTATCTTCTTTGTTGAGTCATTAGTTGTAATCTTTTATTTTGTGTTTTTGCTTTGTGTGTTGTCTTTCATTATTTCGAGCCTTCATTGTAATATTGTTTTAAGTCATTAATAAAATTGTGTCGTGCATCGTGGTTTGGGTTAACTCCGGTATCAATTATTTTCCTAGAAAATAAGAGTGATACATTCAAAGGGCTTTTATATATTTGTTGGAAATATTCAATACAATCAAGAATATTTAATTTCCATAATACAAATTTATCATGAAGGTAAATCTGACAAAAGGCCATTAGACAAAGGGCTTTTATATATTTGTTGGAAATATTCAATACGATCAAGAATATTTAATTTCCATAATACAAATCTATCATGAAGGTAAATCTGACAAAAGGCCATTAGAGAAATTTTGTGATAAGGCATCAGGCATAATTTCTCTAACACTAAACCTCCTTGGCATAAAAGATCAAAAATGGAACATTAGAAAAGAAAACAAAAACACTAAAGTAACTGCAATTTATAAAAGAATGTTTGGGGAAAAAATGTAAAGAATGCATGTCACTGTTAATAAAGAAAATTTGGGGATTATTTTAATAAATAATTTTTATGCGTTATTAAGAGTTAATAAAGTCAAAGATCATTCATTTTAGTTGTAGATGTTAGAAATTAAATAGCAGTAATGACTATTTAAAAAAAAATAAGATAAAAAATCAAATGATAATTTTTTCTTGATTATTCGCCCTCTAACAAGGCCTACAAAATATTTGATAAGATAACAATGATTGCAGCAACATTGGTATATATTTATTTTGATCAAATAAAAATATGGATATATTAAAAAAGATGTCAAAAGTTATAATTTTAATAGGATTAAAACGATCGAGATTGAAATTAAAATGATTAATAGAAATTCACTCAAAATTGTCTTAAAAAAGAAAATATGCAAAAACTCATTCTAAAGATTTGAAACTAAATGATCCAACTTAAAGTATTAGGAAAACGAGTTATATTAGGGATGAGGTAGATAACCCAACATTCATTTCAAAGCCAGAATCCAGTGACATTGGCATTTATGCAAAATATTCTATAAATGAATTATATGCAGAATCCAGTGACATTGGCACTTATTGGCATTGGCATTTAATAAGAATGATGTTTAAAAATTAATCCATAGATCCAATAATCGCAGTATAATTGGAGCAAATAGTCTATAGAAATAAATTACATGACTCAGGTATATTATTCAAAACAAAGTTATGTTGATTGTCAAAGTGATAGTTAGGCGGAAGACAAAGACTTTAAGAAATTCTTTATACCAATAGCAAGATTATAAGCAAGTATGTTGTTCCATCAATTTACTTGCTAAAAGGAGAACATATTATTTAGTATAAATAATGACTCTTTGAGTCGTGGTTATGTATATATATTGAGTAAAAAAAAATTACGAAAAGCATGCACAAGTCCTTTATGAAACATAAGGCAAAGCAGCAGCAGAAAGAAACTTTCATCTATAAAACTAAACATGGAAATGGATTACTTGAGAAGTTTGATAAAGGAGATTTAAATAAACAAAGACCAAGATGAGCTCCTCTAGCAATTGACTTTGATAAGAATAGTAAACCTTTAGAAGATAAGTTGCATGAAGGATTAATTGGCTCAATTTTATATATTATTGGTAGTAGGTTTGATATCATATTTGGCTTATATGTTTAATCTTGCTTTCATGTCAATTCCAAGTACTCCCATTTTAAGGTAACTAAATGTATTTTTCATTATAGTTAAGCAATCAATTTGCCTTTTTTTCTTAAAAAAAATAATTCAAGCACTTGCAAGCTTTTGAATTGCCAAAAGATGAGTGCATCTTTGCAAGCAATTGTGTTATATGGGTGCTTGGTTTAAGGAAATGAATAAAAAATTAGGCAGGTAAGATAAAATATGTTCCAGCTAGATAACAGAAGTGATATTAGCTTAAACAAGAACTCAAACTAATATTCATGAACTAGCACATCGTGGTTATGCATCACTTTATTAAAGATCATGTCACCCAAGATAATTCTAAAACTGAATGAATTGGCATGAAATGCTAATTCATAGTCTCCTTCTAAAAATTTTTAGTTGAGGATAGATTTTGAGACTTTAAGAGACAATTAGGATTTTTATATCCACGCTTATGATTCATTTCAAGAATGCTTACAATAAATTTTCTTTACGAAAGACTGGTCTCACTTTGGCCTTTGCTTAAATTGCTTACATTTCTTACATTACCCAAAGGGGAAGAAAAGCATATGTTGGGTTAGAACTGCTTGACTTCCTAAACTACTTATAGTCATATTACCTTTATACTAACCCTTTTGCTTCTTAAACCATCAACATTTGTTTTGTTTGTATGTTTTTTTTAAAGCATCTTTTACCCTATATTACACATGTCCAACCCACTTAACTTTACTTTTCACTAACCTTTAATAACCCTTACTTGCACGGCATCTCCGATACAATAATTTCTCAATCTCCCTTAGTTTTACCCCATTTCCAACATAAAATTTATCAATTTTATCGTACTCGACTATTGGTTTCCCTAATTAAACAAAAATCATATTCATATAGTAGGACTAATGTAGTTTTATAAATTTTAAGTTTTAAGTTTTCATTATATTGTATTCATGCTAGGCCTAATCAAAAACAAATCAAATAAAATCCATCAAAGCTTAAGCTTTATTGTCTAGGGTCAAAACAGCCTAAGAAAGATAAAATAGACTGCAGGAATATTTTTTTGTTATTTAAATATTTAAAATAATAAATAGATTTATTTAATGAACATCTTTGCATTCATCATAGTCACTATCCTTATCTTAACTATTTGAAGCTCCCTTGAAAAAATCATTATTGCACAGGTTTACAAAAGATTTTAACCTTAAACAAGTTATATTCGATTTATCCTTGCACTACCCTATAGGTTATTAACCCTTCTACATTTTTTTTGCCTGCATGTCTTTTCAATGAGTCTTTTACCCTATATTGCTCATGCACAAACAACATAAATCTAATTTTCATTGCATTATATGCAATAGCCATGACTTGCATGGAATCACTACTATAATAATCTCTTTATCTATCTCTCTTGTTTCAACCACATTCCATCTTAATATTTAGAAGTTTTGTTGTATTCAACTTGGATCACAATTTTCTTCATCAAACAAAACTCATAGCACATAGTAGACCTGAATTTAGTTTATGAAATCTAACCTTAAGTTTCATGATATAAGAAGAAAATTGCATCTCATTTATTTATTGTAATATAACAAACATATACAAACCTGCAAAAAGAAGAAAATTGCATCTCATTTATTTATTGTAATACAACAAACATATACATACAAACCTGCAATGCCACCATATCGCTTGATCTTCTACTAACTAAATGATAATTATCAGTTTCATACCCACTCAAATTATAGACAATAGATTTGATGTTTATGCTACTAACACGAAACCCCTTATCTTCTAAATATTTCTTCTATTATTCTACTTTCTATTAATTTTGGATGAGGTCTCGCCTATCAACTTTGTGTCGTCAACAAGGAAATGCATCAAGGAATCCTAATTTAAATATTGATTACCATCTCCATGAACAATAAACAAAAATGCAGTCTTCATGTTGATCCTTAACGCATCCCTACTGTGAATGAGAAACCATAGTAAGTCAACAAACTCTAATGCAGGTCAACGCTCCAAAAAATGAAACTAATGATGGCAATATCCATTCAGGTAAAACAGGTGCTATAACAAATTGCCTATGCAGAAAGAATTAATATTACCAAAAATTACTTCCCTTTCCGGATATGGCCCTGATGGAGTTTGCCACGGATGTAATCAAATTGACGATAATAATGGCAGACAACCCACAAAGTAACAATTCTAGAAAATAAATAAATACCTAAACGTCAGAAAGAATAATTACTTGTGTGATTCCATTTAACGGAGTTCACTTGAGATCCGGGCGAAGGAGTATAGCTCAGAGTACATGGATCACCAGATTTAACGCTGACATCAAAGAGCTTTACAGTGTCCCCTCCACATGTAGCAAGCAAAGATGCCGATGAATCCAGTAAGCTCATCCTCAAAGTAATATCAAGCTCCTGTCATCCGCCGGCCTTAAAGTTCGTCGAATCGAATCCCAAACCCAATGCTCCACAAATTTACTAAAGAAAACAATCTGTAGAGGAGAATCGAAAAAAAAAAAAAAAACCCTAGATTAGAATTGAGATCTCAACAGATTGAAAAAACTCATAGAGGAAAGTGGGAAATCGACGTTACCGACGAATTGGCCTTCGAATCGAACCTCGGAGGGAGAAGTGTACAAAGGATGTGATCTGTAATTTCTTCTTCTTGTATCATAAATTGTTTTTTTTTTAAATGTTCAGGAACAATGGTTAATATGTTGTTCCGACGGTAAGTTTAATTTATCATGCATCTCCAAATGGCCAGTTAGCTGTCGGAGCTGCTGTTGATATTGGCGAATGAGGGAGTTATAATATTCCGGCGGGATATGGGCTGCTGAATCGTTGTTGAAATTTGAAGTCACGACTCATTTAAATTTCTTCACATTATTTACAGATTTAAAAATTTTGAATTAATATTCCTGATTAATATTCTTGAACTAGTTCAGAATTGGATCGTGTTCGGCTCCTTCTAAATTGGCAAGAATTTAAAATTGTTCGTGAATAGTGTATTTGTATTCAACTCTATTTATATATTTTTGTTCGTGTTCAACTCAAAATTGACTCGTTAAAATTAATTAGAAAAAATAAATGTAAAGTATGATATTCGAGCATGCGCGAATTTGGTAAAATAGAAGGCGCACAACCACGTTATCACACAAGCTATTATAATTTGAACTTGAATATAAATATACAAAATATATTATTATATAAATAATATATATAATATATTATATTATTATATATGATATATATAATTTAATTATTTCGAGCTAAAACGTGTAAATATACAAATTATATTATTATATAAATAATATATATAATATATTATTATTATTATATATGATATATATAATTTAATTATTTCGAGCTAAAACGAGTCTAACACAATCTAATAAATGGTTGTTCGTGCTTGACTCATTTTTTTATTCTAGATTCTTTCGCGTTTGACTCGTTTACTTACTGAACGTTTCGAACACAAGTTACTTAACGATTCTAACACAAGTTGATTGCGATAAAAAGCTTGTTTGACATCCCTATTTTCACAGGTGCATGGAGTCACAAGATTTGGCCATAATAAAAAGCTTCAACCACACTTCATTGGCCTTTTTTGAGGTGATCAAGAGAGTCGAAGGAGTTTCATACTATTGGGCTATTTCTCTAGTGCTTGCAGGTGTGGACAACATTTTAATGTCTCTCTATTTTGATGTTGTGTTTGGAGACTCTCAAATTATTTGGCACGCGTTGTTGTTGGTGATTCGAAAAAAATTGAGTTATTAAGATGTATTGAAGTGTTTATTGGAACTTAAAATTCGACATCTGATCTATCCTTTTTATCAACATCTTTTGGAAGAAGTAGTCAGAGCGAGAAACGAAATGAGAGTTTGAAGAATAGAATATCCTGAAGTAATCACAGCTATTCCAAAAAGAAGATATGAATTTAGGTATCAAACTATCTCAAAGGGATAGTATGTAAGATCTAAGTCTTTATGTTTCCTACCGAGTCTGACACCCACCTTCCTCTTTTATTCACGTGAATCAAGTGATCATGCAGATTTTCATGGCGTGTTTATTGGAACTTAAAATTCGACATCTGATCTAACCTTTTTATCAGCGTCTTTTGGAAGAAGTAGTCAGAGCGAGGAGCAAAATGAGAGTTTGAAGAATAGAAGATCCTGAAGTACTCACAGCTATTCCAAAAAGAAGATATGAATTTAGGGATTAAACTATCACAAAGGAATAGTATGTAAGATTTAAGTCTTTATCTTTCCTATCGAGCCTAACACCCACCTTCCTCTTTTATTTACGTGAATCAAGTGATCGTGCAGATTTTCATGGCCTCCATAAACAACATCGAAATAGAGAGACTAAGTCTTTATCTTTCCTACCGCCTTCCTTACTTGGAACCTCTAGTGATCTCCCATGAGGTTTTTGATCCTTTCATTTTCTTCCCGTGTGCTTCGGTTGCCACTTTTATGAACTTCTTGATCCATCGTGTTGGTCGTCTCGCTCATCCTACGAAAGTCGATCCCTTGTAGCTTTCTCTCTCCCTCTTCTTCATTCTCCTTGACATAGCCAACCACAAAGAATAAAAACTCTCTTTTCCTCTTTACTCCTCGATCTAACGGTCGTCGCAAGCCCCTCCGCCACTTTATGCTTTAATTCCATTGAACCTAATGGCCAACGCTAGTTCGACGTTTTAGTGCTTGGATTTTTGTTTTTGTCAGCTCGAGTTAAGTATGTGTTATTTACTGTTGGGTAAGCATACATATTGTTGTCATGGACATTAATCCTTATATTTGTACTATATTTCTGAATTTGTTTTTAGATTTGTCAGTCCTACGCTTGCAACTTAATTTATATATTTTTTTTACTTTTCACTTGTGATATGTTTCATTTATTGCTTGTAATGACAAAATTACTTGTCTTATTTTATTGATGCACAACTCACTACGTATTTCCTTATAGTTTTAATATTCTATTTTCTCACACTTTACATTTATGAATTGCACTCAAATTTGGCATATCACTAGCTTTTGTAAGGTAGGATGCCACATATATATTTACTTATGCAAAAATTATGATTATGTATGCTTGATGGCGGTGGATTTTGAATATTGGCTAGTCAGGCCAACAGGCATACAAAATAATGACCATTTAGTCATGCACTCGTGAGACTTGACTGGATTTCAATTAATTGTCTGTTTTAGTAAAATAAATGAGTGTATTCATATCAATGTTTACAACACTCTTGTTGTCTTATGGTATTATATATGCACATAGTAATTGTCTATTTTATTGTTCATATTACATGCCTTAATTCCTTTTAATTCGTGCTTTAATGAATATTAGTTATTTACTGAGTTTGATTTATCAAACTCACACATTGAACCATAGATATTTTTATATAGTAGGTTTTATTCAACCACTCGCAGAGCCGCTTTCATAGGAACAATCTTTCTAGTTCTAGACTTTCTTTTGCGTAATTTCAATTTTGCATTAATTGTTATGTTTTCTATCTTTTTTGTTTTATGTAGTTATTTCCTATTGTCATTTCAGTTTTGACTTTAGTTAGTTTAGTTTGTTGTTTTAGTACCGATTGGACTCTTATTTATGGAATTAATTTTATCTTTCTTTTTTTTCTTTATATTATTACTTGCACACCGTTAATTTTTTTAGAATATAAAATATGTCTAATTTATGTCATTACGTCTTGTATTGTAGGGTTGTGTTGTCTTCTGGACATGAGGTGAGACATTAAAACGAAAAGTATAGTATCATCCCATGTAGACTATGTGTGGAGTATAAAAATTAGTTTTGTTCATTGTAGGATAAACTATCATAATGAGCTATAATGAAAAAAACATCTAAGGCCACGATTAATAAAAAAAAAAAATTCAAATGAAAGATAGCAAATTAGTTGGAGGTATTCACAACGGTTAAAAACTATGAATTAGGTTTCACTCGTGACATTGAGTTGGATGGTTTTGACTCGTAAAATAATCTTTACTTTTAAGTAATGAAGTAGGATTGAGGTGGTGATTACCCCACTCTTACGAGCCTATGGTTTCAAATTTCTCACACAACATATTTACCTCTTGGAGATAAATTTAATGCAAGAAAATTCTTTTCATGCTCTTCGAATCTTAATAAATACTACATATTTTCATCATTGTTGTCTTTAACATACAATCCATTGCCACGATATTTTGTTCGTGATGCATTAATCTTCCACCTCTCAGCTTTAAATAAACCTAATTTAATAATTGATTACCCATCACTAATAAAATTTTGATCTCAAACACTGAGCAAAATATACAATATATATATGATTGTTGTCTCTATATTTCAGATCTCAAACACTGAGCAAAATATACAATATATATATATATGATTGTTGTCTCTATATTTCAGATAGTTGATAACTCACATTCCTTTTGTTTGCCCATTTGAACTACAATACATTTAAAACATTTAGAAATGATAATTAACTATAAAAAAATAAGAACTAAATCAAAATTCGGTGAAAATCAGAAGATTCAAAGTAGAGCTCAACAAGAATTCAGTAATTAAAGAAGCTTTATCATAAATCACCGATGTATAGTGGCAGGTGATTGGTTGAGCTTTTTTTTCATCATTGCTCAACATAACATTTAAAAAATGAAATGCTTCACACTCGCACAATCCAAAAAACAGGTCAATGCAACGCCCATGTGCAAGAAACCTACAAAATTTGAGAGTCACGCCACAATATATCAACACCATGTAAACAGTTACAAACAAAGCGACATTATAATGACACGTCAAAAAAATATATTAACTAATCCCCAAAATTGTGCACATAAATGCTAGATCAGTTATTGTATTCTTATTTCCTCTTATTCAAACTTGGAAAAAAATTTATGAAGAGAATTTAGGAGTGGTGATTGTTCCTTTGAAAACATATTAATGAGAATTTAGTTTTTTGTTGTTGCAGATGCTCAATTTTCATGTTAAAAACATTAATTGCATTTCTCTTTCCTCTTTTTTTTCAAATTGAAAACTATTTCATTTATAGGATTTAGTAGCGTGGCTCTTTTGAATATTTTTCTAGAAAAAAATATTTTGGATTGATGCAAATATCTCAATTGAGATGTTAGATCAATGACGATGGCCCAAACATATCCTCAAAACTCAATGAGATCCATAAATCAAAGAAGACTTCATCGTTTATTACTAAGTTTATTATATATGTTACAAAATAGGGCACTATTTATTTCAAGTGGTGATAAGTTGAACACTTTGATTTTGTTTTCTATCATTATTATACTATACATTACAAATAGGAAACATATCACAAGCCAAAAAATTAGAAAGTGACATCCTAACATGCATTTTTAGTGATCTAACATCCAAACAATTTGATATTTGCATATGCTAAACACACTTTCTCCTTGATTTAACAATCAAACAAAGATATTTGTATTGTTCCTAAACTATGAGATATTCACATTAGCATAAAATCAATTCCTCATAGATATATTTTTAAATGAGCCGACACTGGTCATAAATTTTCTCCATACAAACCTTTTAAAACTTAAACAAGAGTCAAATATCATTGTTGATTTAACATAAAAACTGAATTTTTTGCAATAGCAGAAAACCAAATGTTCATGCATTTATTTTTAAAATAACTACCACTGCTCCTAAATTCTCTCCAAACAATATTTTCAAAGTTCGAAGGAGAGAAAACTGAACTGCAAACAATGTTCTAACATAAAAACAAAAACATTTGATATTGAAAAAAATCAAATTCTCATCAATATATTTAAAAAAAATGAAGCATTGCTCCTAAATTCCCTCTATTTAACCCTTCCAAAGTTTTAAGAAAGTCAATGAAAATACTATCATTGATATAACATAATAATTGAGACATTAGCAGTAGCAGAAAACTAACTTTTCATGTTTTTATCTTCAATATATTTGTCACTGCTCCTAAATTTTGTCCAAACAATTATTTCAAAGTTTGAATAAGATGAAAGGGAAATGCAGTCACAGTTTTAACATGATAATTGAGACATTTCCAATAGAAAAAAACAAATTTCTCATTGTTATATTTTTAAATGAACAAGCATTGCCTCTAAACCCTCTAAACAATCCTTTAAAAAATTAAAGAAGATGAAAGAGAAGTACCATTGTTGATTTAACATAAAATCGAGATATTTGCATTAGAGAAAAACCAATTTCTCATGTATATATTTTCAAAATAACTAGTACTTAGGGTTGTAATCGAGTCAAGCCAAGCCGAGTATATCATAGTTTGAACCTAGCTTGATATAATTATAAGTTTTTCATGTTTGGCTTGAGCTTGTGTCGAGTTTTCACATGTTGTTCAAGCTTGGCTTGCTTAAATTTTTCAATATTTGAACTTGATTTGTATTTGATTAGTTTATGGAAAGCGAACGATTATTTAAAAGGGTTAATAAACAAGTTAAAAATTCAAATGAGGATCTAGATTTTCATAGAAAAAATATAAATTTTAAAATCTAAACAAATCAATAATTTAATAAATTATATAAATTGTATATGATATAAGCAAACAAACTAACTCTCACGTCATTTAGTTTTTATAATATAGAAAAAACATATTGAAACAATAGAAAAAATAACTAATATTACGAAGTTACTCATAATGTGAAATTATTCATCAATTGTTGAAATAATTGAGGGATGAACAAAAGCGATATTTACTTTTAGAATTCAATAAGTTAATTTTCAAACAATTAATAATTAATAATTAATAATTAAATAAATATATAATTAAGAATTAATCTAAAAATGTTATTGATATAATAATATATTACAATTAAATATATGACTAAATATATTATAATAAATCAATTTTAATTTAAATAATATAACAAGTTATTTGTTGAAAAACAAATGAGTTTGTTCGTGAACATAAATGAACGTGCTCAATCATGTTCATGTTTAATTCATTCAAGATTCTAGTTATAAGAAATTATTCTCGCTTATTTATTTACTATTTGAATGAATATGATTGAGTCGAGTTCGAGTTGTTCATCAAGTGCATTGGTTCATTTACAACTCTGCCATAATTTCTCTTGAATTCTATTTAGACAATTCTTTCAAAGTTTTAAGAAGATGAATGAGAAATGTAATCATTGTTCTAACATGAAAACATAGACAATTGTGCTATAAAAAATCAAATTCTCATTGATTTATTTTCAAAAAAACAAGCATTCCCCTAACCTCTCCTTACAATTTTTTCGAAGTTTGAAGAAGATGAAAGTGAAATATCATCAATGATATAAGATAAGAATTGAGACATTTATAATAGTAGAAAACCAAATTTTAATGTATATATTTTCAAAATAACTAGCACTGCTAAATTTTCTCTAACTAATCATTTCAAAATTTAAAGAAGATGAAAGGGAAATGCAATCACTATCATAACATGAAAAGTTGGACATTTGCAATAGTAGAAAACCAAATTCTCATGAATATATTTTCAAAAAGAACAAGTAATACTCATAAATTCTCTCAATACAATCTTTTTCTAAGTTTAAAGAAGATGAAAGATAAATGCAATCATTGATCTAAAAACTGAGATATTTGCAATATTAAAAAATTAAATTATTATTGATGTGTTTCTAAAATAACTAGCATTGCTCTTAAATTCTCCCAGCAAAATCTTGTACAAGCCTAAAGAGAATGAAAGAGAAATGCAACGAGTAATCTAACATAAAAACTGAGACATTTGAAATAGAAAAAATCAAATTCTCATGAATATATTCTCAAAATAACAAGTAATGCTCCTAAATTCCCTCTAAACAATCATTTCAAATATTGAAAAAGAGGAAAAATAAATGCAATCACTGGTTTAACATGAAAAGTAAGATATTCACAATACCGGAAAAGAAATTATCATTGATATATTTTGTAAAGAACAATAATTGCTCCAAAATTCCATTTATACATTCTTTTCTAAGTTTAAGGAAGACCGAAAAGAAATACAACTACAAATCTAATATGAAAACTGAGATATTTACAATATCAGAAAACTAAATTCTCGTGAATGCTTTCTCAAAATAAGCAACACCGCTCGTAAATATCAGAAACCACCAAATCAACAAATACACCAATACACTGAAATATCTCAAACAACCAAATAGTAAAACAAGAAACGCATGACAAAAAATATAACAAAGTAACAAAATACCATAAAAAAAAACCATAACAAAAGTGTGAGATGGGGAGTCATTATACATACAGAGAAGAGAGGCGACGACAGTTGAACAAGATGATTGAGATTTGCTCTAAAACCATACCGACAGAGAAAGAGATGAGAGGGGGAATATAAGGTGAAGCGAAGGGAATATCGGGGTATAACGACATTTTCATTGGGGCAGCGAAAGTATTTTGTAACCAAAATAGAGAATCCAACATGAAACAGATCGGCTCCCGTGCATTCCCTCTTTCTCTGTTATGTGGACCACTAACACTAAAAAAGAAGGCAAAAACCAAATGTCAACCCTAAATCAAAACGTAAATTGAAAATGAAAAACTACAAAAATATAACCCCTAACAGACCCTTAATATTGATTGAATGTGCTTGATGACTATAACTCGTTTAATTTTTTTTTCTAAGAGCGTTAAATATAAATAAGTTTTAATGGGCACCGTTTGCCATTTTTTTGCTCTTGGCGGGCAGAAAACCAGAACTCTCTCTCGTCTCCAGCCCTAGTAGCCACAGGTTGTCGCCGCTTCGGAAAAATATTAGATAAGTACTACGCACATAAAGTAACGTGCATAGCCAATGAAATCACGCTACGATACTCCACACTACAACACTACAAAAAAAATGGCACCGAGAAATATTCCACGAAAAATATTAGATAAGTACTACGCACATAAAGTAATGTGTGTAGCCAATGAAATCACGCTACGATACCCCACACTACAGAAAAAAAATACCACCGAGAAATATTCCACAGTGTTATTCGTGATGTGTTATTGTGTGTGATTCACGGGAATATGTCGCGTGGGTGTCATGGTGACGGTGATGTCGTGGTGATTTCATTGGCTACGCTAGGACTGATGTAAAATTTTTCCCGCCACCCCGCAGCCTCTTTTTCCTCCTCTGCCGTTCACCAGACCTCATGCCATCCTAAGCGGACCCGCACCGACAAGCCCACCACCCTGCTGAAATCGCCTCCACATTTACCTGTTCTACACCAGAATCGGCCGCCGGCGAGCCATCCCCGTCTTCCACGTCTCCAACCGAGCCCCACCCTCTCACACTCGAACACCCAATACCGGCGAAACCCCAGGCCGATCCAGCCACACCTTCCGCCCTCGCAGCCAAGTCTGGTGGCCACCGCCGTCTGCGCCGTCAAACAGACCACCTCTCTCGACCATCTTCACGTGGAGGTATTTTTTCCCAGATTAAATCTAGCTGATAAACACCGCTCACACGAATTATTGAGATCCCCATTGAAATAATTCATTACGATGGATTTGTTTGTAACCGAAGGGATCTAGAATTTTTCAGTTGTTAACTGGGGTTGATTTCCCGATCGGGTTACCTATCAAACACTTGATTATTTATCACCATCTCACTGAAATTTATTCGTATTTGGAAGGGTCTATTGGGTTACAGTAGGTTCCAATTCTCTGACATTCAATATATTTAGCTGAAATTGAATAATAAGATATCATAAAGATTTATTGGGTTATTGTTTCATATTAAAAATGGTCCTAAGAGTTTTTTAAAGGCCTTTATGTATTGATGAAGCATGTGATACCTAAATTATGGGATAAGAAGTTGCTTAAACTATAAATATTTGGTGATTCTTCTAGAGAAATTCATGAGAATCATGCTAATGGTGCTTTCTTGAATTTTTTGAGGAGTAGCTAACACTCAAGAACATCACTTATAGTACCTAACAAATTGTTGACTTAAACCAAACATTGTTATCAATTGGGACTTGTCTTCCTTTTGCATGATTACAGAATATGCATTTTGAACTTCGGTGGAGATTTAACCCCTTTAATTTTGATGAATTAGGAAGTATTGAATATTGTGGAAAGCTTCTTACATCAATGTGATGAAGAATTTATGCTTATGTTTCTCTCCATTGTGATGAAGTTACCTTAATAGAGTTTGATAAAGGAAGATAAGTCAATGATGATGTGGTTACTTGACAAAACCGCATTCACAGAGAGTATGACTACGAGGAATTTTTTTCACATGATCTTTCATTTAATTTTGTTGCCTACAACAATAATGCCTACAATTTTGTTAAAACTGCTTTGAGGTTCCTTAAATCATTTCTTTTTCCTTTCCATCTCTTGAGCTATTTCCAGCCATTGCTTCTCAGAGGGCTAGGACTCCTGAAAAAAACTTCTCCTGATACATTGGGAAAGAACCATATCCCATCTGAAGAGATAATATTCAGACGTCGGACTTCCATGCCTTCCTTTCCATAATCTTTCACCTTCATTTAGATTCTCAACTAGAAATAGAATGACAAGGAAATTCTTGTTACTTAGCTTAAGAAGATTGATGGGCCATCCATTACATATCATTTAGATTGCTATTTTTAGATCACTTGGATGGAAGAAATTGAACTAAGGAGATGTGGTTGTTAATAGTGGTGAACTTCTAAATCAATGCTGAATGTAACACACAGGAAATAGATTCCACAAAACAATTGAGAGGAACAAGGCTCTTATACCTTATTGATGTCGACTGAAGAAAGTAAAGATATGGTAAACAACAAAAATAAAATAGAAATTTTGGCACACAACTTAATTACTCTGATACACTACCTAGGAGTAAGGCAACTTCCTTGGGTGACATAAGTTTTTTATAGATTTAATTTCTTGTATTGTATCTTGAAAAATTTTTTTGGTTTCTATTCTAAATTGATCTGCAACCATCTATTGCTATCAATTTTGAGTTCATGTGTACTTTGGAAACAGACAACAATGTAACCTCTCTTTCAGTTCGTAGTTCAGTTCTTAGGAAAAAATGTCCTTAGTTGATTTTGTGCACTATGGTACTCTGGCACATTGCATGCTTTGGGTTCAGTTAATGCGAGGAAATCATTGCTTTATTCAACATATTAATGTTCATTTCACAAAAATTTTTGTTGGAATTTAGGAGGATGATTTTTTTGATATCAAAATGGCTATAAATACATGATACAAGAGTTATAAAGTAGGAAATACATAACATCCAAATCTCTAAGATTAAATTAATCCCTAGTAACTACCTAGAGATAAAAGGAAAGTCATAAACTAGGAAATACATAAATAAAGAAATACATGAACTAGGAAATACATAAACAAGGAAATATCTGGAAAAGAAAGAAATAAACGCTAATCAATTCTAACACTCCCCCTCAAGTTGAAGCATATATATCAAACATGTTCAACTTGTATTTGAAGTCGCCGAACAATAAGTGAGGAAGATTCTTTGTAAGAATATCGACCAGTTGTCTACTAGATGGAACAAACGGAACACAAATCTCTCTGGAATCAAGTTTCTTCTTGATAAAGTGACAGTAAATCTCCACATGCTTGATATGTTCATGTTGGATCAGATTATCAGCAATGCTAATGTCTATTTTTTTGTCACAAAACAGCTGTAAAGGGGCAGTAACCGACATACACAACTCAATGAGCATGATACACAACTAGATGACTTGACAAACCTCCAAAATCATAGAGAAAAACTTGTCTTCAACACTAGTACAAGCATCCACTGGCTGCTTTTTACTTTTCAAATGACAATGTTCTCTTATACAAACGAGCAATAACCTGAGGTAGATCTTCTATCATGGATGAGCCCGACCCAATCAGTATTCGTATAAACGACAACAGAGCGGGAGTTGTGACAAGTGAATAACAAACCCGAGGTCGATGCTCCTTTTAAGTAGTGGAGGATCCAATAAACTGCGATGAGATGATGCTCGTAGAGGTCATGCATAAACTGACTGACGATATCCACGAGGTGACAAATATTCGGGCGAGTATGAACAAGGTAGATGAGCTTACCCAGGAGGTAGTGTTGTTCACTGGAACAACCTTGAGAATTTCCAATAATTTCTCATTTGTATCTATTGGGACATCAACCGGTTTGCAAAGGAGAAGGCTGATATCGATCAATAGGTCCATCACATATTTGCGCTGGGAAAGGTAAATGCTCTAAGAAGGCCGAGCTACTTTCTTTCATATGAAAAGATGCGGCGAGGATGCCTTTGAATGACTCAAAGGCCGACATATCATTACTTGTGAGCACAATGTCGTCGACATGGATGATGAGGATGACAATCGGATGAATGCCGAAAAAATAGTGTATGATCATATTGGACTCGAGAGAATCCACGACCCACTACCATCTGCGTGAACTTGCCAACCCAGGCTTTTGGGGATTGCTTCAATTTATAGAGGGATTTTCACAACCAGCACATCTGTCAACAGGAAGAAGTCGAGTCAAATCCCTGGGGGAGAGACATATACAATTCCTCAGTAAGATCACCATTAAGAGAAACATTCTTGATATCAAAATGAATTAAGGGCCAATCTTGATTCACGACTGGCCTTAATAGGACTCAAATGTTATTGAGTTTGACAATTAGAGGAAATGTCTCTTCATAGTCAACTCCATATGTTTGAGATTATCTTTTGGTGACCAGTCGTGCCTTGTTGCTTTCAAAGGAACCATTGGAGAACTTGGTGTTGAAGATCCATCGACACCCCACTACTTTCTCTCCTCAGGGAAGATTAACCACATCCCAAGTATGGTTGGGCCGAAGAGCCTTCATCTCATTCATGACAACAGCTTTCCATAACTTGTCAATCAAAGCCGCTTATATAGTGAGTGAGAAACAACAATCCGTCTCAGAAATAGCTAATGCTTTGTAGGTTAGAGATGCTATGAAACGAGACGTATTTCGCCATAAGATACAAAGTTTTTGACGATATATGTTTGCATACCTCAATAATGAGATTCACATCTTCACTCAGATAAGGAGTGACTCCTGTAGGCCGTGAAGGCATCTTTCTAAGGATGTCGGTCGGAGCGGATTCCAAGATCCGCAACATAGCATTGGGCTCGATGATAGGGGTTTTGGGACGAGTTTCAATAGAGGGTTTTGGATAACGGGTATAAACCCGGATAAAGGGCGGTTTTGATGTTGGACTGGATGGAGGTGAATCCATTGGTGCTGAAGGTGCACCGGACACCGTGTCTGTAGGAGGAATTTTAACGTAGGTGAAGAGGAACCATTTTCAAAAAATCAAGCTCACTCTCACTTGAGGTAGTGTTAGGAAAGAACGAGACATTTTTAAAAAAAGGAGACATCGACCATAACATAGATTTTATTAGTGGTAGGATCCATATACCAATAGCCTTTTTGAGTGGCGGAATAACCAAGAAAGACACGTGATTTAGCGGGGATCAAGTTTAGTACGAGTTAGGTCTGTGTTCCGGACAAAGGCCGTGCACCTAAATATTTTGATGTATAATGTGGAGAAAGACCGGTTGGTAGGAAGACATGACATCAAAGCAAATAATGGGTTGATGAGGTAGTTGATGGTGAAGATGATATATTATTCCAAAACCTTCTAGAGATATTGGTTTGAAACATAGTTGATGACCAATTTCAAGAAGATTTCTGTTTTTTCGCTCGACTACATTGTTTTGTTGAGGGGTACTCGTACAAGAACTATGATGAAGGATAGAGTTAAAATATTCACATCCATGTTTGTCTGAAGGACTTGAATATTTGTTTCAAATTGGACTAAAATAAAGTAGCATAAATTTTTAAAAATGGCCGCGTCTTCAAATTTATCTTTTAAGATATAGACCCAAGACATTCGAGTGTGGTCATCAATTAGAGTAAAAAACCATCTTTTTTTATTGGTGTAGCTCGCAATTCTAGAGGGTCTCCATAAATCACTATAAATAAGTGAAAAAGAAGAGGAAAGAGTGAAAGAGTGCAAGGATGAGGTGGATACGACATACGTCGATATTTAGCTAATTGACAAATTTCACATTCAAAAGAAGATGAATTTTTATTAGTTAACTTCGAGGGGTACAAATATTTTAAATAATGAAAACTGGGATAACCTGAACGATAATGTAAAAACATAATAAGATATGTAGTTGAAAGAGAAAAACTACAATTATGAGACTAAGTGTTTGTGTTATTTATGTCATTTTATTAAAAAAAATAGTCAAATTACCCGCTTAGCAGTTTCAATCATCCTCTCCGGGCAGCAATCCTAAAAGACAAACATCAAAGATAAAATGAGCAATGCAATCAAGATCACATGTTAGCTTACTGACCGATAAGAGATTGCACTTAAATAAAGGAACTTGTAACGCGAATTCCAAAGTCAACCCAACTGTAAGTACAACTGACTTTTTATCCACAATGGAATTACAGGAGCCGTCAACAATTTTATTCGTAACTCGCCTGGGTAAGATAAATATGTTCAATAGAAATGAGAACCCCTGGTCATGTGGTCCGTGACACATGAATCAATAATCTATTGGCTAGAAGAAGCAAAGCCAGCGAGTGTCATAGAGATGTTACCTTGACAGACAAAGGTTGATGGTCGGAGGAGTGTTGACTTGACCCTAGCAATTTAATTGAGTATTCCATTTGACTCTTGATGGGGTCTATTGACTTGGGGATGGCTCGAGTAGGGGGCGGCTGAACTGTTGTTGATTCTAAGGTCGTAGCAAGACCTTTAGTGGTGGAAGATTTGGTCGAAAACTTATTTGTCAGTTTCCTGTGGAACTTCCAACCATTCTACCCTATATGGTAGAGTTTGTGACAAAAATCACGTGGCAT
Source organism: Phalaenopsis equestris (assembly GCF_001263595.1). Classification (NCBI taxonomy): domain Eukaryota; kingdom Viridiplantae; phylum Streptophyta; class Magnoliopsida; order Asparagales; family Orchidaceae; genus Phalaenopsis; species Phalaenopsis equestris. The sequence goes on along the minus strand of NW_018164444.1, from coordinate 22,614,865 downwards.
GAGTGGCTCGCGACGGCATGGCAGAGTGTGGAGTACCCTTAGGGATCAAGGTTGAAGACTCGGTTGAAGGAGTGAAGTTGTCGAGCATGACAAGTCTCTGGCTTTTTTCGCTGTGAATCTCGGTGAATGTTTCCCTGGGTTGAAGGAAGGGGATCACATCCAAATATATGACCAAGGACTTCATCAAAATCCTTGTTTAGGACTGCTAAGAATTGGAACACACGATCCTTTTTCAAATTTTTTTTGAAGAGAGAAAGATCTATAGGAGTGTCCCAAGTGTAGTCATAGTAGAGATCACATTCCATCCATAATGCAACCAAGTCGTTGTAGTTCTTGGTCATCGTCTTCGATCCCTGTTTCACCTCACAGATTTTCTTAGAAATCTCATAGAGTTGTCTATAATTATCGTACAAGTAGGTGTCGCGAACGACAGTCCAGAGTGCACTTGCAGACCAATGAAACTGGTACAAAAGACTAATCGAGTTTTCTATGAAATTAATCAGCTATGACATGACCGTGAAGTTCTCTACTTTCCATGCCACATATGTTGGATCTGTCTTTGGAGGTTGATGAATCATAACTGTGAGATAACCAAATTTACCACGACCGTTGACGAATAACGACACAGTTTGGATGGAATTTACCACGACCGGTGGATTCAAGAACCTTATCAAGCGGAAGCTCGGTGATGGAGGAAGGAGGAATCAGCCATGGCTCCTGAGAGGTTGGGATGCCGAGACATGGAAGGAGAGGAATCCTTGGAAAGATATCAACAAATTAGGACTGCAATGAGATCAACAAGCTCTAAGACTATGTTGGTATTCAACAGGATAATTTTATCGATATCATAAGGGGAATAAATATATGATTCAAGAGTTATAAAATAGGAAAGATATAACATCCAAATCTCTATGATTAAATTAATTCCTAATACTACTTAGAGATAAAGGAAAAGTCTAAACTAATAAATTTATACATAAAGAAATACACAAACTAGAAAACACATAAACAAGGAATACATAAATTAGAAAATATCCGGAAAGGAAAGAAGTAAACACTAATAACTTCTAACAATTTTCATCTAACATTTTGATTTGATTGAAAACTAGAGAAGTTTACGGATTTACATTCTCTACTTTCTGCCTTTTCGAACTGCTACAATTTTATGAAGATTGCGATGACGCAAGTCCTCAGAATTAGAATTAATTCTATTCAATTTAATAATGTCTGAGAACGTTGGCGTTCCTGAGAAAGAAGGATACTTAAAACAGTTTCATTTGAATCCAACTAGCATTGTTAACATCACTTTATTTACTATTTCACCTTAATTCTGTTCTTTTGTTGCACTTATCTTGAACTTAATGCAGCAAAACCTTAAAGATATTGATAAACTTACGTTTGTACTCTTCGTTAATCAGTGCCACCAAATTGTTAGTTGTCATCTCAACAAGAATTGCTACTTGTTGACCCTAACGAAATGATGGATCTGGAAAAGAAGCTGCAGAGTCCAAGGTTGTTTAGAAGCTCAGTTGAGACCGAGGTTGATTCTCAATACTTATGTCAGTTCACGATGCTTCTTATGGACACAGTTGAGGAATTAACAGTGAAAGTTTCACAGATTGAGTTTGTTTGCCGTCAGCACTTTCCAGATCTTCAAACATTATCACAAACTATACAGAAAAAGATTTTAGGTTTCAAGAAAACTGAAGATCTGGAGTGGGGGAAGAGAGAGGATCATCTCTTAAAACAGATAGAGGAACTCCAATCTGAAAGGACGCATGCTCAAGAGCAAATCACACAATTAAATGCATCTTTACAAGAAAGTTGGAAAAAAATTGCGAACAAAGAGCAATCACTGAACCGATGTCAACTCGAGAAGAAAGAACTCTTGGAACAGCTTATGCAGAAAGTCAATGAAAATGTTAAAGTGAAGGAGCTTGAAAAAGACCTACTGCAACAGATAAAATTGAAAGATCAAAAAATTGAAGAGGAGCTGAGCAAAAAGAAAAGTTTGTTTGAGGAGTGCAATAAACTGAAAACAAATTACAAACATTTGAAATCTCAATATAATTTTCTTATAAGCAGGCTTGGCAATGCTAAATCAGACAGTCGTCATTCAGACATGATGTCGGAAGATGAAAATGGAACAGCAAGTAGTTGCCTGAAAAAGAGATGCAATGAAGGCAATATTTCTTATCCCCTTGTTTTTGTTGAGTTCTCATGAAATAATATTTTTACTCCATGAAAACGGAACATCTACAAAATCCTTTCTTCAATTTGAAGCTGATATCATACATAATCATTATACAATTTTATTTTTTTAATACCTTGTAGAAAATGCCTTATAAATTTATTGCTATTGCAAAATGGATTATAAGAACAGGGAACCGTTACATTTTATGCTTTGCTGGCTGCAGATATGAAAAACGATGTTCAAGAGGTACCCCTGCATGCGTCCAAGCTAACTAAATCAAAGATTGATGTAGCCCATCGAAAAGAAATTGCGTTTGGTCACATTACTGAATCAAAAAAGGATTCAGATGCTGGTTCCTGCTCCAATATATCAATCAAACAAGGTCTTATCTCATCAAAACTTCCTTTGAATGTTAAAAAAGAGGCACCGAGCAGCCCGAAGCCAGCTGCTTCACTTTGGAGAGATACCAGGTCACGTCAAGAACTCAAAGATGGAGATCCACATGATGATTTTTTCAATACTCCCTTAGAAAATGTGCGAAATTTGAATATGAATCTCCTAGAAGTAAATGTCAATCCCATTGTTTCTGATAAAGATGTGGATGGTGATTGTTCAGATGAGGATGTTCTTGACTTAAACTCCGAAACTATGCCCGAGAGGTGCCCAATATCAATGGTTGGGCCATCAAACAAGGGTTTTAAATATGTGGAGCCTGTTAGGAGGAAATCTGAAAGGGAGAACCTCAAAGGAATTGAGTGCCAGCAATGCAAGAAGTTCTATGATGCAGTTCTTCCCGATGGAGGCAAAGCAGCTAATACTATGCGTTGTGAGCATCATGACGGCGTTTCTCGGCATCGCTACAGGTATGCGCCACCATTGACACCAGAAGGTTTCTGGAACATTGGATTTGATTCAGATTTGTAAAGCTTCAAAGGTACTACTTTATTGCTCATACAGTTCTTGATCTTTTTTCTTAATCAGGCTTTGTAAGTTCATATGTTTTTAATTGAATTTTATTGCAAAGCACTGTACGCAAATGGGATTTTATGCGGAAAATCTAAATATACTTTAGTTGAGTGTGGAGATTAAGATAAATACCTTCCAAAATAATGATGATTTAAAACATGCAACTGCAGAAATTTGCGTTTAATAACATTTTAAAACTTGTCTAGAATATTTTCCTTTCAAACAAAAATAGGCTGACAAACTTAGATATTTCGTAGCGAGGTTTGTTTACTGTTTTGATATATATTTACGGCATAATCTATGCTTTTTTTCCCAATGGTTTCTATTGTTGATATTGTGGAAATAACCAGACCATGAAATTTTAATCAAAAGGAAACTAGATGTTTATGGATACCAACACATAAGTATGTAGGAGGTCATCAAAATTTCTGCTTTATACTTTCAACTTTGTAAGAAGATAACTCCTTGAACTAGTATAGCGATTGTTTTTTTCTTTTCACTCTAGTGATTTGTTTCCTTATCTATTTTCCTCTCACATGTTCATTTATGGTATTGTGCCTCTCCTTTCTTCTTTGGGAATATGATACAATGTCTCAACTTAGCTGTTTTCGGTTCCTCTATTGCTAGTCTATGTTGGTTGAAGGCAGGGCTCAGGGTAGTAATTCCCTGCTTCCTCTCTTGATGCATCACATGGTCTTTTGCTATACTTATAGGTCTTTTGTGCTTATTTACTCAAAATTCTTGTCTTTGGAGCTATAGTTCGAAATATTACATGTATTTCAGAGCTTCGTGCTTTTTTGTTTTAATGGCTACATTTTCTTCTATATTAAATTGAGATATCGCCAACAGGATTTTTTTTTTTTTGGCACATTTACAAATCCAGAGCAAGGCTTGGTCAGACTTTTTTGTTGTAGTTATGATTTATATTTTAAAAATTTTTGGGCACTTTTTATTTTATGTTCATCATGCAGAGGACTAATTATTCATTTTTTTTTTAAATTTATAGTTTAGGGTTGATGAGGAGGCATTGCTTACCCCTCTGAATTGACCTTCCAATCCAATCTTGGAATTCATGAAGTTACCTACTCATCTAGTCTACTCAATCGAGGAACTTGGTAATTTGTCTCCAAGTATTTGTTAGTCAACATATAGTTATCTCTAGAAGAGCTTGTTAGGGGTATTTTTTGTCAAATCAAAACTCTGCAGAAGCTCCTATATAATAGGCAACTATTAGTTAAGTCTAAATGATTAGTTATACTATGTCAAATTATACATTTTTTGTGCCATCAAACTAGATAGCCTTTCATATATTGCTAATGTTGATCCTCGCCCATCAGGAGGCTATTGGTTGAGTGTGGTCTTAACAAAATATTGAGCTTTTGGCTAAAAATATGTCTAAGCAAAATATCTTTAAGATTCTCTATTAGTTTTATTCAGAAAATCCTCAAATTCTCTAATTCTCCCTTTCTGATTTTTTTTTACTTGATCCATATTTAAAGTAGAATTTTGGTATTTTTCATAAACAATAAATATCAAATATCCTTGAAAGTGCGGCGAAAGTATAAAACTGTCAAAGATTAAGAATAAGGTTATGGGGTGTCTCGAAGATAAGGGAAGGATCTTAAAAAGCAAGAACTACGTCATCTCTGATCAACTTAATAACAAGAATGATCTTCTAATAAGGATAAAATGTCGAATGTTTCTCTTAAGCTTTTCCCCTTAAATGATCTCCTTAAGAGCATGGTTACTAGGATCTTCTTTTCACCATTGCAATCATTGCCTTAGATATACTATATTGACTTCTTTTGATGATAAGTTATTCCTCCTTAAGTAGAGTACCATGAAGAGTTTATTTGAAGAGAAAAATGGTGATGATATAAGTGTGTTATTCTCATATAAGAAATTTCATTTAATAAGATACGTCAATAGGTCTAGTGAGATAGGATCAATAAATTATCTAATTTGTATAAAATAATTACAAGAAGTAATATCATTGAATTCAAGCAAAGTCAACTAAAAATTTGGTATAATTAATCTTACTAACTCTTTAAAGTTAATTATTCCAATAGATTTTCTCATTTACTAACAACATACTTATTTTAATTTTCCTAGGTTAAATTTAGAGAGCCTATGATTCAAAGGCTTTTATCTCAATAAGAGAATATAAGCTTAAAACTAGGTAATCCACAAGGCAGAGGTGAGCCATGGTAATCGGGTGAGATAATTCTCTCTCCATAGAGATAACCTATATGATAACAATCATTAAATCACAAAGGACTCAAAAGGGTGTATAACGAGTTTAAAGAGCTGATTAGTTGGAGTAATAAATTTAAACAAAGGCGAAAATAACTTAGTCAGAATTGTAGTGCTCTTTATTAGAAAACTTAGTCAGAATTTTATGAGTTAATATCATAGGTTTTCTGGCTTAAAATGTTTAGTCATGATGGCAGTGATCCAACCAAACTATAAGACATTCTGTCACTAATGTTGACTTGTGCCTTTCAAAGTTAGTCTTATGTTCTCAAATCAAATGAAAGAAAAATTAAGATTCTTAGATAGCTAATTCCTAGGTGATAGATTGGAAATATGTAGGACTTATAATTCTTAATTGTATAAGGATTGCTAAGGGAAGAGAAAATTGTGATAACCCATCAACCAGAGTTTTTCAATTAAATTTATAATTTATTGGGGTTAGGACTATTAATTAGCATATTAGGACACATATTTATCAATTTCAATTATAGTTATAATAAAAGTTCTACCTTGAGGCATATGATTTGTAATACAAGTTATTTATCTTTAAGTGACAAATATTTCTATATGCATGTATTCTTGACATTATCATAAATGTCTAGTAGCATTAGAGGGTTCTGATTGCTTGCTAGTTCTATTTTATAATTTTTCTAAGAGATTTAGAGAGAATAATTTCAATTAAAAGATAGCTTGAGAGAGAATCAATTTAATATTTTTAAATTAATTTTAATTGATTGATCAATTTGTTGAATATTATACAAGTTTTGAATCCTACTGAGACTATCACAAGTTCTATGAATCTCAAATAATACATGTATAACGATAAATTAAAGCAGAAATTAAATCAAGCAAGTTGTTAGTAAACACAAGGATAAATAAATTATTATTTTGTATGGCTGATAAATTAAAGCAGAAATTAAATCAAGCAAGTTGTAAGTAAACACAAGGGATAAATGAATTATTATGTTGTATGGCTATATAAGAATAATATAGGTCGTTGTAATTGGGCCTTCTAAACACTCTAATAAAATAGAAAAAAAATCTAAAAAAATAGGTGGGCTCTATATATATTTAGTCCTAAAATTATGTAAAATGTACTAGCAATAGGATATAAATTTAAAATCTTTTTGCTCATGGGCCTTGCCACTCAATAAAATAAACATTGTCTAGCCTAATATGCTTGGTTCGAGATGCTTGATTATATGTGTATATACATATATATGAGTATGTTGGTGTGTATGCACGCGTGCGTGTTTTGAATATGATATTAAGTTAATTTTTTATATTTAGATGAAGTGCAGCCCTCTTTTCATAAAATATTCAAAACACACACAAACATGCATACACACACAAACACACATATATACATATATATATATATATATATATATATATATATATATATATTAAGGAAAGAGCAGCACGTGGCTCACGTGTTAATATAAAAAGAAAGTACAAAAGTGAGGGAGGGAAGGAGGATCCCCATCTAAAAATAAAAGGAGGGTCCTATGGGTTCCTCTATTCACATTACAACTCCATGCCAAAAATGAAAGAGAAGTGATAAAAGGTATTGTGTACCCAAAATAAATGAAATCCAGTATACCTACACCAAAAACAACAAAAAAACCGAAGTAAGAGTTCGAGTGATTCAATGAGTTTGAAGAGACGACATCAACATCCAGTTGAGACCCAAATAAATCATGTGTAGAGCAAGCCACATGAGAATCCTGCAGAGATCAAAACACAGAAACAAAAGAGAGAAACCCTTTCCATCATAGAAGGCAGTAAACCGAGGAGGCCAAGACCACACTATAATCTTTGTAGTCTAGAGGAAAGCATGCGAGAGCTCCTGCAATAGATCAAACAGAGGAACACAACAAGAAAGAAATTTCACAAAAAGAATAGGAAAATGAGGAGAGCCAATTTGTTGTTTATTCCCCTCACGATGTATGAACCTTCAAATAATAGACATATGAAAGGTTAATAGTTTAATCCTCTAAATGTGATAAAGAATATCCCAGGAGGCATCAGCTCCATTAGCAAGAATATCAACCAAAATTCGAGAGTCGCTTTCAAAGATAATAAAATGTCAACTAAGTGAATGAGCTATCATGACAGTCGTCAAGATGACCCGAGCCACCGCCTCAAGAGGTGTATCAGAGAAACGGGGAGATGAAAAGAAAAGAATTGCACTGCAAGATTTCCAGCTCCCATCAGTGTTAAACTTTACCCAACCCGTGAGAGGTGGCCGCCATCTCACCAAAACCGGGAGTTGCGGTACCCTCCCCCCAACCATAGTCGTGGACCCCAAAGATTGAAAAGAAGTGATGCTCGAAAAGAAGCATTGTTTAGCATTACTCGCTCTCTAATGCTTATTAATATAAGCAATTATATTTGTAAAAGCCATTGTATTATGAATGACTTTACTCTAATTTTTGATATCATTTCGAGCCATCTATATAAACCAACTATATATATATTCATCTGTTTTGCATTGATTTTATAAGTTTTTTACTATCTATCTTCTGTGACGGTACATTCTTTTTCTTATGTTTAATGCCATATATCTAAACGAAGTTCATTGTTGTATTTAAATTCATTAATTCATGCATGTTTGAGATATGTCAAGAATTTAAATATTCTATTAGAGAAGTGCTCTAGATTAATCCATGCTTGTAATTTAACATACCCATGCAAAATTTAATTCATTATTGCTATCATTTTTAGCTTCATGAAACGCGTAATGAATCAAGGAACTCTTGCACACATTTATTTATTTTGAAACACACAGATTTAATTCACATTGAGAGCTTGAATTGTGCCCAAGAAGTCACTAATTAAGGAATTAGCTTAAATTGGATGGACCCTAATACTGGTCTACTTTTAAATTATTTGAAATCCTTGAAGTTGCCTAAGTTAATTGTTGATCTTATTTTTTAATGAACTTGACACATTTTATTTCTATCATTACCCTAGGATTCATTCTTTGTGTAGGAGCTCCAACTTTTCTAGTGCTTAGGTGGACGCAACCAAATGCTTAACCCAAAGCCAATATTTGATCCGGTCTCCCTTGGTTTAAAATGAGCTTAAGATTAGTCAATGACTCACCTAAACTGAAGTCAAGCTGAATATAATTGACTCATTAAAAATAAAGGAGCAAATCGAGCAAAATTTTACATAGCCATCAAACTCAAAAGTCGGGTCAATTGGATTCAAATTGGGGCACTCAATGTAGTTAACAAAAACATGACTTGTCATAAGAATGTTGGTTAAACTCATATGAAGTAAACTAAATTAAATATAAATCAAATTAAACAAAACTTAAACATAATTTAAACTCGATTCAACAGCTTAAAATTAAAATTGGAATCTAAGGTTTAAATCGGCCTAGTGAGCCCCATTGGGCCCACTTGGCCCTTATAGGCTAAACTTAACTAAAACACCCTAATTCAAAACGAGATGACATCAAATCAAATGAAATAACCCTTTAAGCTGAATTGAACTTAATTATATCAAAATTGAAGCTAATTGAAACAATATTAGGTTAGTGGGCCCATGAAATAATTTGACCCATTTCAACGATAGTGAATCAAACTGTAGATAAAAATCAAATTAAACAAATTCAATCAATCCCAAAACTTTTAAATCATCAATTAAGCATAATTGAAGTCTAATTGAGATCCAATTTGGCCAATCGGGTTGCTTGACCCAATTGAGTCACATTGGCTAAATTTGAATCAAAGTAAAATTAAATGAAACTAACTAATTCTATAAATTATAGATCACTAATAAACATGATTGAAGCTAAATTGAGGCTCTATTTGTTTTTTTAGGTCATTTGACCCAGTCGGGGCTTGGGTCCCAATCTAAGTTAAACCCAAATTAACTCAAATTAAACATTCCTAAAAGCTTAAAACCACTAAGTGAATATAATTGAACTCAATTAAGATCCAATTAGAGTTCAATTTAGTCAATTGGGTCACTTTACCTAATTTTACCCAAATAGATTATATTGGTCAAAATTCAAATTAAATCAAATTAAATGTTCCATAAAGCTTAACATTAATAATTAAACTCAACTGAATACAAGTGAAGCCCAATTGGGTACTTAATCTAAATCGACGCCATTAAACCACATTGAGCCAAAATCAAGTTGAATTTAAATAAAATCAAAATAACCATTTCTAAAGTCTCAAATTAATTAATTAAATATAACATAATACTTTTTGTGGCACAATTTGGCCAATTAGCCTACTTAACCATGAGGACCAAAATTGATCCATCTAGGTCACATTGAGTGAAACCCAAATAAACCTCATTCAAATTTAACAAAATTTGGCCAAGTACCTCCTCAGATCCTTATAATAATAGTTTCCCGTTCACTATTGATATGATGTTATATGATAGAAGATGCATGCCAACTTTATCTTGGACAGAGGTGGGTGAGAGAAGATTGATGGGTTTTAAGTTGGTAGATGTTGTATCTGAAAAAATCGGACTAATCCAAGATAGATCAAGAGCAACACAAGATAGGCAGAAAAAATATTATGACCTCAAGCATCAGAAAATTGAGTTTCAGATCAAAGGTTTTGTATTTTCGAAGGTCGATCTAATGAAGAGGGTGAGTAAATTAAGTAGAGTGGGTAAGCTAAATTTGAGATTTATTGGGATTTTTGAGGTGATAATTAGGGTTGGTAATTATGCTTATTGATTATTATCACCCGACTATATGTCAGATTTGCGCTGTGTTTAGTGTAACTATGTTGAGAAACTGAATTTTTGATGCTAACCATTAGTTATTGAGGATGAGGTTGAAGTACAACCTAACTTGACTTGTAGAAAAGAACCTTAAGTGCATTTTGGTCTTTGATGTGAGACAATTGAGGAGCAAACATATCCCTATAGTTAAAGTTCAGTGTAAGAACATATCAGAAAAGAAATAAACCTACTTAAAAAAAAAGAAGTTGACATGAGACCGTTTTATCCATATTTGTTTGATAGTTAACTATTTTGAATGTCGTTGACAATATTTTTTTAAAGAGAGGAGAATGTCATTTTATAGTATATGAGTGCACATATTGCAACATATATATTTTTTTAATCTGGTAAATCTTGCATGTTTATTTATCTTCTGGATATCTTTAGTGTTGATTTTATGTTGAGTTTATTTGCCTATATTTAAGTAGTTTTATTTGGACAAATTTTAATTTATAAAAATCAACTTTACTATATTCAAGTAATTTATATCATTTTGTTTCACATGCGATTTATAATTTGTCTTAGCTGGATTGTAGAGTACACTTGATCCTATTTTAAGCATATTTTTACCTTTTTTATGAGCATCATAAATAGAAAAATAAATTATTTATTGTTGGATTTATCTTTTTTTTTTTTTTTTGAACTTTTTTGCAAATCATTTTCACTGTTGTATTTTAAATATAATTTCCTATTTATTAAATATTTTTTTATAATTTTTGGAGTCATTTATTTCATAATATAGTTTTTTTTATTTAATAAATATTGCAATTCAAATAGTTACCATTGTATCCTTTTTTTCACTATCATATGCATCATACATAATAATAAAAAATAATAATAAAAAAAAGGCTATAGTTGGTTTTAATATGTATTGGTTTATTCAAATTTAATACCAGATTTTTAAGTCTTTTCCAGTGTTTTTAAACACTCTAATTTTCTGAAGAATTTTATTTTAAAAGAAGTCATTTGCATGATTGACATCTAATTCCTATGAATTTACATATCTATCAGCTAAAGTTGACTTTTTACACTTTTATCAGCTAGATTTTGTATTTTGCATAAATAAAAATATTACTCGTGCAGGTGAAAAGCATGTATGCATAATAGTTTAGGCGTCATACAAGAACACATATTTTGTTAGGAGAATCTTTCGGAGTCCAATGATAACAGAAAAAAAAAATAAAAATTGACCTGATAACACGGAAATATTTCCCTTAAGTTATTCTGTATTATTCAAGTGTTATTGTATTCTGAAAATATTATTGCTATTATAATAACAAAATAACACTTGAATAACACATAATAATACCTAAAAAACACGAGAGAAATATTTTCTTATATTATCGAACAGATTTTATTTTATTTTATTGATATTATTTCATTAGACTTCGAATGATTCTCAACGTTATGAGTCCTAACAATCATTTTTTTGTCATACAAATACATACACAGTAAAAGTCTCATTGTGTCCGAAATAGACAATATATTTATAAAAAAAAACTTTTAATACTTTTTCAAATATAATTTAAAAAAATTAATAATTTTACACCTCATTTTGTTATGCTCGATAATTAAAAATAATAAACATTTAATAATTTTACCCACTTTAAAAAAAAAAAAAAAGATAGCAAGTGTTGTTGTATTTACATCTCACCCAAACTTTCATATTTACACAAATATCATGCAAAACTTTAATATCACATAAAATAACTCAAAAAGTGAAATACATATTTTCATGCACAGGAATAAGAACACCAAAATAACATTCATGTAAATATGAATTGTTTGGTGTCTAGATGTGTAAAAAGATAAAAAAAAGGTAAGCTATTTATGAAAAAATTTCCCCAAAAATATAAAAATTAAACCCCAAATTGGATTATTTTCTAGGTAAAAGTGAAAGTGAAAGCTAAATATTTTTAGTGGTGACGTTAATGCAGTGAGTTATGTCGAGAGAGATTATAAAAAATAAAGTTTTCATCAGTATTATAAACATTTTCATTTCTAATTATTCATGAGAAATTAATAAATGTGAATGAAAATAATAAGCTTTACATTTAGAAGAGCGGAACATATATATATATATATATAGGCATTACTACATATTTTTCTCATAAATCCTCATTAAACTACACAAAGGGCATAGTATGCATGATTAGTATAATATTATAGGGTTTCAAGAGAGACTGCAATTAAAAAGCAGAGAACTGGTGACCCCTAAAGAATGCAGAGGAAGCCCTCTCTACCCCACTTCCACCATATCCTCCTCAATATATTTACATACATTGCCATTCTACAGACATACATATATATATAAATATATCTATATATATATATATGTATGTATATATATATATATATATATATATATTAAGCAAAAACAATAAAATTAAAACATCTTCAGGACCCAACAGATTCAGAACAATAAGATCAGAAAAATAAAATCTATCAAAAACAACTTAATAAGCAATTTCAACATTCATTTTTTTTTTTTGTTTTGAAAATTTCAATAGGTTTTGAGGAGCTTAATTAGCTTTGATTGCTCGCCTTTCTTTTATCGCATTGTTATTTTACATATGGGTATGACTCAGATTGAGTAGAGTCTTTTTAATTGAGGAACTATGCGACCAGCCTTGATATGACAAGTTGGATTGGGTTGAGTGGGGATACTGACAATCATAATATAGCTAAAATTTGTGACGAGCAATAATTAAAATAGTAGTTGATAAAATAATATAAAACACACTTTCTGTTCTAGCGTTTATGATGCTCACTTGCGACACTGCGACACTATCACACTTTGAGGCTCTATGGTACAAAATATAAAATTAAAAAAAATTGAAAATATAGGTTCACAATATGATACAATCAATAGAAATATACGATAAGCAAACAACACAATTATGCACCACAAAATTTAACTAAAACTTAAACCTTAAGATCAATATTGCCGTAAAATAAGAAATTACTTGTTTCATCGCAATGGTGCCAAAACTTTAATCATTTAGGCAAATAACACATGTTTAATTAAAATGGTTCAAATCTAAACACAAGCACAAGGAATAAAAGAAACACCTTGAATACACTTCTCCTAAATTCTTCTTGCTCATTTATAAAGATCCAGCCAAATGATCTCCTACAACATTTTCCTTGCACACTTTTCCCTCCTTGCTTACACTCACATTTAAAAGATCTACAACCCTTCTAAACATTGCATTATATAGGAACTTCCCCTTAATTTACCCTCAAAACTATCAAGGTAGGAAGCAAATGGTCTCTTGTCAGTTCATGGCACCTCGGTGCCGTGATGTAGTGCCACAAGGCTCTAATGAGTGCTGGCACACTACTTTATTGCATTGGGGTGTTGAGCTCTCGAGCTTTGGGATGCTAGTTCTTGCATTATGGCATCTTGAACATCAATATAGTATTGGTTGTCGGCTCAAAGGCACCATGGTCTTCGGGGCGTTGCATCATTGACGTTGAGGAGCTAGCATCGGGACGCCATCAGAGAGGTGTCAGGGCAACATAGATTATGTTCCTTACTCCTTAGAATTGTATTGTCCTCTTACATAAAATGATAACAAAAGTAAAATATAAAATGGAACAAAAATATGTCAAAAATACACTCGATTATAGATATTTTCAAACACATGTAATTATTACACATTGAAAATAGCCTTATATAAATATGAAGTAATACGAAATCAAAACCTCGAAACATTTCATAAATGTTTCTAAAGAATCATCCCAAGATTGTTAATGATTCAACCACAAGTTAATTCAATCTCACCATAACATTTGTTTGAAATCATTCAATCTAAACTCGAGCCATGTTAGAGTTAATTTTATGTTTACTTCTTGATAAGGTCTTGATTGTGCTAGACATGCCTTGCTACTTCTGTCTCAGTAAAAACTAATCGAATGTCAATCAAATTTTTACTAATAATTTCTTAATCTTATTCACACATTTTGATTGAATTTTGTACTAGCTTGATCTTATTCAAATTTGTCTCCAAAATTTCATTTTAATTCAAGTAAAAACTAAATCTAATACATTAACATTATTTTGTTTTTTTCTATCAAGCATTTGAAATAATTGGGATTAGCCATTACTTATAGCAATAATTCCCCATTATTGCAAGTAAAAAAAAAAAAAGGAAAAAAAAATGAAAGAAAAAATGAAGAATACAATTATTTCTTCAAAGTTTTATTTTATATTTTTATTTGGAATACAATTATTTCATAGCACCAATATCTCTCAAGAGCAATTGGAGGTACATCTTTTTCAACACTTGCTTTATACAAGCAATGTTTAACAACTTTTGGAATGATTGGGATCATTCATGGCCACCATGCCTCACTCCCACCAAAAAATGCTCTTTGTGCTCCACTATGCCCCATTGCATTTAGCTTTGAGATTCTTCAATAAGTAAAATTTTCATTGGAGTTTATTTTTATTATAATACTAATAATAATAATAATAATAATTATTATTATTATATTCATAATTTTATTTTTTGGTGCTTCTAGTGCTAAAAAAAAACCAAATTAAATGCTTTTTGTTTGTGGTAAAAAAATTCTCTATGGTTTATTTAAATGTTTTTTTTTTACATAATTATTATTTTTGGAGAATTTACATAAATGCTACTCAATTCTTATGTATTTACATGAATAAACATATAATTTTTTTTTTTTTACATTTATCTTCAAGTATGTATGAAAGATATATTTAGCTTTATAAAAGTAGGATTTAATAAATTTGAAAATAGTACAAATTGTTTAGTATGCATGTAAATGTCCCTCTTAACTTATTTTTTATATACTTTTTAACAAAGAAAATATTAGAGCAAACCAATTAAAATAAATTCTAAAAAATATATATAATACTTTCATCTTATGTTCACCACTCCATTCCATGTCATTTTTAGAAAAAAATATAGATATGTTTAGATGATATTTTAATTTACTATATCATATGCATCATACATAATAATAAAAAATAATAATAAAAAAAAGGCTATAGTTGGTTTTAATATGTATTGGTTTATTCAAATTTAATACCAGATTTTTAAGTCTTTTCCAGTGTTTTTAAACACTCTAATTTTCTTAAGAATTTTTTTTTAAAAGAAGTCATTTGCATGATTGACATCTAATTCCTATGAATTTACATATCTATCAGCTAAAGTTGACTTTTTACACTTTTATCAGCTAGATTTTGTATTTTGCATAAATAAAAATATTACTCGTGCAGGTGAAAAGCATGTATGCATAATAGTTTAGGCGTCATACAAGAACACATATTTTGTTAGGAGAATCTTTCGGAGTCCAATGATAACAGAAAAAAAAATAAAAATTGACCTGATAACACGGAAATATTTCCCTTAAATTATTCTGTATTATTCAAGTGTTATTGTATTCTGAAAATATTATTGCTATTATAATAACAAAATAACACTTGAATAACACATAATAATACCTAAAAAACACGAGAGAAATATTTTCTTATATTATCGAACAGATTTTATTTTATTTTATTTTATTGATATTATTTCATTAGACTTCGAATGATTCTCAACGTTATGAGTCCTAACAATCATTTTTTTGTCATACAAATACATACACAGTAAAAGTCTCATTGTGTCCGAAATAGACAATATATTTATAAAAAAAAACTTTTAATACTTTTTCAAATATAATTTAAAAAAATTAATAATTTTACACCTCATTTTGTTATGCTCGATAATTAAAAATAATAAACATTTAATAATTTTACCCACTTTAAAAAAAAAAAAAAAGATAGCAAGTGTTGTTGTATTTACATCTCACCCAAACTTTCATATTTACACAAATATCATGCAAAACTTTAATATCACATAAAATAACTCAAAAGTGAAATACATATTTTCATGCACAGGAATAAGAACACCAAAATAACATTCATGTAAATATGAATTGTTTGGTGTCTAGATGTGTAAAAAGATAAAAAAAAGGTAAGCTATTTATGAAAAAATTTCCCCAAAAATATAAAAATTAAACCCCAAATTGGATTATTTTCTAGGTAAAAGTGAAAGTGAAAGCTAAATATTTTTAGTGGTGACGTTAATGCAGTGAGTTATGTCGAGAGAGATTATAAAAAATAAAGTTTTCATCAGTATTATAAACATTTTCATTTCTAATTATTCATGAGAAATTAATAAATGTGAATGAAAATAATAAGCTTTACATTTAGAAGAGCGGAACATATATATATATATATATAGGCATTACTACATATTTTTCTCATAAATCCTCATTAAACTACACAAAGGGCATAGTATGCATGATTAGTATAATATTATAGGGTTTCAAGAGAGACTGCAATTAAAAAGCAGAGAACTGGTGACCCCTAAAGAATGCAGAGGAAGCCCTCTCTACCCCACTTCCACCATATCCTCCTCAATATATTTACATACATTGCCATTCTACAGACATACATATATATATAAATATATCTATA
>NW_018164444.1:22567606-22596874 GCF_001263595.1 Phalaenopsis equestris | reverse complement strand
TATATATATATATATATATATATATATATATAATGCAGAATTTCAATATTGTCTAAAAACATTTGCTTCGCATACCATTTTATTTATATTCTTTAGCTTATTTGGGCTTATATGATAAATCACACTTTTACATATCACCCCCCATAATTTCTTATTATTTTTTTTGTAGAATTACACATTGTTTACAAGAATAGGGCGGACCAAAATGCTCAGAAGGGAGCTCTTATAAGCATCTTGCTTAAGCTGTCCAATTAGAATTTGGGTCCACTGTCGTACACTTTTGGTACCGGGAGTGTTTTTATGCGGTGAATGTACACAATAATTTTTAGGGTTTAGGATGGGAGGGTAAAACTGCAAATTAAAACTGAACAATCACCTTTCAAAGTCTTCTAAAAAACATATCCATATTTAAGGGGGACCGAATAATGCACCCACCGTACCCGCCCGGGCCCCATTATTCCGTTTTCCTACGCGATGAGTTGGTCAGCACCGCACCACCCAAATTACTCGCTACCTAAAAAGATTAAAATCCCTCTCCAAAGTCCCCACCCTCACAGCTGTTCTCGGCCACCGCATGCAACCCCCACCACCCCGCCCGCCCCATCGTGGGCCCCATGCAAATTCATAATCCATCACGCCACGTGGCATCCAATGCAAGAAAGTGGGTTCCAAAATATCTAAGCCGAACTTCATTATACTTAAAATTACAACACTTTAGTCATAAATCTGTGCATACACGAGGTAATTTTGATATAATATTATGTTTATTAAAGTTTGGCTATTCTATATGTAAACACATGTATAGGAAAACCACAAATTTGGGAAATTTATATACACACAACCGAGCCACACGCTTATCGAGCCAGGCTAATCTGCCAAATTATTAGCTCGAGTCGAGCTCGTAGTGGCAGCAGCCAGCTCATAAATTCGAATTAAAAATTCAATTTTTAGGTGATCTCGTCAGAAAATACATACAGTTCACCAAAAAAACATAGCGAAATGATTAGAGGTAGGCTAATCAAGCAGGCTCGCAAGCCAACGAACCAAATTGGGGCAAGCTTGAACTTGAGCTCATCGCTAGATAAGCTCGGCTCGTGAGCTTGAGCTGGCTCGAACTCATTTACACCCCCACATACCAAGAAATTATTGCATCCTTATTAAGTGCAGATGCTATTATTCTAGATGTTATTGGTGATATTATGTTGTTATTAAAATAAAACAACATCGGAATACTATAAATAACACCTCGTACATATTACACATTTTATTTTATGTAAAAGATAATAAAATAGTAACTTAACCGAATTCAAAAAGTGGGTTACCTGAAGCTGAGGGATCGTAACCGAAAAGAGAGGTCCCCGGGGGGCTCCCGCTACTACTGCCGCTGATTAAGACGCGGTGGTGGTGGTGGCGGTGGTGGGAGAGTTGCTCCGTCTCCTCCTGCTGCTCCAGATCTACGTGCCAGATCTGTTGATCGTCGTAATGCTGATTCCGGCGCATGACGCCGTTACCGTCAACCCAACCCGGAGCGTGGCCCGATGCGTTGACCCGCCCGCACTGCGTTGAAAAATTAAATAAATAATAAAGATATGATTTTTTTAATCATCTGCGTTGGAAGTGGAATGCTGGAGATTAAATTTTCCTTTTTTTTTAAGGTGTTGGTACGTTTTCAGTCATTCCCTCCTCGGGATGAAGAAGAGAAAGCTGTCCGTTCGTAAGGCCTTTCTCCTTTCTCGCATTATTTCCTCGCATTTTACCCATGCGGCCAAAGTACTCTTTCTTCTGCATGTATGCCACTTAATTCATGTATTTACATATCTGACCCCTAAACTTCAATTTTTTAAACAATTTTTTAAGCATATGTTATACTAGGTAATATAAAAAATTGAGTAATATAAAATGCAAAAAAGAAAAAAAAAACAAGTTTTGGTGATAAACATGTAAAAAGCATAGGAATTGGGTGATATGATTAAGTCTTAACTCGGATAGGCCAATATAAGATAAAAAATTTTCACTCTGAATTGACTCGAGATTGAAATGTAATATTACGAGTCACAAGTCAATTTAGACCGATTTAAAGTTTGAATGGGTCCAAATAACTCAATTTGAACAACTTATATTCAATTTGAGCCGGACCGAGCTGATTCCAAGCTGAAATTGCCTCAAATAACTCAATTTGATCCAAACTCATTTCAATTTCGTGCCAAATTGAGATAGATTCAATTTCGAGTCAGCTCGAATTGAATATAAGGAACCACGAGACAATTTGAGCTGCACAAAATCTAGCTCAAGCCAACCCCAACTCAGCCCAAAAAACGGGATAGCTAACCGCCCTCCATATGCCCCCCTAAATAAAATTGTGATCCCCTGTCACGTAACATTTTCAAAAAAAAAAAAAAAAACTGTTGCAATTACTATTCAGGAAGAACTGGACAAGATTTTAAACAAAACTAAACTACATTACAAATCTATCCCCAATCTTCAGAAAAATCACTGCGTGGTATAAAAGTGTCACGCTTCATTTACCACATTTGCAAATTCCGCCAAACCATGAATTCAAGCTAATTCCGCACAAGAAAGAGGGCTCTCATGAAAAATAGATTAAAGACGGGATTCCTTTTTTTACCTCTGCTGATAAAAGGTTGTCCAGCCCCGTAAAATCCACCCTAGGGTTAACCGCTGCAAGTCGCATCGACAAGATCTGCAGAAAAGCCAGTTGGAGCTGAAAAACCATTAATGACAAAACCAACCCCGGCGCCCTCACCGGAAGGTCCTTCCGGTAAAAAATTATCTATAATTTGCCCAACAAATTTGGACATGCACGAAAAGATTATACAGAAAAGATTATACAAAGATCGTACCTCAACCTGCCGTTGCAGTAACTGTACGTGGTTGATAATTTCGTCCAGCACCAGCGCCGTACCGGAGATCTGCACGGGAGAAACTTTCCCCTAAATTACAGAAATTACACGGCCCACCTTCTCGGAATAAAAAAAAATTTATACAAAATAAAACCCCCCCCCCCCCCCCACCCCCTTGCAGTGCATTTATACTAGAAATATTTGAGTCTTACCAGCGTTATATCCCTATAACTTCTCTAATACCTTCAAATATTTACACAGATATCCACAGAAATAAGTAATTTAAAAAGTAAAGAGATGTAATTACAGATCTAACCTTGCTGCACCCGGGGACGAGCTCTTGGAGCAGCTTCATCCGAGCATTTATTTTTTCCCTCCTTGCCTTTTGAGAAAAAGGTGTAATTAGAAAATGTGAGGGTTTAATTATGGGATTAATTATGAATTATGGAGAGTATAGTTGTGATTAGAGAGTAACTCGCTCGGCTAAGCTATGGCTGTCAGTGGCTTGGCCTCGGCGAGCTCTGACGTGAACATACGGTAGTTTTTCCCCGTCTGGATTCGCCGGAGAACCCTCGTCACCGGCGGCGGAGGCGGATTTTCCTTTCTTCGATGGATTTTTGGTCTGGAAGAACGACGGGCTCTTGTGATCGGAAACGGTAGGTGAACTAGCAGAAGAAATTGAGATGTGGAGATTACCTTTGAGGATTTCTCGGATTCTTTTCTTTTCACCGGGCGCTGGGGCTTCAGCTCGGAGTCAGGGGGGTCGGATTTAGTGTTCGGGGAGTGATCGCCGTCGGAGTTGGAGGGGAAGGCGGAGCTGGCCTCCGGTGAGTCCTCGGAGTTAGCAAAGACTGAAAATCTGGTGGCGCGCTCAATTAGGGCAGCGTTGGAGGGAAAGGTCGGCGAGCAACGGAGCGGAAGTCGGACTGCCTTGGGATCCCCGAGGCGGAAGCCGCGGGAGGAACTAGGATCCAGTTCGTGGAGTAGCTCCACTGCTTGGCGCGGACTCCTCCTCGAAACGAAATGTTTCCGTCACTTCCGTCGCGTAAGTTCCGGAGTTCCCAGATCCCACGCCGGAGCACCGCGCCGGCTCCATAATCGCCGCTGTTCGGAACAGGATCAGATCCGCGAAATCGAAAGCCCCAATTCCGCAGAAATTGCTCAGTCCGCCTCCAAATCGGAACCTATTTCCCCGGCGACGAGGGAAGCGAAACCCTAGTCTTCCGGAAACCGTATACACTTGCTCAGCTCAGCTCAAAGGAGGTTTGGAAGCAAACGCAGTTTTGTGCGGCGGAAAAAAAGAGAGCAGAAAAGGTTGATGGTGAGTAATATATATAAAGCTGCAACGCCTTCTCTCTCCTCGTTAGTCTCGGCGTTTTTACCGGAAGCGGCCGCGCTCTGAAAGCAACGTCGCGCTCGCTTAAAAAAAGGGTTCCGACGAGAGAGACGAGACGGAGCTGCCGATATGGTCACCGCATGGTAAGATTAATAAGTGAAATTACAACTCCAAGCTCGTTCGAGCTGCCTAGACTCTCTATTAGATTTCATTTGAAGTAGCATCACTGATCCGTCAATTTCTTTTAAGAGTTGTGTTTGTCAGACTGAAAGAGGCCTGCTGCAATTTGAAAGGTTTCACCAAATAAAAAAATTTTCAGGCGTCGGCGTTCGCTCTAATTGAAAGGAACTGTAGTGCATTCTGAAACAATACCTTAGTCTCTCTGTGATACATTCTAATCTGGTATGTCTTGGGTTCATCCCGAAACAATTACATATTCTCTCAACTATCCTTGTTATTTAAACCAGTCACTTCTATGTTAGGTTCAGTCGATAAACAATTGAGTTAAAGATTGAGAAACTCTTATATGTTAGGTTTATCTATAAGGGGAATTCTGCCCACTTATTTATCAAGTATTATTGTAGTGGCAGAGGCTAGCGGAGTTCGGATAAAATGTGTTTATTATAAGGGTTTCAACTAAATTTATCTAAAGGACTGTTTCCCTCTTCTTTGTATAGATCTATTTGTTGATGACATATTTGACATTAGATGCTTAGTGAGCTTTTATGAATGTTTATTCTATTTTATGGGTTTTTTTTTTATATAGTTTTAGAAAAAAATTTTTATAAATTTTATCTTTGAAAGAGTTATAATTTTTATCTAAAACAAGTTATTGTTCAGGTATTTCTTAAAAAAATGTATTTGCTAAATTTATCTTCAAACCCCACACCAAAAATAGTGCCGACAGTTTTATTTTAAAAGATTTTGTCTTTATTTAAGTTTCATCCCTTTGGAAATATTATCTTTTGAAAAATTTCATTGAATTTCACCTAGAAAATTTTAATAAAGATCATATTTAAGAAAATGTTGTCTTTGAAAATGATGTTGCTAAGTTTTATTAGATTTTATTTATTTTTGAAAATAAGATTATTTTGAAGAGATTTTTTTTTAAAATATTATTTTGAAAATTCTATTTGGGTTTTAAAGAGATTTTCTATGAAGTGATTTTATTAATATTGTTTTTTGAGAAGTTGTCTTAAAACAATGTACCTTAGTTTTGTAATTTAATAAAAATTTTATTATATAACGACTTCAAGTCTTAAAAAGAAGTTTATATTATATTTTAGAAAATATATAAACTCACTTTACCATATAAAATTATTTTCTCATTTGGAGCTCACTCAAACTTATATAAAGATGATTAATTTCTGTCACATTTATATTTTTACAAGAATAATTACTTTTTATCACATTTTTAAAAAAATAATTACTTTATAACACGTTTAGTTTGTATATTTTTATAAAAATAATTTCTTTATAGCACAATTAATTTGTATATTTCAAAAAATATTATTATTTTTTATCAGTTATTATGACATGTGCTTCACAGAGCTTTTCATCCATTTTCAACCCGTGGAAAGAACTATTTCCAAACATGAAAGTATCATCCATGTATTTTAAATTATCCCAAGGTCACATAATGCATTTGCATGAAATACGTAAAATGAAAACTTGCCAACGTGCATAGAAAATACATAAGATCACAACTTGCTAACATGCATTAAAAAGACATAAAAACCAAAACTTTGAAACATGGGTAAAATTGCATAAGATCACAACTTGCAAACATACATTTGGAGACATAGGATCACAACTCGCATTTTTTTCTTTTTTACATGAAATATGAAACTAAAAGTAGAATTTTGTAGCATGAAACATAGCCCTAACACATGATTCTTCTAACATGAAATATACTCCTAACATATGAATTTTCTAACATGAAACATATAGTTTTCAATTTTAGTTTTTGTCTTAACATTAAATACAGGCTTTTGAACATGAATTTTGCTTTAAAATGGAACAGAGGGTTTACACATATATTTTTATCTTAACATGAAACATATGGCTAAATACAGGCTTTTGAACATGAATTTTGTTTTAAAATGGAACTGAGGGTTTGTGTTATGATATGACTCGTATACTATATAAAAGGACAGAAGCTGGATCGGAGCGGGGCGGAGGGGAGCAGAAGAATCTGTCCAAATCGGGAAGTTATGTGGGTTGGGAGTGCAGGGGCAACGCTCCGTTGTACGGTACATGGGTAATGTTGTAATTATATATTGTACTTAGGGTTTACTCCTTGGGTTATAAATAGACATGTTAGTAACCCCATGAGGTATCCCTAATTTTTGTATTCTCTTTTCTGAATAGTGAAAGAACTCGTCGTTCTGCTCCCGAGGACGTAGACATCTTTGTCGAACCTCGTTAAATCTTTGTGTTCTTTTGGATTTGTGTCAATTCATATTTTTTCTTGCCCTAATTTCTCAACAAGTGGTATCAGATACAGGTTCAAGGGCAGAAAAGAGATCGGCGTAGAGACGAAGGAGAATTGGTTGTTTTGGCAGAGGTGTTTGGCGGGGCTTGGACGATTCCATCATATACGAATGCTTGGAATTCAGGGAACAGAGCCTTGCAGAGGATTTCGCGGTAGATTGGACCAGGGAGAGATGTCAGCGAAGAAGAATTCTGGACGGATCGCTTGTCGCTGCAAGAAGGCGCGAACAAGGAGGTTCCTGCGTGGAGGCGACAAGGCGTTTTGGCGGCAAGCTGTTGGGCAGACAGACTACAGCTGGAAAGGATTCTTCTGGGCGGTTCGACAAAAGGATCGCGAGACAGAGAAAGCTCGCGCGGCTGAACAGAGGAATTTTCTTTACTACAGGGAGCCGGATCAATCGAGAAAGGAATATAAGAATCTTTGATTTCTACTAGATTTCTCATGAATTTCTTTTGCTGCATGGAGCTGGAACTGAAAATTTCTCCTTTGATTTCCTGGAAGGAAAGTTTTTGAATTCAGCTTAATTGCTTAATTAAAGGAAAATTTATAAATTTATTTTTAATTAAGTTGATTTATAGAAAATTCTTAATTAAGATTTTCTTTGCTGGAGGCTGCGGAGAAGGATTGATTCTTTTGCGAAGAAACTTAATTAAGATTTTCTTTGTTGGAGGCTGCGAAGAATGATTGATTCTTTTGTGAAAAAAAAGTAAAGTTTTTTTAGATTCAATTAATTAAAGGAAATATTTTAATTAATTGGGACTTAATTAAGGAAATATTTCAATCTTTTCTTTAAAAAAAGGCTTAATTAAGACAACTTAATTAAGGGTTTTTTCAATCCTTCTTTTCCTTTTTGAAAAGCTTCTGAGCAAGGATTTGGAGAGGAATTTTTGCATAATAATTTGTTGCAGAAGTTATTTTCAAATGATATTTTATGGTATAAAATTCGATGTTGTGAAGTTCGATGGAACTGGTAACTTCGGATGTGGCAAACAAGAGTAAAAGATCTGTTGGCTCAATAGATAATCTTGAAAGCTTTGCGGGCAGCAAAACAAAATATCATGGAGGATGAAGATTGAAAAGAATTACAATAACGAGTTGCAGCTACTATATGACTATATCTGGCAGATGAAGTTATGTATCACGTGATGAATTTAAAATCTGTAGGGGAGATATGGAAGAAATTAGAAAACCAGTTTATGGCCCGAACAAGTTGAATCTGAAGCAAAAGTTGTATGGGCTAAAGATGCAAGAAGGGTCTGATCTGGCGCAGCATGTTAATGACTTCAATCAAATAAGCACTGATTTATCACGGCTTGATGTGAATATTGAGGATGAAGATCGAACGATGATTTTGTTGTGTTCATTGTCTTCTTCCTATGAACATCTGGTGACTACTCTGACATATAAGAAAGAGACTATCAAAGTTGATGAGATTACTACAGCTTTGTTGGCTCACAACTAGCGAAAGCATAATGTAAATAAGAAAGAGACTATCAAAGTTGATGAGATTACTATAGCTTTGTTGGCTCACAACCAGCGAAAGCATAATGTAAAGGGAAAACTCTCATGACGACAGTTTATATGTTAAGGGTAAGCAGGATCGTGGAAGGAAGAAAGAGGAGGGTTCTGGAAAGCGAAATTTCCGATCAAAATCCAAAGGCAAAAAGCAAATTCATTGCTACAAGTGCAAGGAGTCATGTCATATGAAGAGAAATTGTCCAAAGCTCAAGAAGCAGACTGGGGATAAAGGTGATGCATCATCGAAATCTGTAAATGTGGCGCAAAATGACAATTCAGATTGCAGTGATGGCGATATGCTCTCAGTTTCATCAACTTAATTCACGGATGCATGGATTCTTGATTCAGGGTGTTCTTATCACATAACACTTAGCAGAGAGTGGTTTACTTCATACATGTCAACTAATTTTGGCTCAGTCTATTTGGGAGGTGATGGATGTTGCAATATTGTTGGTATTAGAGCAGTCAAAATTAAGATGTATGATGACACAATTAGAATGTTATGTGATGTCAGACATATTCCAGATCTGAAGAAGAACTTGATTTCCTTGGGCACTTTACACAGAAATGGTTTTATTCCTATGACTGATGAGGATAGAGAAACCATCAGAATTGATAAGGATGCACTGACGGTGATGAAAGACAAGTTAATTGCAGGCTAGCTACAAACTGTTCGGGAGTACAGTTGTAGGTGGAGTCCATTTTGTGGAGTCAGATGATGATAATACAAATCTATGAAATATGCATTTGGGTCATCTCAGTGAACGTGGGATGACAAAATTGCATAGAAAAAACTTTTTGTATGGTGCTAAAAGCTGCAAGCTCGATCTTTGTAAGTTCTGTGTTCTTGGAAAACCGATTAGAGTCAGTTTTATGACTAGAAAATATAAAATTGAAGGGATTCTTGATTATGTGCATTCTGACGCATGGGGCCCTACCAGGGAATCGTCGTTAGGAGGTTCTTAAAGGATCTCAGTATTTCCTTTATTGATGATTTTTCTATGAAAGTCTGGGTGTATTTTTTGAAGCAGAAATCTAAAGTATTCTCTAAATTCAAGCTATGAAAAGCTGGGGTGGAGAACCAAACTGGCAGAAAGATCAAATATTTGAGGTCTGATAATGACACATAGTACATAGATTCATAGTTTCATAAGTTCTGTGAGGAGCATGGGATTTAGAGACATTTTTTAGTGCGCAAGACACCACAACAGAATGGTGTGGCAGAAATGATGAACATGTCCTTAACTAAAAGGGCAAGGTGCTTGAGACTGAATGCAGGGCTTCCTATGAGTTTCTGGGCAAAGGTTGTGAATATGGCATGTTATCTCATCAATAGATCACCTAGAGCATCATTGGGTGGCAAGGTCGCATAAGAGGTATGGACATGTAATCTAGTTAAATTTGATCATATATGAACTTTTGGTTGGCCTGGTTATGTGCATGTACCTGGAGATGAAAGTTCAAAACATGATGCAAAATCCAAGAAGTGCATCTTTTTGGGCTATAAGAAAGGTGTGAAATGATACAAGTTTTGGGATCCGATTACAAAGAAGATGGTGATCAGCTGCAGAGATGCAGTTTTTGATGAGCAGTTTATGCTACAGCAGAATCAATACAAGGTGTCAGAGAAGAGTTTTAGTTCAGATGCAGTGCAGATGAATTTAGAACAATAACAAGTAGCTTCTGAGAGAGGTTAAATTTCAAATTCAACACCTGGTGATTTTATTCCAAATGGTCTGCAGAATTATAATCTAGTCAGAGATAGACAAAGACACATCAATATAAAGCCCCCTAGCAGATTGGGCTATAAAGACTTAGTCTCATGTGCACTTCTCATCAACAGTGATGATCCAACCACTTTTTAATGAGCTATCACCAGATAGGAGAAAGAGAAATGGATGGGTGCAATGGTTGAAGAGATGGAGTCTTTGCAGAAAAATCACACTTGGGAGCTAGTTCAGCTCTAGAGGGAAAGAAGGTTATTGGGTGCAAATGAGTCTACAAAAGGAAACCAACAATATCAGAAAAAGAAGGGGAAAAGTTCAAGGCTCGACTGGTAATAAAGGGATTTTCACAGCAGAAGAGGATAAATTATGATGAAATCTTTTATCCTGTGGTTAGACATATTTCAATCAGAGCAGTGCTTGCATTAGTAGCTATTTGAGATTTGCATTTGGAGCAGATGGATGTTAAAACTAATTTCTTGCAAGGTGATTTGGAGGAGCAGATTTACATGGAGCAGCCAGAATAGTTCACTTAACCTGGACATGAGCATCTGGTTTGCAGGTTAAAGAAATCGCTGTATGGGTTGAAACAGTCTCCAAGATAATGGTACAAACATTTCGACTCCTACATGATTCAGATTGGCTACAAGAGAAGTGAGTATGATTGTTGTGTTTATGTGAAGAGCCTTGATGATCGTTCTATTATTTTTCTATTATTGTTCGTTGATGATATACTGATTGCTGCAAAGAATATGAATGATGTCCGTGGTTTGAAAGCTTTATTAAGCCAGGAATTTGACATGAAAGACATGGGTTATATGAAAAATATTCTTGGAATAGAGATTCATCGAGACAAAGGCTTAAGACGATTATGTTTATCTCAACGAGACTATGTTGAGAAAGTGCTGAAAAGATTTGAGATGAAGAAAAGGTTTGAGATGAGCAAAACAAAACCTGTAAGCACTCCTTTTGCAAATCATTTTAAGCTTTCTTCAGAACAGTGTCCTAAGACAGATACAAAAATCAAAGATATGACAAATGTTTCAAATGCCAGTGCAGTTGGCTGCTTAATGTATGCAATGGTATGTACTCGTCCTCATGCTGTTAGTCAAGTCTACAAATACATGATTAAACTTGAAAGACAACATTGGGAAGAAGTCAAGTGGATTTTCAGGTATCGAAGGGTACTGTTGGACATGAAATTATTTTTGACATTCAGCAAAATGATACTTCAGTTGTGGGGTATGTTGATTATGACTATGATGGTGATTTGGATGACAGAAGATCTACAACTGGGTATGTGTTTACTCTTGGTGGAGGGCCTATATGTTGAAAATCAATAATTTAGTCTATTGTGACATTATCTACAACTGAAGCTGAGTACATGACAGTAGCTGAAGTTGCAAAAGAAGCCTTATGGCTTGTTGGGCTAGTAAAGGAACTGGGTATTGAGCAAGGTAGAGTTCAGTTGCATTGTAACAGTCAAAGTGTTATTTATCTGGCAAAGAACCAGGTGTACCATGCGAGAACCAAGCACATTGATGTCAGGTATCACAAGATCAGAGAATTGATTGCTTCTGGTGAGATACTGTTGCAGAAGGTTCATATTGATCAAAATTTAGTTGATTTGTTGACCAAGCCAATTACTATCAACAAGTTCTTGCATTGCTTGCACTTGAATGTTTGCAGTTGCTAGAGAAGCATAGTGGCCCAACCAAAATTGGTGCAGGTGTAACTCATAGGTATCTTTTTTCCTAATGGGCTGAATATTCGTCAAGGTGGAGATTTGTTATGGTATGACTCATATACCATATAGAGATAGACGCTGGATCGGAGCGGAAGAATCTGTCCAAATCGGGAAGTTACGTGGATTGGGGGTGCGAGGGCAACGCCCCGTAGTACGACACTGGAATAATGTTGTAATTACGTATTGTACTTAGGGTTTACTCCAACAGTTATAAATAAACATGTTAGTAACTTCAGGAGATATTCATGATTTTTGTATTCTCTTTTCTGAATAGTGAAAGAACTTGCCGCTTTGCTCCTGAGGACGTAGGCATCTTTGCCGAACCACGCTAAATCTTTGTGTTCTTCTGGATCTGTGTCGATTCCTATTTTTCTTCGCCCTAATTTCTCAACAGTTTGCACATACATTTTTATCTTAACATGAAACATATGGCTAAACACATGGTTTTGACATGAAATATTAGACTAAGTACATGAAGTTTGGAATGGGATATAAAACACTAGTGTTTCAATCATATTAAAATATGTACAATATATTTAACATATAAAAATTTAGGAGAGGTATATAAATATATAAAAATTTATGTATTGCATCCAAGAATAATATTTATTAAAATGTGGTGAGTGTATATGCATCTTTGAGCTCTAAAGCTCTAGTAGCGCTTGAAAAGAAGGATTTTCGTGTGTAACTCTCCATTGTTATCTGTTTACATATATAACACATAAAATTTAATTTTTACATACATACCCATCTTACCCATGCATGAAATAATGGATTTCACATTTTATTAAAAGTTCAAATGATGTTATTTTTGATGTGATATAACCTAAACAAACAAAGTTTTGGTGTTGGTTGTGTGAATACAAATGTATGGGGGGTATGTAAAAGCCCCAAACTATAAACATCCATATTCACAATTAATAAAAAAAAATGGAAGCTAGAACTTTGATAGGATCAACTACACCAACAAACTATCTTAGAATGATCATTATTACTTAGATAAAAATATTTATTGAATGTTCTAATTCAAGTTAAATCCCAAAAACTGTTTAACAACAGATGAAGTAAATCCATACAATTTCTGTCTAGATATAAAAATTTGTCACGATTCTAAGACCTTAAAAAAAATCACAATAGAATTTAATAAATGGTGTAAATTCAGCTTCTTAAAACATTAAAAAATAACTGAAATCTGCTAGCTCCTTAAATTCACTTAATATTTTATTTTAAATAATGATAATGAATAATTATATATCGATTAAACTAATAAATTATTAATTTTTTTTTAAATCTACAATTAAATAAAAGCGCAACACTTATGAAAAATAATTAATTAGCTATTAATTGCATTAATTAATAATTACTTACAAATTTATTGAATGAATAAATAAAATAATATTTTTTATTGATTAATAATTTATTAAGAAATATAAATTTATTTAATTATAATCAATCTGACTATGTAAATTTATTTAATTATAATCAATCTGACTATGTTTTAATTAATTATTAATTAGCAAAATGAATAAAGTGAACTTAAATAATATTAAATCAATACCACAAAGCTGAAACCCTCGCATACAGCACTCCTCTCTCTATTTCGTCCAAGTCCAAGCCAATCGCCTTCGTCACCGAACCCTAGCAATAGAGTCGGGATTGGAGGTAGCTGAGAACGCAGCGACGGGATCGCGCATTGCAGAGACCCAAAACCCCCATTCTTCTCATCCTTCAGCTCCTCTCCTATCCGAAGCCATCGAGGAAGGTAACTTCACGTATTTTTCCCGCGAAGCGTCTTTCCCGAATATATAAAAATAGATGAAAAGAAAAGCTAATTTATATAATAGTAATTCTCTTTTATGTGTTGTATATTCTTTGCCGTATAATTTTTTAGCTATGACATTCATATTATAAGGGCCATAAATTGAAAACAGACAATGAGATTGGAGTTTTCTTCTACTTACCAATGTAAGGTTTCCCAAGTTCATTGGTCAATTTTCAATGATACAATTGTTTGAAAGATTTCAAATGATCAATTAATGCTAGAATCTTATATTTGAATATAGTAATGTGCACATAAGTTCGCTTTGATTGGATGAATTAAGTCAAAATGCGCACCTAAGCAGAGTCTTATGAAACAACTTAACCAAACAAGAGCAAAATGATCATTTATCCAACAACAGATCCCAGTAAGCTGTTCTGAATAAGCTACCCCAAACAACAAGCCAACTTATTCTGATAATCTGCATTATCAGAATAATCTGTTTATCAGCAGATTATGAATAATCAACAGCTGCCCCAATCAGACCCTTAATTCTATGCATGAAAATGTGAATTTCACCTTTAAAAAGTGATAATAGTGTTATTTTTGATGTGATATTAATGATTTGAGTGCTATGTGTGTAAATATGAATATTTGGGTTTGTTATATTTAAATACATTTGAATTGTGTACTATGTATGTAAATGCCCATTTATATAAATTGAAGTTATTATTTTAATGATTTATTTTTATGTTAAATTAGTCCATTTGATTGAATTATTTTTATTAAGGTTGATATATGATATCATAATCATATAAATTCTTAAATCCTGAAAAAACAAAAACGATTTGCTTGAATTTAATGCATATCATACCAAATAGTTTTATAGGATTTATTAAATTAGTGTTTTTTCTATGTGTATCATATAGATTACTTTTAGATTTAACCTATAGATGTTGCTTGATTTAGTAATACCACCAACGTCGAGGAGTAGGAGACAATGGTCTCAGAGAAACCACTGGTGGCTTGAGTATGGTTGACGAAGGAAGTCGAGGAGTAGGAGACAATGGTCTCAGAGAAACCACTGGTGGCTCGAGTATGGTTGACGAAGGAAGTATGCATAACGGTAGGGTGAGTACGACGTTCCGGTAATGCGCAGAAGAGAGTGGGAAGGTGAAGGCGATCAAAATAGATTTTTGATTTCCTCTTTCTTTATTCATCTTCTTCCTCTTCCCATGTTTTCACAGACCAATAGGTGAGCTCAAATATACTTAAATTACGTTTTATTTTATCTTAGGCATTCTCAACTGCTGCTTTTGTGGGACCTTACCATTGGGTTCTCTTTTGCTATCAGACCAATGGCCTAATATATGCTTTTTACTACCAAAATGATTGAGCTCATCAACAATATTGAAGAACAACTCATCACTATCAACAATGTGCTTCGAGAAATGTTACTCAGTTTGATTCTTTTGGAGGCAAAATAAGAGCAACAATAAGCTAGACAATAATAAGAGTTGACGAGCACTTGACCACCTCACGACACAAGCATGAAGGAGCTTATGTTCGACTCATCGATCTACCATATGCCAACCAAAATCCAAATACATGGATATAAAAGATTGAACCATTATATGGTGTCTACAAACTAAATGATGACGGCAATTTAAGCCTAACTTTTTTCTATATGGATCTATATGAACGGACCAATAGAGATGATTAATTGATCGAAGAAATATAATAAAGCCTCGTAGCATGGCATGATTTCCTCATAGTTATCTTGGACACATTTCGGTCCATTGATGTATCGTGGCTTGTACCACAAATTGGCAAATCTAATCCAAACAACAGTAGTCTTTGACTATCAAATTTTTAACAACTCTCCAATGCCATTGTTGATGAATAATTCCTACAAATCTGGCTTTAAAATGGAGATTCACGAAGTTCAACTTCACCAACCAAAATTCTATTCTTGAATCAGGTTATTGAATTATTGAAACTAATTGATGATAAACTCAACGATCCCAAGCTATCAGCATCAACCAAAACATGTCCTCGCTCAGCTACCCACAGTGATAAGATCTCTCATACCAAATAAGGAATCAATTGACTATATATACCAATAAAAAAACTAATTGCATTGACTACAACTATTTTGCTATATAACAGCTTAGTACATGTCTTTACATATGTGATTCTACTGACAAAAAACAAGTCAACCTACATGATGAACCGGGCATTAATATTAAAGGCACACTATTGAGCTACAAAAAATAAAATAAAATAAAATAAAATAAAAAACCTCGTGGCTCCATTGCCTCCCTATTCCAACTCACAGTTATCACAAGGGTTAGCTCCTAACCACCAAACTCCATTGAATAAGCATCTGAGGAGATTTAAAAAAACATTCAAATCTTCAAACAAGTCTTCAACTTGCACTATCAATTTTCACCATATACATCCACATCAACCTAGGAATGCTGCCAATAAACGTCCACCTTTAACGATATCCCCATCTCCAAAAAGAAATTGAATAACTTATCTCATAAATGCTAGCGATGAGAGTAATCTGCCCTAACACTAGCCAAGTTCATCATTTGTTCTACTTGTTAGAAAGAGTAACTATTGCAGTTCTATGTTTGATTATATCACATACTTAATTAGGTGTTATGCAAGCTTTGTTAAACCATATTCTCAAAGCTGAATCTCTTTGTTAGCTTCCATCTGGCGCAAATGAGTAATGATGACATCTAAAAAATTACATTTCCTGCTCATGAAGGACAGTACAAGTGATTGGTAATGTCAGTTCTCCTCATCCACATTTCAAAATATCATGAATGCTATTCTTAGGCCATACCCTCACAAACTTGTTTTGTATTCTTATATTATTATTTGAGCACAAACAGTACCTTACTACAATTTTAAAGTACATTTAAGACCACAAATTACATCTTAAACAAAACAAATGCTTGTTTTGCATATTCACAATGGATTTTTTAGGCCTAATAGTTTGAGCAAATGGGTTCATTCCAAATCTGGATGAGATATTTGCCCATTTTGGAATGGTCACTCCAAGAAACATCAAATGGTTACACAACTTGTAGAAAATTAAATAATGGTGAAAAAATTATCTAGATTTATATTATATTTTTCTTTGTGCAATAAGAGAGATATTTATATATATTTCAAGAGGAGTTATAAAATATGAATCAATAAAAATTGGGGAAAAAAGGGATCGACGATCCTATAAAGAAGTACATGGATTATAATTCAAAAGCTATAGAGAAATTTATTTAACAATACAAGGTTGAGATCCCCGTGCCTTTTTTTTTATGTTAGAAATTGAGTGAGCCCCACTGTAACATAGTAACAACATGATATTATATCATGTATTGTAGCATACTATTGTGTCACATTTCTTTAGTAGAAATTCAACATCCTCTAAAAAAATTGAATGGTAGAAATCTACCATTTCAATTTTGCTTACAATATTTTTAAGGAATATTTACGTGCATACCATTCAATTCTTATGTATTTACATAACTAACACCTATAATTCAATTTTTACATGCATATACCACCTTACCTATGCATGAAAAGATCCATTATTTCGAAAAATATAAATGATGGTTTCTTAGTGTGATATGAAAGATTCGTGCGGTATAATTGTAAAAAAATAAAATTCAAGTGTTAGATATGTAAATACATAGGAATTGAGTGATGTGCATGTAAATGTTCTTATTTTTAAATATTAGATTGTGGAGTCATTTGGTGAATATACCGGTTAGTTGATCCCCTATAGGCATATATGAAGTGCAAACTAGGTAATTTTTTAATTTCTATTATATGAAAATAAATATCAAACTCAACATGTTTGGTACA
Source organism: Phalaenopsis equestris (assembly GCF_001263595.1). Classification (NCBI taxonomy): domain Eukaryota; kingdom Viridiplantae; phylum Streptophyta; class Magnoliopsida; order Asparagales; family Orchidaceae; genus Phalaenopsis; species Phalaenopsis equestris. The sequence continues at coordinate 22,579,553 of NW_018164444.1, read as the reverse complement.
ATCAAGTTGTAATAGATTGTATGTAATGTTGATGGCTGATTTATTATCATAGTTTTTATTCATAGGATCTTTTACTTGATTTCTAAATCTCTTGATATAATTTTGATCCATAAAAACTCACAAATCTCTTAGGCAATGATGCTAAATTCATCTTCGGAACTTAATCTTAAAATCAAACATTTTTTCTTATCTCAATTTATAAGATTTTCTCCTACGAATATACAATACCCCAAAGTGAAATTTCTATCCATTGATGGTCTAATATAATTTGTATTTGTGTATCCTTCAATTCGTAGGGTTTATTTTTTTTTGTGTAGAAATTTTTTTTCCTGATTTAATTTAAGATGTCTAATAATTTTATAAGTGACTTGAATGTGTGACTATTTGAGTTTGAGTATGAAATAATTGACTAGATTTATTGCGAATGCAATATTAGGACGTGTGTGGGATAAGTAGTTTAATTTTATACAAACATTTAACATTGTTACATATCTACATCAACTTCTTTTTCATTTATGTTCAATTTTTGTCCTAATCTAATTGTAGTTTCACACGACTTGCACTCTTTTATTTAGGTTTCTTTCAACAAATTCATAATAAATTTTTGTTGGGAGAGAAATATCTCTTATTCAGATTGAGTCACTTCTATTCCTAAGAAATATTTGAGTTTTCCTAATTTTTTATTTCAAATTCTTTAGAATTTTTTTCTTGAGAGTTTTTTTCTCCTGATTGACATCCCTATAAGAATTATATTATCAACGTATATAATAAAAATGAGATTTTAGCATTAGAACAATTTTTATGTAGAGTATAATTTGCTTAGTTTCCTATCATTTCTCATCTATAAATCTATCAAATCAAGCTCTTGGTGACTGTTTTAGTTTATATAGGGCATTTTTTAATATGCATGCCCAATTCTTTTTGAGGGAGCTATTCAATTCTGATGATAGATCTATATAAATCTATTCATCAACAATCTTATATAAAAATAATTTTTATATTGTATTTTTTGTATATCACTCATGATTTGTGCTTAGAGATGCCGATACATGAATATTATTTTTTTTGGGAACAATAGTAAAGTCTTACGTTAGGCACTTCCACGTGATTGAGTGTACTTGTTTATTACAAATCTTATTTTTTGACCTTTTCAGGCTCCAATTTGCTTTGTATTTGATTTTGAAAAACCATTTGCATTCTGCTGCTTTCATTCCTTTGACAGCTCAATGGTCTGTCAGTTATAATTTTTTTAAAGCATTCATCTCTTTTTTCATAGGCTTCGTTCAATTTATAGTTGCCATTATGGAATGAACTGGGAGTTTTTGTTCATGTTGGTTAGAAATATTTTATGGTAGGGAGAAAATTTATGAAATGAGGTGTATTGGGAAATATGATATAACTGATTATTAGTGGGTTGTTAATTGTTTTCTTGTAACCTGTTTGAGTCCTGGACTTGTTGGAGATCCAAATTGGGTTTGTTACTTCTTGTATAGACTTGAAGTGATGTAGAAGGTACAAAGCTTGTATTTGTATAATTTTGGGCTACATGAATGTTAAGACGAAGAATATCATCAAACTTACCTTTAAGTTGGGAATGCTCTCTTTGAAGATGAGTTTGAGTGTAGAAGATGTTAGTTTCATAAAAAATTGACGTCCAGTTAAGTGATGAACATTTTTTTTTATGAATGATCACTTATACCCTTTTTGTGCGATAGAATATCAAATGAATACATACTTTAGAACCCTTGGATCAATGATTTTCTTGTGATGTTCATGGATATGAACATAAACAATGCATTCAAAAACTTGAGGAGGGATTTTTAACAAGTAGTTTGTTAGAAATAATTTTATTAAATAATTTATAAGATTTTTGAATAAATTACCGTGGAGGGGTCTTTAAGAAGTTGTTTGTAAGAAAGAACTCTATCAAATAATTTATAATATTTTTTGAATCAATTACTCTGGAAAATATTCTGTTGATTAAACACATAGTTGTTAGAACTTCTATTTAATATGATTTTTGTAGTTTTTGCATAGCAGAAGTGTTCTGGCAACCTCCAAATGGTGGTATTCTTTTTGTCACTTCTTTTTTTTGGCACTTCATTTTGTTGGGCCCTTCATTTCGTTAAGTAGTATCTAGGCAAAAAGATTGGTGGATAATACCCTCATTTTGAAAGTAGACCTATAATGCGTGATTAAAGTAGTCTTAAGCCAATAATTTGTTCGTTTCATCATCAAAGATTGACGCAAATCTAGTTAATCTGCACAGGAGGACATTTTCAATAAATCAGGGTCCATAACGGTGCCACGTTATTTTTGAGAGTTGTTACTAAATTTCTGTAGGTGTCATAATATTGAATTAATTAATACAGGAATATGATTTCCGGGAAACAACCATCTACGCTTGACCTCTTTGCTCATTTAATGTCTCTAATTCGTTCATTTTCATATTGGAAAATTCCTTTTTTTTTTTTTTTTGATATTGATCACATTTCTCTTTCGCCTATTAATTGCTAGCTTGATTCTTCGAAATTATACTGTAGAAAATGGCAAAGCGGATGCTATCCAACTTGATTTCTAGAGGCATCACTCATTCTTTTGAGTCAAGGGTAAGAATCTCCCAATCAGCGGTTTTTTCTGTTTTTTTTTTTTTTTTTTTTTTGCAAAATAATATTTGAACTAGATACATTATTTCAGCTAGCTAATTCAATCTATGCTGTTTGAATCCATGGCTTCAGTACTCTTTGGAAAAGACTCCAGAGGAATAAGAGCTCTATGTTGGTTACATTTTAATGAGTTCATATTTAAAACTACAGGTTTATAGCAGGTTTTTGAATTTATTAGCATTATTTTGGGGATCAAGCTTATTCTCCAAATGCCCTCCTCCCTTTTTGTCATAGCTTTCTTCTTTCTTGCTTCATGTCTGAATGTTTGTGTTTTTTTTTTTTAATTTTATTTTATTTATTTTTTTTAATTTGGAGTTTGAACGACATGACTTCTTTGTAAGCAGTTCACATCTGTTATTTTCTTGTTGTAGTTGTTGATGCACCGGTATCACAGCATGCCTTCTGCATGCTTTAACGTTAACCACACTTGTAGCCATCCTTCCTTTTATTTTAAACTGATAAATCATTCAAGGTCTGACATGGACCTTATATTTATCAAGGGATTTTGAGGGTTTGATTCATTTATATTGTTTTTTTGTTAATTCGAATAGAATTTCCTTCTCTCTAACTTTCTCTTCCTGCTGCACCTAAGAAACCACATTACTACTAAAATGTTAAATATTTATCTCTAGATCATTACGTGTAAGTATAAATTAACTAATTAGGTCTGTCATGTTTGGGTATATTTGATAGATTATACTTAAATATGAGGTATTTATATTTAAATATAATATCTTGGGTTAAGCTGGAAGGTTTATTAGATGATGAGAACGTATTATGGAGTTTTCAAAATATAAATCAAATATTGTATATGGACTATGTAGGGACTTAATGGTTAAAACCAAGTTGAGATAATCTTAAGATTCATGTGTGATGAAATGATGGAAGGCAATGATAATTATAGTTGTTAGATGATAAGCGTAGCTTATATTGGAGATAATGCAATAAAGATAGTTTTTAGGTGATTTGAGCATTTACATTGTAGGGAAGAATATCCCCCAAATACTACGGGTAGGTTAACTTAATTTTCAAAGGATTAGAAAGAGAAATAGCTAGCTAATGATAACATGGTGTATAGCCCCTTAACTTCAAAGAGGAGGTTTGCAGTTTGATTCCTGCAAAAGATAGAAGAAATATTAACACACATCCAATGTAGCACTCAAAAGAATGGATGGAGGAGGATTTATAAGTTAATTCCTGACAGGTGGTATCAATGCCTTTTCTTGGGCAAAGTATGCGGTATTCAACAGGGATAAGTGGTGATTCAGATACACATGAAGATTTTCGTTCCACCAATAAATTGGAAGGCTCCGGAATCTCTGTGCAGGATGTTGTTCAAAAGGTGATTATAACTTGAGCAGTTTTCAGCATTATTGTCTTTATATAGTCTTTTTAATTTCTACATTTAGCTATTGGCTACTGAATGGTTGCTTTTAATAGGATATTAAGATAAATCCAGTGATGATTTATATGAAGGGTGTTCCTGATGCTCCTCGGTGTGGATTTAGCGCATTGGCAGTCAAAGTTCTACAACAATATGGTAAACCTGATGTAACTAATTTCAAAGTGCTTTATTAAACCATATGCGTAACTATTAATCTCTTGTTCAGTTTTTATGTTTGTGTGTTTCATTTTTTTTTTTTTTTTGCAATTCTATTGCAGGAGTTCCTATAAGTTCCAGAAATATTTTGGAAGATCCTATTCTCAAAGAGGGTGTAAAATCGTTTAGGTTAGTGCTTATCAATCGCCATAATTCATATTTGTGAAAATCATCAATCATAACTAACATTAATAGATCAAAAGCTTAAGAGCTGAAATGGACTGTTTCTTTTATTTTTATGTTGATCATTTTAAAAAAAAAATGATTCTAATAGTGAGTTCTTCTGGTGAGAGCTTCAAATTGGTTAGCGGGTACTCTTGATGACTGGCATTGATCAATGGGCAACTTCATTATTTCTTAGGTGAGTTAAGTAGCTTGGTTATAGGTTTGACTAAGGTTGACCCTTTGGCAACATGACAGAATTGGGATATGGGAGACTCGGGATTTATGTGGCTTATTGCTCAGCGAGTTTCGAGTCATAGGCAACTTCAGTCATATCATAGCAATGACTACTTGAACCCAATTTAAACTCGCTTGATGACCTTATCATTCTGACCTAAATAAATATGGCATATAGGTTTGATTTTCCTGTGATTAATTAGGGTCATTATCTTAAAAAAAGCTCAACATTAATTTGAATAAAGTTGTGCTTTTAAAAAACATGCTTGCTTAGTTTTTCCTAGGCTTTATTTTAGAAGTCATTTTTTTGCATGATAATTGATTTAAATTTAATAAAAAAAATTAAAATTAATTTTGTTTTTAAAACAAATCAGTTCTTGAAATCTGTCATGAGGCCCAATTTTTCCCTGTTTGTGTGTGCGTGTGCGTGCCACTTCATTATGTTGATTTTATTTTGTTTGTTGAGTTTATAGGAAACAAAAGCATTTTGCCACACCACCTATTTTGTTTTTATTTGGTTTATAAAGCAATGTAAAATTTCTAAAAATGAAACTATCAATTCATCTTGAAAGTACAATAATAAAATCAAACACATTTCTCAAATTATAATTTAATATATTATAATCACAGCCTTATGGAATAATCACAATGACAGTTTCACAACACAGTAGACCCCTTTATGTGTGTGTTTGTGTGCGTGTGAATAAATGTTTGTATTAATTTTATTCAACTTAGCAAACATTTATTAAATAGTGTGCAATTTTTATCTGAAGTCATTGAGTGAAGATTAGTGTCTGAATGCAAGGACATCAGTCTGACATAAGAACACTTATTTAAGATTATTGATATATTGAATTAAGTTTTAAGTTTAAATTAAGAAATTAATAATTTTTTTTTTTTTGATATTATGATTCTAGGTCGTATACTATAGATGACAAGCTCGAGACGAGCTTAAAAATAGTCATCGCGAGTTTGTTCTATCAATTCAAGCAGCATAATGAAGTATTAATTTAAGAAATAAAATATTCTATAGGATTATTACTTATTACTATTAATAATATGTTTATTTATTAGTATTGACACATGAAATTGCATGTAAAAGTTTTTGCATAATGTTGGATATCTGTTTATTTATTAGAAAGTCAAGCACACATAGAAAATATTAATTTTATTGATATGATTGTATTTTCATGTATACAAGATAAATTATTTGTATGCATATACATTTATACAAACCGTAACTGTATAAAAAAATGATTATAATAGGAAATTAATTAAGCGAATATCATGAATGTTGTGATGACTGGATTAATCTTATTTGATGACGTGCAGAGGGAAAGATGACAGAAATATGATAAAATTCTTGATTTTTTGATATTGAGTCTAGAAATTTTTTTTTTGTATTATTGGGGTTATTGATAAGTGTTATATTGAGAGATGACCAATCTTTATCAATGTTTGTTATAGCGGATTGACTGTGATAACTCAAAAAAATGAATTAAGTCTATATAAATACAAAGTGATAGTTTTAAGATAAAAAATAAATAATAATAATGAAAGTACACGTAAATGTATAGAAATGATTGTACAAGAAATTGAATAAATCACGTGCTAGTTGTAGTTTATTTTTCTGCTTACTATTTTTATGTCCCATTTTTCTATAGATTTTATGTTATATATAAATTAAAGTATATTAATTATTTATTACTGTCACTCATACTAGTTATTGATTAGAATGTACATTGATTATTTTTCATTTATGAAATTTTACTTTTACACTGATTATTTCACTAAACTTGAAGCTTTCTCTAGATTATGTTATTAATTATCAGGGAGGGAGAAGGAGCAGCAAGACAATTAGTCAGATGATATGATTTTGTACAGCTTTTGATCTTAAAACATGTTGGCAAGTTTTGGACTTTTTAAGATATGTGAATATATATTAATATTTTAATAGTGAATTAATTATGCATATTTTCTTGTGAGTTAGTTATAAATAAATATAAAATCAGTAAACAGTAATAATCAAATTGTAACTAGCACATTTAATTCAATCTCTTGTGCAATTATTTGCGTACCTCTACTTGTATCTTCATTCTTATTATATATTTTGTTGTCTTAAGAATGTCATTTTGTAGTAGTCTAGAATTTGAATTAATTTATTTCTTTGGGTCTTGACCCATCCCGTTAGCTCTAATAACCGTTGATAGAAGTTGATCATCTCCTAACACAACACTTATAAATGACTACCCTGTTACAAAAAATGTCCATTTAATGACTTCACACAAACGTTTGCACTCTCCCTGTTAAGGGGTTTGACCATGGTAACCCAAATTTATATCAGGTAAAGTTTATGCTTTGTGGAAAGCCGCTCATTCCATAGAAATTTGTGAGATCTATGCATTCTCTGTGGTTTTGGTTTTGTGCGCTTTTGAATTTTCTAATTGCTTGGAAGGGTTTCTTCCGTGCAAAAAGAAGTTTGCGGAGGAAGAGCTATAGGAGCTGGCGCAGTTTGGTATCCTTTATTTTTCTCCAGCAGGGAAAAAAGAGGGTAGATTTTTTCTAAGCAACTATTTCTTCTCCATGATAAATCAAAGCACATGGGGATGGATAAACACTTTTTAAAGGAGAAAATTGAACAATGAATCATCCAAGTTAGTTACTCTTCAACAAATTATCATAGTGCTAAATATCCTTATCAAAGCTATTAATAAACAATAATTGACATTATTAATTTTAAGATTGGAATGGTGATGTATTTTCTTAGGTTGAAATGATCAAAATTTATTCCTCCCTGCTACGAGCTTGCAACCACTCTGGGTACACTAGCTCCTTTCAGGATGTGGCCTTTCTAACAATTCCTAGCTTGCTCGCTTGTTCCATCATTCTGCCAGCCTGCAAGCCACCAGTTGGTTGTCCACCAGTTTTTTCACCCTACTGTCATGCCCAAATGTCTTTCCATTGCTGCTTCTGCGAGCCCTTATTATCCAATGGGGAATGAATTTATTTTTTGCATTGTTTCCATAATTTATTGCAAATTGATTAGGCTAATTTCTTTCTTGTTTTCTTACCTCATTTATGTGGTAAATTATGGTCTTATTTCATCACCTATTTATCTTTCTATTTTTGATGGGCTTGTATCTTCTATCGATTTTGCATCTTCTCTACTTATTGTCAGAATAATTCTTCTATGCTTTTCAACAGATTTATTAGTAGAAATAGTTACAATTATGAACTACTAAATTGAGCCAAACTTGTTCCAAGAGAAATCAAGGATTTGATTTTTTTTTCTTGTAATATTTTTGCAGCAAATCAGGCAAAGTAGCTAGATATTCTAGCTTAGTGGAGTGTGCTTTTAGCAAATTGGCATTTAAAGGCAATTAAAATTTGTTTTTATTAAGAAGCTATCCATTTAATGCCAGCTTTAAGATTCAAAATTTATTTTAAAATTAATATTTTGAATTGTATTTAGAATAAATATAAAATTTAATATTAACGAAAGTGAAATTTAATTTTGAAATTTAACACCATAACTGGTGAAACTATTGAAAAATTAGAACTTTCACAATGAAATCAAACTCGAGTTTAAACACCTTAATTATAAACACACAACAACAACAACAAGCCTTTATCACATTAAGTGGGGTCGGCTACATGAATCATTTTTCTCCATTGTGTCATAATGTCAAATTTTCATTTCATTCTAATAAATTAAAATTATTTTTTATACAATATGCTTAAGTTTTTTTGGGTCTTCTTCTGTCTTTCTTAACATTATTCGAATCTAAGACATCTACTCTCCTAATCGGATCATCAAATGGTCGACATTTAATGTGACTAAACCATCTAAGACGACTCTCTCTAATCTTGTCCGTCACTGGAGCTACACCAATCCTATCACAAATATATTTATTTGGCATTTTCTCTCTAGTGTCAAGTCACTCATCCACCTAAGCATTCTAATCTTAGTAACACTTAACTTTGTTTTATGCTTCTCTTTTAAAGACGAACATTATGCGCCATAAAGTATTGTAGGTCTCATAACGATCTTATAAAGTTTTTCTTTCAGTCTAAGCAGTATTTTTCTATCACACAATAGGCCCTATGCATGCCTCCACTTCAACCAACCAACTTGAATTCTACTAATAACATCCCTGTCTATGTCACCATCACTTTGCACAATGGACCCGAGCCGAGATATGTAAAACATTCCTACCTTTTAATAATTTGACCACCTATAATTACAGTTACAACTCTGCCACTAGAACTACTACTACTAAACTTACATTCCATGTATTTAGTTTTAGTTCTACTCAAACGAAGGCCTTTAGACTCTAATGTAGACCTCCATACTTCAAATTTTTCCTGAACTCTTTCTCTTCCATCAGAAAAATATCATCAGTGAAAAACCGACACCAAGATACATCCTCTTGCAAATGTCCAGTAAGAGCATCCATAATTAAAACAAAAAGATATTAGCTTAAAGTCGATCCTTGATGTAATCCAATTGAAATAGGAAAGTACTTGGTCAATCCTCCTTCCGTTCAACACATGTAACAACTTCAGTATTCATATCTTCAATGACTTGAATATAAGTCATATCAACACCTTTCCTCTCTAAAAGTTTCAAGAGGACTTCTCTTGGAACCTTATGACATGCTTTTTCTAAATCATTTAAAATCATATGTAGATCCTCCTTATTCCCTCTATACTTCCTCTATACTTCTCCATCAAGTTCTCCATCAAGCCTCTCAATAAATGTATAGTTTCCATAGTAAACCTGACCAACATAAATCCTTATTGATTATGAGAAATCTTTGTAACATATCTTAAGATATGTTCAATTACACTCTCACATAATGTATGACACATCAACTTAATTCCTCTATAATTTGCACGATATTATGTTTCTCATTTATTCTTAAAAATAGATACCAAATTACTCTTCCTCGACTAATCAAATATCTTTTTAGTCTTTAAAATAATATTACAGAGTTTAGTAAGACAAGAAACTCTCAATTATCCTAAATAATTCAACACCATTTCCACACTTCAATTGGGATATCATCAGGTCCTACTGATTTTTCACCCTTGGTTTTCTTTAAAGCCACATCGACTTCTTTTTAACTAACGCAACAGTAAAAATAAAACAATTTATTATTATTAACAATATTAAGATCACTAAGGCTTATCATATTTTCACAAACTGCATTGAAAAGTTTATCAAAGTAGCTCACTCTTCTATGTTGAATATCTTCCTCCAATAAAATAAATTTTTTGATTTTCATCATTAATACACTTTACTTGAGGTAAAACTTTACTTTTCTCCTTGTTTGACTAGTTTATACATATATTTTTTATCTTCTTTAGTATTTAATCGATTATAAATATCATTAAAAACAAAATTTTTAGCGTTACAGATTGTTTTCTTAGACTTTCTACGAGCCATCTTATATTTTCCCAGTTGTCTTAGTTTTTACATTTAAATCAATTTTTATAATTTTTTTTCTTGATTTTTATATTTTCTTGCACATTATTCTACCACCAACTATTTTTATTTATAGAATTTTTTTTTTTTGATTTTTCAAGTACATCTTCTGCTATTTGTTTAATAATATTTGTCACTTTATTCCACATAGAATTTGCTTCTTTAAGGGTATCTCAAATCGGAATTCTTGAAGTTTACTCATAAAAATAATTTTATTTATGTCTTTTAGTTGCTCTCATCTAATTGTATGAATGATGCCTAGTACAGCTTTTCATCTTAAAATCGAGAATTAATAATCGATGTTGAGTACTTAAATTCTCACTTGGAATGATCTTACATTTTTTTTTATCTTGAACGACCTCTTTGTCTCATAAGAAAATAATCAATTTGTGTTTTATTAGATCTGCTCTTATAAGTAATAACATACTCATCTCTTTTCTTAAAAAGAGAAAATTAAATGAAATTCTAAACACCCCCTATTGCATTAACCAAACAACATGGCACATTTTAGAACACAATTATTAAAGCATATTGCGATTGATAAGTTTGTTGAAGCAAGCAGCTCATGTTGGTTTTGAAAGTTTTATTATATGAGATAACACTGGGTTCTTTGGTTTTTGAAGTTCTATTTCAAGAGAGCACTGAGTTGTTAGCATGCAAATCTGATTAATAACGTAATTATTATAAATTTTATGATGTAATTTTATTATTTCTTATGTTATTAGAGTACCATAAGCACTATTAGAAGTGAGGCCTGTGGAGGGGTTTCGTTTCGCTTATGGATCAAGAATCACATTAGGCGAGCTTCATTTGTGCATTATCTATTCTTTTTTGTTTTAAATTTGCAGTCAACATCGTACTTCGTTTTCTTTTTTAATGTGTCTGCACTCTAATTTTATCATTTTTATTTGAATTTTTTCCTTTGTTGTTTGATATTTATTGCTTCACTATTTTTCCGTGGGATTTAAATCCCTTGATTTATCTTATAGAAGGCTTTGTGCAGTGCTACATGAGCTTGTATTTATGGTCTTCGTTATCGTTGGCTATCGTCTGCATAGTATTCTTTGAGCCAATGAATTTAGATTTGTATGCTGGGGTTGAATGTGCTGTTATCCTCATTACAATTTCTTGCTCAATTTACATGATATTTTTTATAAATTGGCACACCATTTTATTGTTCTACTTTCATGGTCACTAATTGTTTATGTGATTTGGCTATAAAGGTTAGCTTCATATTTATTTATAATTAATTCAGCTTACTAAAATAGAACACATAGTTATTTTAAAATGATTTGTGAAATCATTATGCATGTGTAGAAAATTAAGACAAGTGATCTTTATATTACTTAAAACTAACACATATCCATCTCAATGCTATATCATAAAAAGATTTGATGTTGATTCGCCATCTTCTATTACTAGGGCTGTCAAAATGGCTCATTGTTCGCGAACAACTCACGTTCGGCTCGTTAAGAATTTCGTGTTCGGCTCGTTCGCTAAGTTAACGAGCCAAGCACGAACAACACGAACAAAGATTTGTTCATTCATGTTCGACTCTTTAATTGACTACATGACTACAAAGATTTATAATCAATTAAAAGTATTAATTAAGAAAATAGAATAAAAGTTATTAAATTAGATTCAAATGATGTTTTAATATAAATAATAATTTTTAAATTTTTCCTCAATCCTTAACATCTTATGACTAAGTGATTAAGGTTGTCAAAATGATTCTTTGTTTGTGAACGGCTCGTGTTCGGCTCGCTAAGCAAATGAGCCGAAGACGAACACATT
>NW_018164444.1:22552431-22565982 GCF_001263595.1 Phalaenopsis equestris | reverse complement strand
GGAATCAAGGTGATATTTGAATGGAAATGTGTTTTCTTCAAGTCTAGATGCATGTTTCAAATTAACAACATGAAAAAGTTGTTAAATCATGAAGCTTTGAAAGCACACAAAGTTCATTTAAAAAAAAAATTATATTTATCTTGGTCAACTGCAAATTTCTCATTTGCTGGCCAATATCAAGAATTAAAAGATTGTCGTTTTTTCTTTGAAGTTAATTGGATGTGTTTATCTTTTAAATTCTTATTGTTCATGATTTAAAATCAATTTATTCATCTTAGCCACAATTAAATGATTTTTTCTCTTTGTATGCACATGGCCTCCCATCCAATTCTGTTAATATGTAGAGATTGAACATATTAGACTTATGACTGATTGCAGATGTTTTTAATTATGGTATTTCATCTACAAAGTGCATGCACTAATGTTCAAAATCACGAGTAAAATAATAATAATAATAATAATAATAATAATAATAATAATAATAATAATAATAATAATAATAATAATAATAATAATAATAATAATAATAATAATAATAATAATAATAATAATAATAGTAATAATGCTAATTATGTTATATGTATAATAAACTTAATCATAAATTTAATATTAACTAAAGGTGATAGACATCTTACCATGTGAATATGTTTGCTCTTTTTCTTTGTCGATGGCACCATAGATAATGCCCATTGCAGGACTTTTTTCACCATCAATTATTTTAATACTATAATCAAACATTTTGTGATTTTAAGAGCCTATTTTGCACTCTTTAAAACATTAGTATCTTTTAAGATATAATTTTTGTTTTCATCCATCTCATCCATCTTTTTAAGATAAAATTATAATTGTTATATTTATCTTGGTCAACTGCAAATTTCTCATTTGATGGCCAATATCAAAAATTAAAAGATTGTCGTTTTTTTTCTTTGAAGTTAAGTTAATTGGATGTGTTTATTATTTAAATTCTTATTGTTCATGGTTTAAATCAATTTATTCATCTTAGTCACAATTAAATGTTTTTTTCTCTTTGTATGCACATGGCTGAATTTGGTCCCATCCAATTCTGTTAATATGTAGAGATTGAACATATTAGACTTATGACTCTGATTGCAGATGTTTTTAATTATGATATTTCATCTACAAAGTGCATGCACTAATGTTCAAAATCACGAGTAAAATAATAATAATAATAGTAATGCTAATTATAATAATAATAATAATAGTAATAATGCTCCAAAGATTATGTAGCTAAACTAAGACTACTTTGGCAAAGAATACAAAAAATACAAACAGAACAACATACAAAATAACATATTCATTGTGCACTTAAATAAATTCATACTAAAAATAATAGCAAAGGCATTTAAAAAAAATGAATTTGAAAAGAAAAAAACAGCAAAAAAACCTACGTCATAACAACTGTCCTTTTCCCTCTGCCATTTGCACCTCCAACAACATTAACCCTAGGTGCAATCGGAAGGCCCAAATTGTTGCCTACAATTTCAATCTTCATAGGTTTACCATCAAGTTGAACATTGTTATACCGTTTTACAGCAGCTATGGCATCACTTCTCCTTGCATAGACAACCTCTGCAGATCCCTGAAACAAATAAAATCAATCTGATCTCGTGAGCATGCTTGACAAAGTAGAGAAGATTCAAATCTCCAAAAAAATATCATGAACATGGAATGACAAATACAGTGAAATAAGAAAAAAGCAAACGTGCAGTAAAGATGGGAAAGTAGAAGATTAACATATAAAGAAAATTAGTCTAATGAAAAACAAATCTAGCACCATCAAATAAAAACCCATTTTTTCCAATTTTGAAAGATTAATTGCTACGAAGCTGTTGAATTCTTACATGACACTTTAATAACAAAAAAAAATGGTGCATTTCCATTGAAAGAGCAAAAAATACAAATATATCACAAAATAGCAGCCATGATCACATAATTGATGATATTATGATCACTAATCAAATTTAAAATTTCCTCGCTATACTAAGATTCAAGGTCCCCTTGAGACTTGTGTAATACAACCATCCTGCTCAATAATGTGAATAATATGCAGAAAAATGATTTAACATCTTTTTGTTATTCTAGGTAATACACCCTCTATTATGTCATTCTGAGACAATTTTTGTTGTTTGGAAATGGCATCGCCTCCTTTAGAAAGTGGTTTGGTACGCCTTCCACCCTCTTCCATCAACTTAGCCTCATTTTCTATTAATAGTGTCAAACCAACTTCAACCAAGAAGTATTGCACCAGTATATTAACGAAGTTATTACCGTTATGCGTTCACTTCAATTCCACCACTTGTTTCTACACCAGCACCATAAGATTTCCCACCCTCCAGAAGTCATATTTTCACATTCCATCTCAAAATCAATTCATAGATCATAAATATATCAGAATCTAACCCAAGTTTAAAATTTTAATCTATGATGAAAATAAAAATAACCAATTTAATATGTTCAAATATGGTAATATTCTCAATCTAGTGTCATGCTCATACATGCAAAACCTAAGCCAATATCATAACCATTTTTTTCATGCACATATGTCCATGCATAGGCTCTTATCTTGATGATACAGCTTAATGATAGAAGCCTTCTGAAATTACTTAAGAGAGGCTTTTCCCCTCTCTATCCTCCAACCACCTCTCTTCGTATTCAAACCAAAAAAGGCTCTCACAGCAACCCTAATAACAATATCATTCAAATTTAAATCCTCTCACTAAATCCAAACCAAACTAAAAATCTACTCAATGGGCATTCAGCCACCCACTCAATCCCAACCGCATTCATATCTAAAATCCAAACAAATTTTCATTAAGTTGACATCCTCCAAACACTGCTATAGTAACAATATCCTTCGAATTTAAATCTTCTTGCCTAAACCAAAATAAACTAAGAATGAAACAATTAAACTTTACACCATTTGCATTTGACCTTACAAGGAAACTTTCAAATTGTATGGATGACATCTTTCTATCCTCCGTATTTCAACTAAGATACTACTAATCAATTATATATATATATATCTTTGATGAGTAGTATTTTTTAAAATTTTAATTGAATACAAGGCTATAGAGTTTTAAAAGTAATTAAAAGTATTAATGAAGAAAATATAATAAAAATTATTAAATTAGATTCAAATGATGTCTTAAATCTTGCCTCAATCTTTAACATGACTACGTGCTTAGGGTTGTCAGAATGACTCTTTGTTCGTTAAAGGCATCGTGTTCGGCTCGCTATGCAAACAAGCCGAACACAAACACATTTTTTAAGCTCGAAATATAAACTAGCAGAACACGAGCCGAGCCTGGGCTGGGCTCGTTCGTGTTTGACTCTTTTACATCTCTACCTAGTAATAACCTATTTACCTAGCTACCAACTAAAACCTGATAAGTACCGTTCTACAACCTAAAACACCGAGAAACTATCGAAAATACAAGTGTCCACCGCTCATTATATCTTAATTTTCATTTATTTTTATCAATTTGCTTGGGATTGGTATACCGAATTTCATATAATTTTTAATTATGCTAATGATTTTAGAGGAGGATTGTGTTGTGTTGTTATATTTATCATTGTTAGAATTTCATCTATATAGAAGTTGTGTATAAGATTTTATGATATCTACGTTTAATCTATCGGTTGATGTATGAACGCATAGCAGACATGGTTTTTTATGTGCCCAATAAGAAGGAAAATTTACTGTTTTTTATGTACTATTTGATATTTAAAGTTTAATATTTATTTATTGTAAATATGTCCCTCAAACATTATATTAATTCTAAATAAATTTATACTAATGATATTTTGATATGATTTAAAAATAAAAAAAAAATATTATAAAAAATAAAATAATATTCGGTGAGACAAATTTTTATTATAACATCTAGATTTGAGCAAATCTATTTCATGTGAGCTACATAAATAAAATGGAAGATTTACATTCATACCATGAAAAAATATTTCATCAGGACTCCGCACGTAGAGTTACGTGTGGAGTTGAAAGAAAACACGCCACGTAAAAAAAAAAAAAAATTTCTGCGAGCAACACACGAGAATATTCCTCCCATGATACTTTGGTATTTATTATTTAAGCATTATTGATGTGTTATAGTGTTATTATAAAATTGAGATTATTCTCAGAACACAATAACACATAAATACAGAATAACACGAGAAGAATATTCTCTTGCCGATCACCTCCACAGCGTATTTCATTGGATTTCACATGTAACTCTACATGTGGAGTCCTCATGTAATATTTTTTCTCATACCACTCTACACGAGAAGAATATTCTCTTGCCGATCACCTCCACGGCGTATTTCATTGGACTCCACACGTAATTCTACATGTAGAGTCCTGATGTAATATTTTTTCTCATACCACTCGATTTTTATGTAATTACACATCTAATGCCCATATTTCAATTTATACATGTATGCCGTTAAAATAGTGATTTAATTTATCTTTATTTTTATTGTATTTACATGAGCTGAAAGTGAAATTAGGAAAATAATTAATGTGCAATACCCTAAACTCCTATTCTGTTCGGCTTTAATTGTTCTGAGATTCCTCCGATTCAGTTGCAATTAATAAATAGCTATTATCTTTCAAAAATTATTGACACGTTCTCTTATTTTTTTGATTTTTTTTTAAATGAAATAACATTTTCTTCTAAAAAATTAGTTTTAATCCCTTATTTTATCTAATTTTTAATCATTGTAATTGATGTATCATTAAAATTTTATTTTTTATAGGGAATCTTATTGATTCAAATTTATGATCATCTGGGCCTTGATTCTAGCAAGTTTAGACAAAAGATGAATCCAACAATACCATAAATGGTTCAATCCGGATCTACTTCACCCGCTATTAAAAAAAATTTCATGGCTGAGGTGTCGTCAATTGAATGATCAAATGAATTCGGAGAAATTCAACGAATTGAAGATTGCTAAATTTTAAGATCATTAAAGCATTCAAATCATTAAAAATCTGTCTATTATTCAGGGGGATCGGCAAGGACCATCCGATCATGTCGTTATGCAATTTATGAGCCAAAAGATTAAAATGCCTATTCCCATAAGACTATATAAATAGACCCCTTATCTTTATTAAAGATGTGAAGAAGAAAAAGAGAAAATCTAGAGCCACTCACTTCCTATGTATTTACATATCAAATACCTAAACTTCAATTTTGACACGCGCCAACTTAACTATGCATTAAAATGTACAATTCACTGTTTCGAAGTTAAAATTATGATATTTTTATGCGACATGAAATCATTAGATGGTATAAATGCAAAGATAAAACTTAGGTGTTAGATATGTACAGACATGAATTGTGTGGTATGTATGTAAATACCCCTTGTTATTTATAGGGCATAAATTGATCAGGTAGGCGGATCATATGGTCATTGCCCAGTTGTTTTTATTCTTTTTGTTTTATTTTATAAATATTTTTTTTAATATTCTATTTACATATTTTTTTTATTTTTAATTGGTTAAAAACAAACAAATTTCTTTTTGGATTTGTCCATAACCAAATGTGATTCTACTAGAATATGCATAATCCAAACCCAACCCATTTATTAAACGGCTCGAAAAGCCCGACATAATAAACTCCACACCGATAACTTGACTAACCGATCCCACAACCCAAATGACCCATCGAACAAATTGATGGAAAGAAATTAAGATATTGAGAAATGATATGGGTTAGCGGGTCAAACCAAACTCAACTTAAAAATTAAAAGGGTCAGAACTTTTAACTCAACTCAAATCAAAAGTCGATCGGGTCAACACGAACTTGAAGTTTTGGAGTTTGGTTGTATAAAATTATCATGTCATGTCAGATCATTTATTAACACCCCTACCCTAGAGCAGATGACTGCCTTAATACAGTCATATTTTATATTTAATTTAGAGCATGAATTCCACTCCAAAGAAAGGAAAAAGGGAAGACTAGAAACATTCTTCAAATAGGAAAAGATACAAAGACACTCTATTCAATATATTCATCTGACATTTTTGATCAGCACAGTTTTGGATATTAAATAGGCCAAATTAACATCAATAATATTAGTTTGTTTGCCCATCAACCATTCAAAAAAGATATTAAAATTACAGAACTAAATACATACCTCAGATCGCCCAATCCGAGCACATGAGACAAGTCAACACAGCCAACTAGGAGAGGTTGGGGTCACATGAGTCAGTCAGATCAAAGTAGCTTGATGAGTAAGCATCAAAGGTCATGCCATCATCTAAAAGATGCTGTACCAATTGAAGGATACGAGTCGATCTATCAATGAAGCCTGATGAAGTGCTCGAAACATTTAACAACTTACTCGGGCCCAAAAGCCAATTAAGCACACTCATCCGATGCCTTCAATACAATAAATCACCGAAAACTCGATCAACCAAAATGAGGTCGATCAACAGCTTTAGGTGAGTTTGCCCCTTATTTGGAAACACTTGATACATATTAAATGTAAATAAATGAATATAATTAGAATAACTATTATTTCATAGTAAACCTTTATTAGGACATATTTTGTAATTCATGAATTCACCTTTAATGTAATTTCTAATAAGTTTTGGATATAACCTTGCCTATAAATTGGGGCTTAGAGAGAGAGTTTAAGTGACAACGACAGCTTATTGTCTCAAGTTCTCTTATCAGCAATAATAAATCACTGAATTCTCTCCCTCCCGCTTTTGCTCTATCTTTGCTTTTAATAATCAAACTTGCGAGCAAAGTATCACCTAACGACAAAAGATGGACGGCAATATGGTTTTGTCCACCCCATATGGGCTAATTCGACCCAAATGAATTTGAATCCGGGACTGAGTGGGCTTACGCCGAAGCTGCCAACCAACAAGCCACTATATATATATATATATATATATATATCATGGATGTATTATAACATGTTATATTCATGTTGCAACATGTCAGTGTTCCTATGTTCCATATCAATGCTCTCTCTCAAGTACAAAAGAGCATGAAGAATGTAAAAATTGAACTAAAGATATATTTATATTACTAATATCATTTGGTGTTCCTGGTGAATCCGGATTCCATGAAACATTTAGTAAAAAGGAAATATCTGCTAGGGAGTCATGATTCAAGAGCATCAAATTTCCTGATGCATTATGTTTCCCTCTTAAAGTTCCTTGGGCAATCAATAAAAATGTTTCCTTTTTCTGCAGCTTGAAGCCATTAAAGAATATAAGAGAGCTCAAACAGAGCACAACTCACAGTTTATTCAGGAAGAAATACCAACCAGGCTGCTAACGGGAATTATGTGAAATTCTTAAAGAGTAATTAGGAGATTCGAAGGCTTAGGCCCTCTATCTGTAATAACTGTGGGAAAATTAAAAAAAAAATGTATTGATAGGTTGGTTTGAATGAGAACAAAACCGTCTGGACGGTTTCATCTTAAGAAGATGAATAATTTAGTCTCCTTCAAATCAAAGAAGGGAAAGAAAGAGACACAGAGCAAGAGAGGAAGTCGAGAGGAGTAGAGCGAGATGGAACCAACAGGGGAGCAACAACGTTGCTCAAGTGTGTCTTTGCTCCTTGTTTGTAGGAGAAGGAAAGAAAATGAGCGAGAGAAAGAGAAAGTCAAGAGTACAGTGAGAGGGAACCAAGAGGCGAGCGACAACATAGTTGCATGCACAAGATGAGCGGAGAAAAGTGGAGAGGTCGCTCTGTGCATCCTGTGTGAAGGAAAGAGAAAAGACAAAGGGAGTTGTTTATATTGAAGGAGATGCGAGAGACGAGAAACGAAGCTGACAGTGAGGGTGTGCCGAGCAATCAAAGAGGAGAAGCGGGCCAGCCGCATCATGTGTGTGAATAGTACCCTTGTACAAAGGTAGACGAGGAGCGGAGATGCACTCAAACCAGTGTTATCAAAGCGAAAAGTGCAATGCGATGCGTAAGGCTTTATTTTTACTTCAAAGAATAGAGTAAAGCGACATCCTTATTAAACAATGACTGCAGCTTCACGGAAGTTTTGGCTATGGACTGCGAGATGGTTGGCGTGAGCTTTCAAGGGAAGCAAAGTGCAGTTGACAGGGTCGCGCTGGAGGCATGCCAAGAGGCTGATTTGGCCAACGATAGAAAAAGAGATAAGGTAGAACGGCAGCTAGGACGGCAACTTCAAGGTTTCGAATCATGTCTCTGATACCATATTAGAATAAAAACAAGATAATTCTTATTGATACAAAAAGAGATATATAAACCCATTAAGGATCCACCGGTAAGTAAATAAATAAAAACACGATATAGTAGAAAAAGGAAAACAATAATAAAGAAATCAAGCTAATAGCTCAGAATAATAACAGGAATTAATAACAACTAATAATAGCAATTAATATTCTAATAGTTAGATATTATTGTGGACTATTATTACTATTAAATTCTTATGTTGATATTGTTCGACTGTCTGTTCCTATCTTGGTTAACTCCAAGCTCCTGGGTTAGGTCGTGCCAGTATCCTCTCAATATATCTCCTATTTAGAGCCAATTTTTGAATACTAATGAGGTTTTATTTCAAATACGATCATATCATTCTATTAAAGGCTCATTCATTTGTCTATATACAAAATATGTTTTAAAAGACAAATTTTCATATTTCATTATAAGTAATTACAAAACAATACACCTAAAATTTCATATTTACATGCATAACACTCAAATGTTTAATACTTACACCAAAAATATCATTAGCACTTATTTTTTAAAAATGAAATACACCTTCTCATGCATAGTTTTATAACACTAAACTGTTATAAATGTAAATATCAAACTTTAGGTGTTAGAAATGTAAATACATAAAACTTGGGTGGCATGCACAGAATTTCTCAAAAAGTAAATATATGTGAAAAAAATTCTTAAAATGCTGTGAAACACTCCACAGCCAAAAACATAAAAAAGCCTAAATTCACTTTAATCATATAAAGCAATCATCATTACGTTTATAAATTTTATCCCAACAAATCTAAAATCAGGTTTAGGAATCCACATTCTCCATTTTTTTTTATAGAAGTTGAATATAAAACATTACAATCAGTGCAGAACGTTTTATATAATTGTCAACTATGATATTGTAAACCATTTTCATTTCTAATCTTATTCAATCTACAAACATCTCTAACTAGATCCAATTTCCCTGCTGAACTTTCAGCAGGTCCTATTTTACAAATGAAATGATGATGAACACTAGAGAGTTATTCTTTTTGGAAAAAGCTAAACAAGAACGCATTAATAAACTTAAAAAATAGAATCATGAATTTACCTATGGAATTAATCTGAGAACAAATACCGGGCTGCGGAAGTCGATGAAATCTCGCAAGTTCTCGAGCGCACTCAAATGAATATCTTCTCGAGGTTCCTCGCTTACTCCACTCTGTGTTGCATACTCTAATGCCATCTCATAATCCACCTGATGCGATTACAAAGCTAAACTAAACAATCTGCCGCTTGAATCTTTTAAAAGATAAAGGAAACGAATTGCATGGAGAAAGAGAACTATAGAATTTGCCTAACATTAAAAAAAAAAATGGCTAGATTAGAAATCCATCAGATTTGAGAGGCAACCTGCTCAATATGCTGGGTTAGATTATCTCTGAGAGTTTTTTCTGTTACTTCTTCGGATGCTACTTTTTCTAGAAGTTCAGCATCCTTTTCATCGTAGCGCTGACGCTTATGTTCGTTATCACGCGCTATTTCTTCAAGGACTTGAAATACAGCTCTAGAAGCGTCAGGTATGTACCTGCATTACAAAGTTGTTAGTGTAATAATTGAATAGAGACGGGGGAAGGAAGATGGGGTCTAAGCAGATGAAGAGATTGGGAGGGGGGAGGACCTCTTGTGCTCGAGATAGAGAAGAAGAGAGCATGAAAATCGATTGGCGAGAGATAGAAGCCGAGTTTAATCGAAGAAGATGAAGTAAATTACAAAAGGGCATTGTCGAGGGCTCGAGGGGGCAAGAAGATGATGCCGTGCAAACGCTCAAGCGAAGAAGAAGGCGGGATCTCGTGCAAAGTTAAGAACAGCACGTGATCGTGATAGATCGACGCGTGAGTTTCCTGCAGGTTTGGGAGCGCCGATTCGACTCCGAGAGACGGTAGGGATGCGTTTTGGGAGAAATTATTGCATGGTGTCCGATCCTGACGTCAATATTATTACAATTTTTTTTAAAAAAAAAATTAGTTAGAGCCCACCGAAATACATCCTGACCCGTAAATCAGGTCGGACACTGCGGTGTCCGATCCGTATGGAATAATTTTTAGCGTTTTGGGGCAAGTTGATGGCACGAGGAGGTAATTTTAGATAAATTTCTTAAAGTAATTCCATATTTAAATCCTAAATTTTTTATTTATACTAATAAACATATTTATTTAAAATTTTTGTATAATAAAAGAAAACAAACAGCAACCAACAATTAATAATAATAATAATAATAAGTAAGAAAATTAATCAAATTAAGATGGAAATAAATGTTCAATAACAATAACTATGAAATTAATAATAAAATGAATAATTATTTTATTTATTAAAAGTTTAAAATATTGTTAATAAATATTAATTATGAATTTAGAATTAGAATTTTGATTAAAATAGTATGTATTAAATAAAGAAAATACAATAAAAGTAAAAAAAAAAAATTAAAAAGCGTCAGGTATGTACCTGCATTACAAAGTTGTTAGTGCAATAATTAAATAGAGACGGGGGGAAGGAAGATGAGGTCTAAGCTGATAGAGAGATTGGAAGGGGTAAGGACCTCTTGTGCTCGAGATAGAGAAAAAGAGAGCGCGAAGGTCGATTGGCGAGAGAGAGAGAAGCCGAGTTTAATCGAAGAAGACGAACAAAAATACAGAGGGGCTTTGTCGTGGGGCTCGAGGGGGGAAGAAGATGCGGTGATGCCGTGCGAACGCTCGAGCGAAGAAGCTAGGGGGTTCAACTCGAGAGCACCAGCATCCGTCGGGTGGAGAACGAAGAACCAAAACACTGAACGAGCCAAAAGAGGAAGAAGAAGAGCAGCACATGATAGATCGACGCGTGTGAGTTTCCTGCAGGTTTCGGAGCGCCGATTCGACTCCGGCAGAAGCGCAAGCAATTTTAGGGAGACGGTAGGGATGAGTTTTGGGGCAAGTCGATTATACTGAGGTAATTTTAGATAAATTTCTTTTTAAGTATTTGATTTATACTTATAAACATGTTTATTTAAAATTTTTGTATAATAAAAAAAAAAACAGCAACCAACAATTAATAATAATAAATAATAATAATAATAATAACAAGTAAGAAAATTAATCAAATTAAGATGGAAATAAATGTTCAATAACAATAACTATGAAATTAATAATAAAATGAATAACTATTTTATTTATTAAAAGTTAAAAATATTGTTAGAAAATATTAATTATGAATTTAGAATTAGAATTTTGATTAAAATAGTATGTATTAAATAAAGAGAATACAATAAAAGTAAAAAAAATTTAAAACATTAATAAATCTCACTAGAACAGTATATTAAATTTGAATTAAAAATTATTATAAGTATTAATTAAATAAAGTGAAATTTAGATAAACAAAAAAATAATAACAGAGATACTATGATTTGTGTTTTGATTGATATATATTGATTTAAAGAATTAAATGTGGGTATATGCATAAAAAGACCAACTAAACATAGAATAAATTATTATGAACACTTTATTGTAGGTGCCAAGCTCAAGGAGACAAGGTCAAAATAAAAGGCTAGATTTTCAGCTAATTGATAGATAATACTTTTACTATTAATTTATGGTAGTTCTTTGTTTCTTCTCGACCTTTTACTGACACTATTAAATTAAATTGTGTGAATTTTATTCTGATTTATATGTTCTTCTATTAATTAGTCATACCATAATGAATTTTGTCCTCTTATAGTAATCACTATGACATATTACTCAAAAATATATAGATTATATTATATGGAAGGAGATGAACATAAGAATGATATTGGCCATAAAATATGTTTGTTTATGCATATTGATTGTGTTGGAATTCACTCTCATGCAACGCTAAGATACCTGTGCACGTAAATGAAAAAGATTATTGATATTTATGTATCTCAATTGATATATTTTTAGACAGTTCTAATGTGATTGTTGTATTTATATATAAAATGATATAGATGTGTAACTGATATAATGAGGTGCATTAGATGTTTTAAATTATCATGAAAGATCTTATTGAAAAACTAAACTAGAAAATCTTTTATATTGATTTATTATATATCTCGTTAGCATTTTGTTTTCTTTACGTTGTGTTGACTATATTTTAATAGTATTAGTACTCTTTGGCTTCTATAGCTTATTGTTGTCTTAAATTAACTTTTCAAGTTTAATTTTTTGTGTAAGAGTAATAGAAAAAAGAATGTTTATAAATGGCATGAACAAGTTGAATTAAAATAATTTTATCATTTGTTTAATTTAATTTTTTTTTTAAATTTATAACAACTCTTTCATTTGTTTTTGAATGATTATGTATTAGTTAAAGAATTTCAAAATAGAAAAATTTAAATTTCTCTAACCTGGTTAAATTCCGTTTCCGATCTTGCCGTTCCCGAGCCTGAAGTTTCTTAACAATCTTGGATTTAAGTTGATTACAACACTGCTGAATGGAAGACTGCATGCACAGCATGTAAGCTTTAATAATTCATTAAGCAAATTCAGAAACCTTAACAGCAGCAGCAGCAGCAGCAGAAATCTCAGTTACCTTCACAGCAGAAGAAATTTCAGTGATATCATCACCAATATATTCCTTCCCGGTTCCTTTGAAGGGTATTTTTGTGCTTACTATGCTTACAAATACTCCTATTTTATCCTGCACTTGATTAATCTTATAGCTATTCCAACTGAACAAAGCAAATAATCAACATTAGCAGAATGAAAATTCTATACTAAAAAAACGCTTATTGTAAAAAGAGCAGAAGAACAAACTTGATTCTTTTTAAAGCAGTCCTTGTGACAACATCAGCACCTTGCTCAAAGAGAAGAGGAATACGGTTTGCGAAGCGAAAAATATTTACACCCTGGTAATAGATGATAAAGATAGATCTATTAAACAATTTATGAGCTGTAACATGAAAGATGGCAGGCTCAAGTTCCTCAAATATGCCGTATGAAAGTAACTTAGAGTAGGTCATATCAAATTAATGGCTGTTTAATATTTGCAAGTGCTGAAAAGCAGAAAACTTTTCAGGAGAGAGAGCAGCGGAACTAATTATTTGATATCTCAGCATTACGTTATATCATATATAGAGAGTAAAATGTCAAAATAGTCCCCTAATTATTTACATGAGATCATTTTAATCCCAAAGTCTATAAAATGGCTAAATTACTCCCCATACATTTTTAATATGGGCCGAAATAGTCCCTAGAGAGGATTATTTTAGCCTTTATTGAAAGAGTTTGAAAACTAAATTGATATTTTTATGGACCTTTGAGGCTAAAATGAATCCCTAAAATAAGTCAAG
>NW_018164444.1:22509603-22552169 GCF_001263595.1 Phalaenopsis equestris | reverse complement strand
TATATATATATATATATATATATATATATGGGTTTCGTCGATGGCGAAACCCTGATTTTGATTCGCCCTTCAATCCATCCTCTCGTGCTCGACAACGAAGTTCTTGTATTCGACGACGACTATGAAGGACTTTGCGCTCGTCCTCTTTCGGGCCCAACGACGAAAGGCCTCGGCCTCTTCTGCGGAAGTGCGTCCGTGCGGGCGTCGTCGGGATCCGTGCAGCACGTCGTCGGGATCGTTGAAGTCTTTTGTAGAGACGTCTCTAGTTTCCGCGACGTCCGCGGATAATCGTCCTTTGTGCGATCCGCGCAGTCGTTCCTCTTTTCTGCGCAACATCACCCCCAGAACTTTCTGTCCGACTTGCAGCTCTTCTCCCCTTGCCGTGACCTGCTGTGATGGAGCTTCCTCCTTTGGTTGAGTCCGGTAAAACCTCTTTTGCCCACGTTGTGGGTAATCTTCAGGGGGAGACGACGGTTGTCTTCCCCTCAAGTTATAAGGAGAATCGTGATTGTATATGTGACTGTCCCTTTATTAAGAATGCAAGCAGAAAGAGTGGGAAGACAACACTGTTTTTCTGAGTTGGAAATTTCAACCCTGACTGACAAATTCAAATTTGCTCTCATTAGAAAATTTCAGTAGGGACGCCCAACTATGAAAGTTATCAAGAAATATTTTGATGACCTCAAATTAGCACGAAAGTGGAAAGTGAGACTCATGGATGTGAGACATGTTTTGATTCAGTTAACCGTGCCTGAAGACTACACTCGTATTTTTTCCAAAAAATATCTTAACATTGTTGGTAAACCAATGAAACTACTTAAGTGGTCTCCTGATTTTGACCCCAATCATGAACCTCCTACTGTACCGATATAGTTTAGTCTATCTGGTCTCAAACTACACTTTTTTTATTATCAGGTTCTCTACTCTATTAGTGTCATACTTGGGGACCTTGTGAAGCTAGATATACCCACTTTCAACCTTATCAGACCTTCTGTGGCAAGAATACTTGTGGAAAGAGATATTACTTTGTCTGATGTTACTGAAGTCTGGTTGAGCACAACGCATAATGGATATTGTTAGCAAATCGTCATGAAGCATAAACCTTCTTATTGTTCTCATTATAAGATGTTTGGGCATACTCTTGATAAATGTCATAAGCTTCATCCTAATTCGAAATCTAAAGTTCATGTGAATAAGGATGGTTCTAAGGATATATCTATACCACTTAGAGAGAAAACTACCACATGATAGA
Organism: Phalaenopsis equestris; assembly: GCF_001263595.1. Lineage (NCBI taxonomy): Eukaryota > Viridiplantae > Streptophyta > Magnoliopsida > Asparagales > Orchidaceae > Phalaenopsis > Phalaenopsis equestris. The sequence goes on along the minus strand of NW_018164444.1, from coordinate 22,550,917 downwards.
TTTTGGTGTCTGATTCTATTGCCCCTGCCGTTACTATTACTGCGAGTGATGTCATAATGACACTTCAAACCCCATAGAAAACAATACTGATGGACTATTACCTACAAATGATAGTGTTCAGACTGATAATCAGGAGAGCCTCGTAGCTCCACTTCTCCAGGAAGTATCCGGTGTAGAGGCAACTCATACTTCCCATAAACTAGAACATATTGTGGGTACTACGGTTAGTATTCCTTCTGCTTCAGCTCTACGCCATCAAACTGATTCTTCGGATGATGAATGATAGGTTTATTCCAGGAGGAAGAAGAAGAATGGAGGCCGACTCCAACTCGAGAACATATTGAATGATACATTGGTTACTACTGGCAATGACAATCATCTCACCAACTTATTAGCTTGCTCCTTCCCTAAAACTAGAGGCAGAGACAAGACAAATGTGCCCTCCCACACATTGTATCTGTATCTTTTTTTCTATTTAATATATTAGCCTTTTTGGGTTTTCAATATATATATATATATATATATATATAGGTGTGTGTGTGTGTGAGCGCGCGCGCCCTGAGAACTGTTATATTTGTGATTATCATTTTAAAACTGCTATTAGGAATAAGACCAACAGCGGCTAATTTGTACGGTCACGACAGGCAATGGGATCATTCTGCAAGAAAAGATGAAGCCATCATGTGTTTAAATTCAAATAGAAAGTAAATCTGTTTGTCTTACTTGTTTGACATTTTTTCCACCCAAGCTTATTCCAGCTTCAACGATGAATGGATGGCCTTCAAAGACTTGAGGGCTGATGGAGAGAATTGAAACAATAGAAAAAGGGTAAGATAATACAAATTATAAAACATGCTAGCAATTGACGCTGCTCTCAATCAAATAACATATAAATGTTCAAGAATAAATGTTTCATATGAAATTTAGGAACTTTAAATAGGAGGGCAGCAAAAGAAACGATATACACTAATAAGAAAAATAAATATTGCTTGTTTACTTGAACTAGTTGAAAATGAAAAAAAAAATCTAAAAATATTAGGAAAGGTTATAAGTTGTTGGATGTTGAAAATGTTAACAATAGAAATGGGATTAGGCTAGTAGAAAAAACATTTGAAAGATAAAATTGTTGAGATTAATAGGGTTAGTGATAGTTTATGATTACTACTAAGATGATATCAATGAGAAAATTATGAATATGATCATTTCTTATGCTCCTAAAGTTGTGTTAGAAGATAATTTTAAGAAATTAATTTTTTGGATAAAATAAATGAGATACTACAAGTACTTGTTGAAGAAACAATAATTGTTGGAAAAAAAAATGAGCACATAGATTCTAGTTATAGAGATATATTTTATTAGTACACAAATTTACAGTTAGAATATTGGAATAAAATATCATTTAATTTCATGCTTGAAGTATGACATAATTTTAATGACCCCTTATAAGTAGTAGTATAATATAGATTGAGCGTATAATCTGTAATTTTAATGGATATAATGTTAACTATTATCATTTAATATCACTAAAAGACATGTTGCCCTGAGTATAATAAGATTAACACTTGAATTTATTATAGATATTGCATATGATATTACTTTTATATTTAAAACTTAATTATTAAAATGGAGAATTTTCTTGAAATTTTTGTGTAATAAGATGTCATGGAGGTTTAACAACAACCTTCAAAAAACTGCAATTACATCCGCAATGTTAAATGGATCCAAATGGTAATCTATAAAAAAATTACTTTTATATTTAAAACTTAATTATTAAAATGGAGAATTTTCTTGAAATTTTTGTGTAATAAGATGTCATGGAGGTTTAACAACAACCTTCATAAAACTGCAATTACAACCGCAATGTTAAATGGATCCAAATGGTAATCTGTAAAAAATTCATTATATCAAATAAAAAAGTTAAGATGGAAAAGTGGTAAAACTAAAAACAAATTAAGAAATAATTATAATAGACAAATAGAAATAGAATTAATTTGATTTGGATGTGCAACTAAGGATAGAAAATGACACGAGCACAAGAGGGGCGTAGGATTCCCCGCTCGCAGGCCGGCCTGATTGGTCCAGGTAAGGGAGAGTTGATCGGCTCCTCCACTTAGGTTTAGCGTCTTCTTTCAAGAGAGGGGTCCAATCCTATTTATCTAGTGAAATGAGGCATCTTTGCCCCAAACATGGCAAAGGTCGCGTATTTGTCCCAGGACCAATTCGGCCCATGCAAGGGAAGGACCGACCAGTCCTTCCAAGCATGGGTTTCCCTCCTATTTAGAGCGGGGCCCACTTTTCTTTACCCTGAGTCTATATATATGTCCAAGCATGGGTTTCCCTCCTATTTAGAGCGGGGCCTTTTCTTTACCCTGAGTCTATATATATGTTATTTGTTGGGTTTTAGGTCAGTTTTTGATTCAATTTTCTGCCAGGACAGAGTCCAACAGCCAGGTTCTCCCATCTAAGGACTCTATCTGAAAGTGAGAAGGTGCTCCGGTTATAACTTGTTCTAAGGTGTCATTTATCTATCATTTTTGTGCCCCCAACTTTCCACATAGACGCTCAAACTACTGCTGCCCCTTCCTAGCCTTCCTCACAGCCACCCAACCTGTTGTCGCCTCTACCCAGCCTTCCTCATTGTCCCCCAACATGTTGCCGCCACTTCCCAACCTTCCTTCTTGCTTCCCTGCCGAAGTCAAATTGCCAACCAGCCCTTTCCTGGTTGCTCGTCGACCACCTAACCCCTCATACCTCTTAGCCCACCTCAACCCACAACATGTTGTGTGCCTTCGTTATTTCCTATTTCAGTTGGTTATTTGTAATTGCCTATTTGAATTTCAATGATAATATTATTGTTCTATTCCTTGGATTAATTTTGGTATCATCGAAGGCTTATATATTTGCTTTGGTGTTTTATGTTAGCAGTTTTTTATTGTGTTTTATTTTAGGATTGTCATCGGCATCTCCAATTCTCCCTCCTAGGGTCTTATCCAAGGGCAAGTGGTGCTATGATATCCTCGGCCTTTTCGACCTCCATATCCTTCCCTTCGTTGTCAATGTCGCCTTTTCTCACTGCAGAAGGCCCCGAACACCCCTCCTTGTTGTTCCCCTGCCAACCCAGCCTCCGACCATCCTTCCGTCTAGCTGCAATCCCAACCTTAGCCACCTTCCCTTCCACCCGCACCCCCAGCTATCAGACTACCTGTTCAATCCTCCAGCCAGTCTAGGTTTGTTGCACCTTCCCGAATCCTCGCTCTATCTTTTTGTCGTCTTCCAACTGATGTCCCCACCTACTCCTGCCATCAGCCACACCAACCTTGCTAACAATCCTCATAGCCGCTGCTCCTGCTACATCCATCGAGTAGCCAATCAACTGCAGCCCCCTATCCACCACCTGCTTCAGTCCCCTTTCCAACCCTGCCTACCCGATCACAACCCATTTGGAGCACTACCCTAGTTGAGTGGGTGTTCTGTTTGTTGTTATTTCTTTTTTTAGTGTGTTTGTTGTGACCGCCTATTGACTTTATTTCACTAATAATATTTCTTTTTCCTATTGTTGGTTAACTCCGGTACCAGAAAATCTGTCATTAAATAAGTTATCTAAGATTACATGGATTGAAGTTACTCAAAAATATTTGCAAAGAATAGGTTTAGCACCTTGAACAACACTAACAAAAAGCAAATGAAAAATAAGCATCCATGATACCAAACCTAAATAGTAGATATAAAGTTAACGATAAAGATAACTCAAGTTCATCTTATGCATCAAATAATTAACAAAATAAATGAAAACAAAATTCAGATTCAACAACAACAATAACAACAACAAGCCTTTACCCTACTAAGTGGGGTCGGCTATATGACTCGTTTTTTCCGTTGTGTCCTATCAGTGCCATACTTTCATTAGAAAAAAATTTAGATAAAATAATTAAAATTAAAAAAAAACAAAATTTAAATGTACAAGCATTAGTAAAATCACTGAGAATAAAAAATACGTCAGAAAAAAATATATATCTAAATTTTGACAGAACAAATCTCAGATTAGTTGTCCAATATCGCACCTGCCAGCATAAGTAGCAACCATGTCTGGCTGCAACTCCTTAATGATCCCCAAACGAAGATTGTACTCCCCTGCAGGACTAAGGCACTGTTGATGTAGTAAGCTTGTAAGCTTATTCACAATAAAGTATATGAAATGACTTGATCAACAGAAATTTAGAATATTAAGTAAAAGAATTTAAAGTTGTGTAATAACCTTATTAAAAAGGGAAAGATGATCAAGGAAATGATAAGAGTAAGGATACAGTTAGTCACTTGCATCAACACTTACATAACAGTAGGGATGCAGTAAGCTTGTAAGATTATTCACAAAAAGGCACATGAAAGGACTTGATCAACAGAAATTTAGAATATGAAGTAAAAGACGTTAAAGTTGTATGACAACCTCATAAAAAATGAAAGAAAACCAAGGAAATGATAACAGTAAAGATGCAGTTCACTTACATCACCACTGGGGTCATCAAATTTAGCCTGACGAAACAACTGATGAATGCGAACAATTTGCTGAGACGTTAAACTTTTGACAGACATCTTGGGACTAAAATCAGGGCCCATTTCCCCTGGAACATGAAAATGTTCAGGAAAGTATCTAAACTAAAGTTTCAAAATGTTGGCAGTGTATTCTGGGATTTAAAAAATAGAATAAAAACTCAGAGGGGTTAGCAGAAAAAGTGAAAGTTAATTTCCCATTTTTGATTTAGCAGACCTATGAACACATTACAAACTCAGAAATCATCTTTAGATCTGCACTAAAGAATCTAATGTGAGTAACCTATTCAACAACAGACCAAAATTTTTGCCATCACCATTAGACTAATCCAAACAGTTTGGAGATGGTATTGAATCTTTTGCCTTACATGTAAGCCTCTTCAGCTTTCCAATTTGCATACACATACTAACACCTTATTATACTTTTATAAACTTATCCGCAGTAGGTTCTAGTACCACACTTCTCTAACACAATAATTTCACATTTTTTCCTTCCTCTTCTACTATAGTTTACTACAAATCCATATACACACTTCTTTGTTCAAACAATCAACCAAGTAGCTCTGCTGCCCAACAAATAAATAAATTCACTTTTCCCCCATTACATTCTCTTAGTATATATTACGTAATAGTAAATCCCCATCTAAAGAGAACTAGCAATAAATTGCACTAACACTTTATTCTGTTTAATTAAAAATAAATAGATGAATATAGAGATGAATTGAAGTAATAAATCAATTTTAACATGGTATAATATTTTTTCTTAAAAGCTTAATTTTCTTATCATCGAGATACATTGAAGTTTGGGAATATGGTGGATTATTTTTTTCAATGAATATTTTTTCATTATTTTACAAATCCACTAAGCTAAGGGGGGCGAAAGAAAAGAAATAGCAGAAGTGCTGCCACAACATATTGTTCAAATTTTAAACTAAAACAGGAGCAAACTCTGAGAAGGAAAAAAGCTTTTCTAACCTTTGAAAGTTTATCCTGCTTAATTTTTTTACAAATTCAATAAAGTTAAGATAGGCCACAACCGCCGAAAGTTCTGCGGCTCATGCATATGTAGGAATGTTAAATGGTGATCTAAGTTAAGCCCACTTAAGTCATCCATATAAAAACCACCATGGACTTGGACTAGGCCAAGTTGACGATAGGCTTTGGTTGTTTCCATTAAAGCCAACTTAAGTCCATTTAAATACAATGCATTTCTCCGATATTTCAAAGACATAGAAAACATGCATAATAAATCTCCTTGAATAAGCAAAGCATAGCCAAATAAATAATGTTCCAAATATAAGCAGAGTAGGCTGCTTCATTACGTGTGGAGCATTTAGAGGCTAGTTAAAAATGCATTATGATTTTGAAAATTATTAAGGCGAATAAAAGTTGCATACAGCATTTTATATTATATTAGAGCCTCCTTTAGTGTATTACGATATCTAAAAAGAGACATAAATTATTTTTTTTCTTATGTATACAAATAGTTTAAGGTTATGTTGTGCCGCTCGCCATGACTCTCTGGTAGTGCAGCCTAGCGTAACTCCCCTGTGGTCACGGGTTCGATCCCACCTGAGTGCATCTGCCTTGCAGTGCATGATCAAGTGATTAGGCACTTGAGGGTGGGTGGAGGCTCGTATCATAGCCTTCAGCCTTTCTTTTTTTTTTCTTTAAAAAAAAAAGTTTGAGGTTATGTTATAGATGTTATCACATCTCTTATAATAACTACTAGGCTAAATGATATTAGCTAATTGGCTGGTTTCAGACAATTAATGTCAGCCCATTTAATCTCATACCGATTAAGACAAACCACTAGGCCTTCTAATGTGGCAACCCAGCCCATGCTGACACTCATAGCTGCATAAGGGTAATCACTGTAGAGGTGCAGTGTAGGTGAATGCGGAAGAAACAGTTTCCACGATCCCAAATAGCTTAATATGCCGTGTAGATATATACTCAGCTCTTTGGGAGGTATTCCTTTGATGTGTCTCGCTTCTTTTGGCAGGTGATCCTAAAATGAATAAAATGAGAACAGTATAATAATTTCCTAGCCAGCAATGAATCTGCTTTCTTAGTTTCATCTATACAATCCATAGCTTTTTTCTCTCTCCTATAAAAGTTGGCAATTTCTTAACCTTTTTTATTTGTTTAAAATGGAAAACCAAAAGTCTAAAAATATAAGCTAAATTTTCATCTTTATGATTATAGTTCCAGGTAGAGGATTGGATATGCAGTAATGTTAATAAGACAACTGTTACTGTCATTTTATAATAGAGCTAAGTCATATGTAATAATAACAATCGGATAATTACTTCAAAGACGGCAACAAGGTTTGGTAAATACTTGTTAGTAAATTTGTGAAATTAAGTTTCTTAACCTTTCGGGCATATAGCTTACCAATCAAACGTTCAGCATAAGACTTGTTAATGTTTACAAATTCATGTTGAAGAAATTGCAAAAGGTTCGTCTTCGATGTTTCAGAAATGAGACGTTTGATGAGAAGTAGGTCAACAGCAGAAGGGTGGTGCTTCGTCTCAAGAGGGACAGGTGGCATGACATCAGTTCTCCGAGCAAATTTTATCGCCATATTTTTACTGAGCAAAGGAAAAAAAAAATGAACAAAAATAAGCTGAAAAGGTTATAAAAGATGGTAATTACCAATGATTTGTAGCATGGAACTCACTCTGCAGCGCCAGAAGAATATTTGAACAAAAACTCAGAATAAGGAGTAATAACAGCCATCTGACGCATATAATGCAATATCTTTGACTGCGCAAATAAAATGAAGTTATCAGAAATAAGCACAAAAGCTTATTCTATAGATATAATTCACAACAAGTGTCACTTGTGATAGAACAGTTGTTGTAGGCACATGTAGAAAACAACTCTAAAGGTAGTTTGAAGTTAAACACGAGGTGACTCACACGATAAGTTGTCCAATTACCCTCGATAATAACTTGAATTTCTGCTCCATGCCATTGATCCTTGTTTTCCCTTTTCTCATGCAAATGGATGTGAGGGATGTTTCTGAGTAGCAGGAGTAAGAGTCATAAGCATAGAAGAAGTTTCAATTTCAAGCCGAATAGTAACAATTAGTTGTGCAGCATTAATCCTGTCAATCATGTTCTATGGATAATGAAGCATACTTGTGAATATCAATATCTAGTCGACAAAAAGAAGTGTAATTTTGGCCTCTCATGGCAGATGAAATCTCAATAGGTAGTCCAGTGCTCATCTTGGACCAGATCAAAGCCTGTACCATATGAGTAACAATTCTACTTTACATATCAGAAAATTCAAAAAGAATTCTTTAAACAGAGAAATTGATAAGCTATTTCAAGAATTACATTTTCCTACTAAAATAACAAGGTTAGAAGCATTAAAGCAAAACAATTCACAAGAAAAGAAGGCGCCACAAGCTAGCAGATGGAACCTAATGCTAGAGATATCTAGAAAGCAGAACTAGTCAACAATGCGAGATGAACTTTAATCATGCAATATAAATAGAAAGACGAGCATATATTCATTGCAAATAAACATATAGCATCGTCCTTAATATCATAAAAATTTTGAAGTCTATTTTACTGCAATAGTTCAAGAATGTTTTGATATGTTTTTGTAAACAATGCATCATAGGTTTCCTTACCAATGCCAATAAAAAAAGCAAGTCAAGGTAGGGCAAAAGATGAAAATTAATAATGAACAGAAACCCCCAGTCTGGCCTAGTCATGCTATGTGCTCCATGCACTCTTCTATGTAGAGCAACTTTGGTGAATAAAAAATTATTACAGGCATTGTCCATTAAGCCAAAAAAAAACTGGCAAGACTATGCACATGGAAGTGAGCCCAACAAGAAAGAAGGATGTGGTTTCAGAAGCAATCGATTTTTGACTGAGCATCCCATCATTAACAATGGCCGCTCAACGGTCTTCCAGGAAAGCCCAAGCAGTGGTGATATTAATTATAAATTTAACTGGAATGGACAAGATGAGCAATTTTGCAGCTTTGCAATTCATCTGTCAACAAAAGAATACAAGAAATTTCTTCAGTACCCTCAACTACAAGAATTTGAATAAATTAATAAAAACTACAAGAGATTGTGTTCCTTTAAAAAGAGTTTGAGAAGAGCATCCCTTGTAATACCCCTTGAAAGTTGAGGATGGTTTGGAGGTACCCTCTGCTCTATGCTTTGATTTTAGATGTTATATGCGCTCTTGAAACTTCTGTGTTTTTGTTATGTTGCTTTCAAGTGTTATTTGTCTTTGATTCATGTTGTGTATGAACATGAAGTGAAAATTAGAAGTTGAGCTAAAAAAAAAAACACTTCAAGATTGTTAGAGAAATCCAATAAATCCCCCTTTTACATCAACTATTAGAGAAATCTTGAAGTGTTTTTTTTTTTTTAAATTATTATTGAATGCCATGTCCAATGTACAATAATAATTAAAAAAAAAAACACTTCAAGATTTCTCTAACAATTGATGTAAAAAGGGGGATTTATTGGATGACCATCCAAAAGATTATAATATGCTATGTTTCCAAACTAATATTCATTGATCTTTTACCAGAATAAAGAGCAAATATTAATTTAAAGGAAAAAAAAAATCTACGGGCACGCTAGCAATCACTATTAATACACTAGCATGTAATAATTCAAATCTAGCAATGGTTGAATGATTTCATCATTCATGTGCGACCATATCACGGAATGTCAAAGCTAGTATTCAATCATTTATTCGAATGACAAAAGTAAATGAGATAGGTCTAATTGATTCTCATATAGGAAGATACCAAAAGAGATTATTTGTGATTCAAAATATATGTCACACTTCAAGATATATATTTTGATAATTTTTATATTCCTTGTCCATGTTTGAAGATTTTTGCATCGTTATTATAAACTTTGGTTTATAGTGATAGGCTGCATGTCAATGCAGATATCCCTCGCGAAAAACAAAGTGCAAATATTATTCAATGTGATTATGATAGTTGGATGCAAATTTAGTATGCACTTCATATTTCGAGTAGTTGGAAGGGTTATATGCATGATAATCGAATTTTCAATAAGAACTTAAGAGACGGCACTTTATGATCCCCTATGCCACCAAGATACAAGATAATCAATTTAATATGCTATGTTTGCATTTAAGATTTTATTATTAATTTGTATAAACAGAAAAGTTTTAACTATTACACTGCATATCATCTGCAAAGAGGATTGCTAAAGCTTTAGGGGGATATAAGGTATCTGAATTTGCACAAATCAGACATGTACTGCCTAGGCTTTAAGACATTGGAACATAGCTAAGGTTAAAACTTGTATAAATCTAGAAGCACATGAGCGTTGCATTGACCACCACATTGCTCAATCAGATGAAGTGTTAAATTACTTTGTGCTAGGGAAAACCTGGACTTCATACTACTTGACAAAAATGCGATGCACTAGAAAGTGAGTTTGGTAGTGCCACATACCAAGCAATACAAAGAAGAGAGGAGACAAATAGTTTCCTAAATGAATATTGGATCAATCAATCCAGTGTGTTGTTTATGTGAGCCGTAGTAGGGTGATATCAGAGGACATAAACATCAAAAGGCAAATCAAGTCCCTATATAACATTATGTCATTGGAGGGTTCATATTTTTACATTTGTACAAAGTGATGGTGATATAGATGGGGAGGTTATTAGTAGAATTCAAGTTGGATGGTTGAAGTGGAGGAATGCATCGTGGCTATTTTGTGATAGAAAAGTGCCAATTAGGAAAATTTATAAGATGGTGGTAAGACCTACAATGTTTTATTGCACAGAATGTTGGCCTATAAAAGAGAAGCATAAAACTAAGTTAAGTGTTGTTGAGATGAGAATGCTTTGGTGGATGAGTGGTTTTACACTTATAGAAAAAATACGAAATGAATATATCTGTGAAAGGGTGTTGGCGTAGCTCCAGAGGTAGACAAAATTAGAGAGAGTCGTCTTAGATGGCTTGGCACATTAAATGTTGATCATCTAATGATCCGGTTAGGAGAGTAAATGTTTTAGATTCAATTTATGTTAAGAAAAATAGAGGTAGACCTAAAATGATATGGGCATGTTATATAAAAAATGATCATAATTTATTAGAATTAAATGAAATATAACGCTCAATAGAACAAAATGAAGAAAAATGATTCATGTAGCCGACCCCCCTTAGCGGGATAAAGGCTTGTGCTGTTGTTATTGTAACTTTTTTGAAGCTCTGAGGACAACAATTCTATTTATATAATGTTGGTCTAGTTTTAAAAAATGATTCCCCTAATTACTCACAAAAATCTTATGTTTATTTTTACAGGTATTTTGATCTTTTAACCTTTCACAGCACAGATAAAATGTAAACTAAGAAACATGAGTTGATGATTTCATAATGAAGCAGAAGATGACAAATGTAAATAGAAACATTTGTAGTCATGAGGTAGAATTATAGAATGCACTAAAAAAAATAGAGAGTACAGAATTACATCATTTGTGTTCTATTCCATAGTGTATTTGTGAGTATATATAGAGGCAAGAGAATGTCCAAGATCCTAAGTTGTGGTCCCAAACATATATATAGAGGCAAGAGAATGTCCAAGATCCTAAGTTGTGGTCCCAAACATGTCCCGGTAGTTATGTAGTGAGTGGATAAAATATTCTCTGACGAGGTTAATTTCAGCAACCAACCCATGGTTATTACCTCCCCTCAAGATTACTATCATTTGGAATGATGATGAGCTTGTGATGCAGTTTGAATGAAGTGGGTTACAGGTATTCATTTAGTTAATATGTATGTTGGTTGGTTGGGAGAGGCAATGTACTGAATTTGAATGTCTCCTGTTGCACTATGATCTCTAACAAAGTGAAGATCGATTTCCACATGCTTCGTTCTAGCTGAAAAGAGCCATGCCAATTGTTGAAGTATCACAAAACAATAGTGTGGCTTCTGAGGAGGGTATGTGTAAGTTTTGTAGGAGTCTTCTTAGCCATATAATGTATGTTGTAACCGCAGTGAGAGTTTTGTATTCCGTTTCTATGGATGAGGGGGCAACTATCTTCTGCACGTTCATAATATAAGGTTGTTGCCAAGAAATGAGCAAAACACAGATGTCGACCTGCGATCATGAGGGTCACATGCCCAATCAGATTAAGAATAGCATCTGAGTTGGAGGTTGCACGTGTGAGTTGAAATTGATGGTTGATAGTGCCCTTGAGATAGCATAGTAAATGTTTGATCAGTTGAAAGTGATAAAGAAATGGATTTTGCATTTGTTGACAAATGTTATTGACTGAAAATGTGATATTTGGTCTTTTGATTGTGATGAATTGTAGAGAGCCTGGTAATTGGCAATATTGTGTTGGTTTGGAATATTCTTGTTGTGCAATAGAATCAAGTTCGAGTTTGCATGGTAGAGGAGTTTGTACAAGCTTACAATTTCACATTCCCAGTTGGTCTAGGAAAGAGTTGATGTGGGAGGTTTGAGTGAGATGACATTCGTGTGAGTTTTGTCTAATTTGAACTCCTAAGAAGGCAATCAATGTGTCGACTTTTTGAGTTGGAAAGCTGCCCTTAAAGCTGCCAAAAATGATGTTTATTGTGGAGTTGCCGTTGCCAGTTAGCAGAATATCATCTACAAATACTAGAAGATAGATGTCAACTTCATTGTGATGATATGTAAGGAGTAAGGGATCAGCAGTGCTTAGTTGGAAGCCCTTATTTTTTAGATGATTTGAAAAGGTGATATATCATTGTCTTGGAGCTTTTTTGAGGCCATAGATAGCTTTATTTAGTAAACACACATGATTGGGGAACTGTTTGTCTTAAAAACCTGATGGTTGGTTCATGTAAATAATTTCATCCAGTAGCCCATGTAAGAAAGCATTCATTGTGTAGTTATTGTACATCCCATTGTTGTTGTAACACTATTGTAAGAAGGATTTTGATTGTAGGTAGTTTGGCCACTGAACTAAAGGTTTTTGTGTAATCATAACATCAATCTTGTTTGAATCCTTGAGCCACCAGTCCCGCTTTGTATTTGAAGCTGGACCCATCTAAGTTGAATTTTGTTATGTATGCCATTTGCAGGCTATGACATTCTAATTTGGAGGGAGAGATGCCAAGGTCCAAATTCATTGCTTTTAGAGGGCATGAAATTCGTTGGACATTGCCTGTATCCAGTAGATATGGTTCACTGCTTGGGTGTAGCTGGTGGGATCAGCTTGGATAGTTATGATGGTATGAAGATCAAGAACGCTCTTTGGTTTGAATGATCCTATTATGGATCTGGTAAGCATGAGATGTGTATTTGTTGGAGGAAGAGGTGGGGGATTTGTAGAAACTGAAGAGGGTTGTGATGCAATAAAAGTAGGTAGATTGAGTTGAACGTTTGATTCAGTATTATGGGTTCATGTTGGTGAGTAGAATGTGGTGTTGGTATGGGATATGGAATTAAGATGAGAGTTGTGCTGCATGTGGGAGTTGCGTGGTAGGTTGATAGTTGATAGGAAAATGAATTCATTGAAGATGACATATCTTGAGAAAAATGTTTTGTGAGTTTGGGGATTGTAGCATCTAGCATTTGTGGGAGGTAGAATAGCCTATAAAGATGCATTGCGTGTTGAGGTAGGAATGTGTATGGTGTGAGAGATTTTTGTCATAGAAAGCAATGGCAACTGAGTGTTCTGGGCTGATTATAGGTTGGGATGTTGTGATGTAAGAGATCATATGGTGTTTTTCTGTTGGCGGTTCTTGGAGGCATCCTGGTAATGAGAAAGTTTGCAGTTAAGAGAGCATCTGCACATAATTGAATGGGTAGTTGTGTTTATCCCTCAGGATAGATATAGAGTTTGAGGTAGAGCTTTAAACTATGAAAAACATGAGGTCAGTTTAATTTTCATATTTGATTTTAAACTTATCTTGTATCTATCCTGAGGGATAAACACAAGACTTGAGGATGAGGCTCGATCCCGTCGCCCGCTTCAGAAGGACGTTTTAATTTACATATAGATTTAAGTTTAAAATCAAATATGAAAATCAAACTGACATCATATATTTCTTAGTTTATTTGATCGAGTCTCATCCTCAAGTCTTGTGTTTATCTCTCATAATAGATACAGGATTTGAGGTAAAGCGCTCTTTCATTTTAGAAGCTGTCGGCGATAAAAAGTAGGGTTGGGGGAGGTGGAAAGTTGCCCGTAAGAAGCTGTCGGTCACCAGAATAGAAATCCCGTTGCCCACTTCGGAAGGACGTTTTAATTTACATATCTATTTAGTTTAGAAAAATATGAAATCAAAATGACCCCATATTTTTCATATTTTAAATGAAAGAGTACTATACCTCAAATCATGTATCTATCCCGAAGGAAAAACACAAGACTTGAGGATGAGACTCGATTAAATAAATTAAGGAATACATGACGTCCATTTGGTCTGCAAAATTATTTTATTTGCCAACAAATTCTCTTATTTAATATGAAAAATTAAATAGGGTTTATTTTAAGCTTGGTTCGGAAAAACTTCCTATAAGGGCAAGCCTCTATAGTTAATTACATCTTAAATGACCGAAGTCACTCAAGAATACTCTCGATAAAAATCAGAAAAAATTATCTTCAAAGACTTCAAAAGGATAGAACTTTTCAACGAAATCAGACAAAGAGGTGTGCAAAAGGGAATGGTTCAAACTTGGAATATTTATTGTAGAATCCAAAGGAAGAAGAACTAGGGGATGCCACAGATCCAGAGGAGATCTTCGGTGACTTACCAGTCTACCCTATGATTTGGCTTTAGTTTTGAGGAGAGATTATTCAAATGTTTTATCCTACCAATTTTATTTATTTAGGGCTTACGTTCGTGTGAAACGATCCCACAAATAACCTGGCAGATGTGAAGATTTATGTCGTAACGAACGACAACCACAGAATCCTAAAACGATTTCGGGTCTTAGAATGTACAGTAGAGCCGTACAAATGCCTAAAGATAAGTTGGAGATTTATGTTGCATAAACAAACAACCTCGAAATCTTGTGGATTGTTGTTTTAACTTCTAAGAAACGAAGGATTTAACTGGTGTAGACATGTTCTGCGGTTGAAGATGATCGTGTTGTCCACAATGCTAGCTCCAAACTCTTTGTCGTGACGAGTTTAAGTTTTCTAGGGTGTGAGGTTATGATGTCAAATCAAGCGGCCCTATGGTTGCAATCATTTAAACATTTTATGAGATGCACGTTGAAGTTGTATAATGTATGGAACAACAGTAAAATGTGTAGCACAAGACAACAGTAGATTATGCAGTGGAAAGGAACAGTACATGCGGTGTAAAGAAAAGGTAAAAGGTACAGCAAGAAAGTGACTGCAAGAAAGTAACATGTTGTAAACACAAAGCAAACCTGTATACCTAAGAGATCTGTTGTTCCTTAGATGATGCAACAGGTACAAATAAAACAAACAAAGAAGCGTCGTCCAGAAATCTCGAGAAAGATCGTCAAAAGACTCATGACAGGAGAAATGCGAGTAAATCGGCTTAGGTGTAATTGATGCAACAGGTACAAGCAACAAGACTTGAGGAAGCATGCTGAAATGCTTTATATAAACAAAAACAAAGAAACGTCGTCCAGAAATCTCGAAAAAGATCGTCAAAAGACTCATGACAGGAGAAATGCGAGTAAATTGGCAAATCGACAAATCGATTAAAATCGTAGAAAACAAATAGAAAACACGGGAAAATCTAGAAAATAGACCACGAGTGCTTTGTCCGAAAAAATTCGATAATACATATGAAAAAGTCCGAAAAGAAGGGACTGCAAGCACTGCTTCAAACCCTCGGTGCGGTGTTAGACTCAACTATATATTAGTACTCGAGGGTCGTCGAAGTCTACTCGGTCATCCGGATGTATAAAGCCCGCCACTCAACTAGAAATGTGTCCTATCGAACTTAACTCAGGAGGGTACTCCTCAGCCTAAACAGGTGATCAACAAGTGGACAACTGATGTTTAAAATGCATTTAAAATTTATATTTTCAACATGCACATAGGTTTCAAACATGCAAAAAAAAGTTGGTTGTATCAATTTTGTTTGTAGTGAAAAGTGTATTTTCGTTTTAGAATAAGGTGTATCTGTTCTTATCAAATTTGTTTTTATCAATTTTGAAAAGTAGTTGTCCAAAAGTCGATCGCGCTGTCAGGCATAAGACTACCAACAACCTAAGAAGGTTCGGGCCAACTCCCGCTAGTCTTATGTCGGTGAATGATATTGTCATCCTACAGCTCACAGGGTTCCTGAATCGGATCCTGATCGGTTCCTGAATCGAATCCCGATGTCGTAGGATGACATATCATTATGCTTTATCTCCGGTGTGCATTTTTCATTTTTCATCACCGCCCTAAGCCCCAAAACAAAACCGACCTACTTGCGACCTTACTTGATGATTTCACGTTTAGCAAAATGTTATACGTAGACACTTATGTATCGGACATAAGCATAAAAAACTGAACCAAGAAACAAGGAAAAAAAGAACAAAAATGGGGTGAGAGTGAGGAGAGACTGATTCACCTAAAAACATCGAAAAGAACGAAGGATGAATCACTCTCAAAACTCATGACGAAAAGACCTGAAAAGGAAAGCCCGAAGATCCTTGAATCTATCTGAAATGGTATTATTTTCTCACATTTTTTTATGAGTGGCTTAACCTGAGTTAAAATGGCCTCACACACCAGTGACTTCCTAACATCGGTGCCCAACTCCCAAATTCGTCTGAAATTTATTCCAACTAAATGCATTTCAAAAATGAGGCTTAGAAATCCCCCAATCTTCACAAAAGAAAAATAACTCGGAGAATACCACCACCACCACTAGTACTCCCAAATTACTCCCAAATCCATGCAAAAATCAGGATCTTCCAACTTCCAAATCAATCAATGGCCTCACATATCAAATAAGCATGAAATCTTCCCATAGAACCAAATAAATGTTCACGGCCGGGGTTAATAGGTGAGAATACAGCTACCGAGACTTTTGGTCAAGGCAAAACAGGGCCAAAGAGACTCGCGGTCAAGGCACAGAAGGAGAGGAGGCTCGAGGTTAAGGCAACCCAAGGCCAAAAGAGGCTCACGACCAAGGCAACCCGAGGCACAGAAGAAGAGGAAGCTCACGGCTAAGGCAACTCAAGGCCAAAAGAGGCTCACGGCTAAGGCATTCATAAAAAAATGTGGGCTCACGGCCAAGGCCACGACCACATATTTTTCATAGTTTAAATGAAAGAGCGTTCTACCTCAAACCCTGTATCTATCCTGAGGGATAAACACAAGACTTGAGGATAAGGCTCGATCAGTAGTTTAGCTGTGAGGAGCAGGGTGCAAATTAAAAGGTGTTTGTGCTTGGGTTTTGCAACTCCATTTTATTGGGGTGTGAAGGGATAACTATGTTGATGCTTATGTAGCAGCTTGTTGACCTCATTTTTAGTGAGGTCTAGTTTTCTTCTTAAGGTTTAGAGTCTAGCCTTAGGGTTCTCCGTTTGACTATCTTAGAGCCTTAGAAATGAGACCCGTCTCATTTTAGAAATCCAACCTACTTCTTTAACATTTTGGAGTTTCGCATGTGTGGTATCAGTCTCTAGCACTTAGAATGTTGAAACCAACATGAGAAAACACAAAATGAGTCCCTATATGATCATTAAACCCTAAGATTGCCTTATGCACAATTTGCACATTCGCGCGCACAAACTTCGCAATTTGGACAGTCGACACATTAAATATTGCAATTCACATCACCTACGTCTTTATGTGTTGCATAATTAATTTAAACTTAATAAATTTTTAAAACAATTGATCACGACCCGAAATTTTGACGAAAATCAAATTTGACACGTTTTTTTTTTACCCGATCATCGGCGAGGTTACCCGAACGAACCCCGAATGATGAAACGGACCACGCCGACACGTCCGTAACATCAATTTTAGCTATGAGGGACACCCATTTTGCTAGGGCGTTGCACACGAATAAATTGCACGAAATTTGATGTGTTTTAAATAAAAAAAGGAAAAATTCTTATTTTAAAAATCCTAAATCCCCAATCCCTAATCCCGCACTCCGCTTCATGCCCCACGCTCGCGCCTCTTTTTCCCGCATTCGACCTAGATGTGGCATGTTCCTCCAATCGACCCGAGGGCTCGTCTTCTCCCTCGCGAAGGTTCGCTCGAGGTCCTCCCTCCTCATATGTTTGTTGCTCTGCCTAAAAGCTTCCACCAACCTTCGCCACTCCTCTGCCGCCCTGTCTGTCCCACGCCTCTGCGATGCTTGTCGTTTCTCGCCCGACTCTTTTGGCTCAGCTCACCGTCCAGGTAGGTGAAGGTAAGTCTTCTCCTCCCCCTTTGCCTTTAAATACCCCACTTGGGAAGGGTTTTAGGGTTGGCAAAAATTGGGAGAGGAGGAGGTGCTGCCGAAATTCCCATTGGGTTGGTGTTTGCTTGCTCTTGGAGCTCCGTAGCTTGTTCCCCTGTTCTTTCTTTCAGGTCAGCCGAGTTAGGTAAGCCCTCTCCCTTCTCTTTTTCCATTTTTGGTGTTACTTTGCTAACAGAAATTACGTGAGAGAGGGGGAGGCTGCTGTTAAAATTTGGGGAGCTTTGGAGTTGTTGAGTTTTTGTTGCGTGAGCTTTATTTGTTGAACCTTTGCTGGGTAATTCGTTCCTTGCGATTTCAAGGCCCTCCTTTTCTTGCGGCTCTCTTTTAACTGTTGGGGCACATTTGGCATGCTTGAGCCCCTTATCCTTTATGGTAGTATAGTTTACGTGGAAGGTATCTTGATATTTGGTATGTGGATTGCTGGAGGTGAGTCAATCTCTAATTGCTAGCTCTACTGCTTGTTGAGGTCATGTTTGGTTATTTGAGGTATGCTTACGGTTCTCTTGAGATGAATCAATCTTTGACTGTCAGTCCTATTCTCTTCTTTACTTGTTCTAAATGGAAGCCTATGCCTAAGGTTTTATTCAAGCCCAAATTTCCTTTTCTAAAGTGCTGGAATTCCTTTCACAAAGCCTTGTAGTCTTAAGCCAAAAAAAAAAAAAAAAAGTCTGGGAATGTGTTTAGTTGGAGTCGTGGGATGGAATCGATGGGAGAAACATTTATGCTTGCTACTCTTTTATTGTCAAGAAGTGATAGACCGTTTGCTGTTTGTCTCTTATTCATGGCTTTGTTTAATAAAAATGTGGTTTGTATCGTGATTTCATATGACGGCATTAACCTCAACCTTAATATGGGTTCCTAGGTTATGGTATGCGTTTTCATTTTGGCATTCGTTTTGCCAACTATGTCCCACTAGTCTTTATGTTTGGTCTCTATTTCCTGCTATGAAGAATTGCTTCGTATTTTATGCTCTCAATGGTTGAATATTTTACCTTTCCCTGGTGGTTTAATCCACGGACACTTTTTTTTGTTACGCTCTGGAAAAGTATTTTTGACGGCGGTAAAGCATGTCGGCATCCTGAATAAGTGTTTGTGCTAGTCTCTCATTCTCATACAAATGTTTCATGAAAGCTTTAGGAGGATGTGCATGCATACCACAAAGTTTTTATATATTTACATATCTAAAGCTTACTTTTTGATACATCTATAACACCCAATTCTTACAAAGATAAGCTTATTCTGCCGTGAAATATTTGAAGTTTCTTTGAATTGCAATTCTCATTTCTTGTATAAAACAATTGGATAAATATATACAGATTTCTGATTTGGTGATTGTCATTAATCCGTTTCTTGTGAGAGCTTTATGGTTGGACACCTTAATTACTCTTGCTGAAGTTGGTGCTGAATAGCTGATTGTGTTGGGACATGAGGCTGGAAGTGTATTCTTGGGAGATATTATACACATGGCTTGAAACAATTATATATATATAATCAAGGCTTGAATTAAACCTAAGAGTAAAGGGCTAATGTTATGAAATCTTTTGGAAGATTATTTCTTTCAATTTCATGACATAAGACGCTTAAAATTATTGGAATGCATGTGGAATACCAAAATGGCTTATATGTTCGAAATTGGGAGTACCTCTCTTTGGGCTTTGCGAAAGTTTTACATGTGATACTTGTGAGAAGTCAGAGCATTTGAAACGCAAAAATGAATTTTCTCAAATTCATTCTATTGGAGGTTGGAAATTGTTTTAAATGCAGTTTTGAGGGCCGATCCACCCTTCACCTCTTCGTTCTTTTAGGTGGATTGTTCTCTCATCTCTCTCTCACCACATTTTTTCTTCTTTTCTTTTCTTGCTTCATGGTTTGATTTAGGTGTTTATGTTCGAAGCATAAGCACACAAGTATAGCTCCCGCTATATATGAACTACCAAGCAAGACTGTAAGTAGGTCGGTTTTGAGGATCAAGGACAATGATGAAAAAGGCATCTAGGTATGTGTGAGAGGTTCTAACACAATCCTGACTCAGTGACTTTGAGAGAATGAGGGATTGACATTATCGCATCTCTAACACTTAGTAAAGAGTTACCACTTGCTTTTACAGACAGTAGGAAGCTCCAGGCTACCAATATGACTGACTCGTTAACTTTATAAAACATGAAAATTTTCTTTAAGTGATATATATGTACACACATAATTAACTAAAAAAAATCTTTCAAGTGCATGACAAATCAAAATTTCTTTCGAAAAATGAAATTTTTCCTAAATATTTTCTAAAAATTTCACAGGTCAATCATATGAACTAGGTTAGGAATTATCCCTTTTTGTGACTATTGGGTCGGTGACCTTTTACTTAGTGTTGAATCACACGTGCATGATGTTGACTATTTTGTTAGGGCCCCAGGGTCTTGATTTTGACCCAATATCCTGATTTTGAGTCCACCCGGTCCCGAGTGTTTACAGTTTTCTTTGGTGTCCCGTACATTTCCTACGGTTTTCTTTGAGCTTTTGTGGGTCCTCCCAGTTTTTTTTTGAGTTTTCCGTGGGATACTTTACTGATAGAATTTTACACACATATACATGCATGTTTACTTTGCTAATCAAATCCTCTTCTATACTTGTTTACTTCTACCTACAATGCTAATCTCATTCACATAAGCAGCAGACCCGCTGGGTACACATGTTTATTTTATGTTTACTGTATTTTTTCTTTGTTGTACATTTTACTGCTCTTCTGTACTGTACACTTTACTGCGCCTACTGTTTCCTTTATATATTATACCTTTTAGAATAGGAGGAGAGTAGTCTGGTTTATATAAGGTACCCAACAACAGATCACCGACCCAATAATTGCTTGTACATTTAAATATAAACTAAACCTGAAACTGCTACGACATGAAGTTTGAAGCTAACCGTGAGCAGCACGACGAAGACATACAGAATAACAACTTCAAGAGAGTCTACAACAACAAACATTTCCTTAGAATTAAACAACAAACCATAGAACTTCGAGGTAGTATGTCTAGCGTGACATAAATCCTCATTTTATCTATTAGACCTTTGCGCAATCAGCTTGCGCAATTTAAGCTCCACTCGCTTTAGGTTCCGAGGTTGTCGTCTGATATGACATAAAATCTCATATCTTCTAGGCTATTTGTATGATTGTGTTATGCAAATATAAGTCTTAAATAATAAAATTGACATGATGAAATGTCATATAACATATTCTCGAAATTAAAGTCAAACAATAGGATAGCTCGGGAAGTCACCGATGTTTTCTCCTCAGGATCTGTGTCATCCCCTACTTTTCTTTTATTTGATTCAAGAAATAAATGTTCCCATTTGGCCCCTTTCCCCACTTGACTTTTTTATGTCTAACATTGGAACCCTAAACTTTGAATTCATAAAGATAGATACTTCTGATCATCATCGAGAGTTCTCTTAAGTGACTTCAGTCATTTAAGAGGTAATTACTATAGGGGTTTGTCTCTATAGGGAGCTTTAAGAACTCAGGTAATATAAACCCTATCTAATTCTTAATATTATATATGAGAAATTGTCGGTCAACATAAAAAAATAGTTTTTCACAGACTAAAACGGATGTCATAAATTATATAGTTTATTTAATCGAGTCTCACAGATAAGTGACTATATATATATATATATATATATATATATTGAAAGCCCAAAGAGGCTAAAATATTAAGTAGAAAGAAAGATACAGATACAAACTGTGGGAGGACCCAAACATGGCTCATGCCCACAAAAAAACCACAAGTGGTTCCAAAACTTAAAAAAACAGAAAAATACATTAGATACTTAAATAAAAAACCTAACAGCGTCGAAATACAGTATCAGGTGGCTAAAGAACGACCCAATTTGGTCTTGTCTCTGTCTCTAGTTCTAGAAAAGGAGCAAGCTAGTAAGCTGGTAAGATGATTGTTATTGCCAGAAGTAACCAATATATCATCCAATATGTTCCCGAGCTGGAGTTTACCTCCACTTCTTCCTCCGGGAATAACCCTGTCATTTCTCTTCCGAAGAATCAGTCTGATGATGTGGTAGAGCTGCAGCTGAAGGAATATCAACCATAGTACCCACAATAGATTCTAGCATATGTGTAGTATGAGTTGTCTCTACACCGGATACTTCCTGAAGAAGTGGAGCAGCGAGGCTCTCCTGATTATCAGTCTGAACACTTTCATTTGTAAGTAATAGTCCATCAATATTGTTTTCTATGGAGTTTGAAGGTGTCAACATCACATCCCTCGCAGTAACAATAACAGAAGTGTTATGAAGGGGGTCCTCAGGGGCAACATACACCACCTGTCTAGTAGTATCCTCCCCGGGTGGAACTAAAATGTCCAGAGCAGTGGGGTTAGACCCATCCTTATTCACTTGAACCTTAGTTTTCAAATTAGGATGGAGCTTGTAGCATTTATCAAGGATATGACCAAACATCTTACAGTGGGTAAAATATGGGGGTATGTGTTCCAAGAAGATTTGTTGCCAATATCCATGTGGGTTGCGTCCAGCCAGAATTCAGTAACATTCGGTAAAGTAATATCTTTTTCATAAGTATTTTGGCCACCGAGGGTCAGGTTAGGTTGAAAGTAGGCAAATCTAGCTTCAAAGTATCCCCTAAGATGACCCCAATAGAGTAGAGAACATGATGGTTAAAAAAATACAACTTGAGACCAGGTAAAGTAAATCATACCGGTACAGTGAGAGTTTCATGATTTGAGTCAAAATCAGGAGACCACTTGAGTAACTTCATAGCTTTTCCTGCAATATTAAGATATTTCTTGGAGAAAATTTTGGTGTAGACTTCAGTCATTGTTAGTTGGATCAACACATGTCTCTCATCCATAAGTCTCACCTTCCACTTGTCTACTGACTTAGGATCATCTACGCTCTTTCTGATAACCTCCATAGGTGGGTGTCCCCACTAAAATTTTCCAATGGGAACAAACTTGAATTTTTCTGTCATAGTAGAAATTTCTGAGTCAGAGAAAAAAAATTGCTGCTTTATATCAAATGTCTCTTTCCCAATTTGGCGATCGACACAACTATGTTATCCACTGAGTTCTTAATGGCTAGAAGTTATTGAGACATGGATAGGTCTTTCATTGAGATATGATGTATTTCATTTCTCAGATGTAGAACCCTGGACCTGTTGAGGATTGAAGCATTTTAGCCAGTATATGTTAAATTTCAGCAGTGGAATTCAAGTTTAAGATATATGGTCGATTGATGGAGATATGGTGGATCATGTGGCAGTTGAAAAGTTTTGATCAATGAGTTTCTATGTGAGAAAGTTAGGTTTAGCTGAGTTCTAGCCATTTAAATCATAAATTTGACTGGGAGGGGAGATAATGATTCCTTCTAAAAAGCCATTGAACCCATTTCCCATGAATAGTTTGAGGGTTTGTGATATCCATGTGGGATGATTGTCAACTGTGAGCTGAACATTGACCACTGTTTTGATAGTAGTCATGATAAACTTGAGTGAAGGTGGTATGGTGATGTTTGACACTGTTGTGGAGAAAACTTGTGTTCAACTTGTGTAGGAAGGAAGAGAGGTCCATGATTGGAACCTTAGCCTCTGATATCACGAGAAACCTAAGTTGAAGATTTCAGAACAGAGCAGAAGACGGAAAAAATGTAAACAGAAACATAGTAGTCATGAAGCAGATTTATAGAATGCACTGAAGAGAATGAGAGAGTACAGAATTACATCATTTGCATTACATTCCATAGTGTATTGATGAGTATATATAAAGACAATAGAATATTCTGGATCTTAAGTTGTGAATCTTGTGATCCCAGACCAGTCCTGGTAGTTATGTAGTGAGTGGATAGAATACTCCATGTAGAGGTTAATTTCAACAACCAACCTATGGTATTACAAACAGATGAAATCAATTATGCCTAAGAAATAAAAACACGATTGCAAATCCACCAAACATAATCAACAACTTTAATAAAATAACTTTTCACCAAACATTATCCAGTACTAGCTTCTCACATAAATTTCTTGACAACAACAGCCATGCCAAATGAATTTTTAAGTTGAGTCATTATAGAATTTGCCAATATTATACCATTTTGACTTCAACCATACGGCATACCATTCTGGACTAAAGAGTAGAAGGATGGAATTTAAGTGCAGTGCAACATTAGTCAAGGTCTCATACTTCAAGACATGTATCTTAATAAGCATGATAAAAGTATCAAGATAAGAGCCACAATCAAGCTTTCTACAAACAAGAATGCAGATCCAGTGATCCATAGATCCTAGATTGCATGTCTGGGGTATAGATACATGGTGGCATGAAAAAAATTCATAATGCCTTTCTAAAAACAATAAGTCCATCATTACAATTACCGTATGGATTTTAAACAGTAAATTCCCACATAAAAAGAGCTTGTTATAACCCAATATAAGCTGTTATTCAATAAACGGGCTAATTTACTATCATAAACAAACTACTCTGAAGTCAACATAATATGCTACTCCATTAATATACCACCTCATCGTTGAAATTACAAAGTTCAAACAATAATCCAAGGATGAAAACATGAACTGAATAAGCAGAAAGACATATGCTGTTAAAAATTGTAAGAATCCTATGTATTAGATCATGCTATTTAATCATAGCACTGCATGCAAGAAAGAGCGCCCAATGGCCTCAGAGTCAGAGAGGAGTTTCAAATATTGATTTTACTTTTCTAGGACGGTGCCACTAAATAAGAAAAGCTAAAAGTTAAAAATCATTGATCAAAATTATGCAAGCATAAAAATTATATTTTGTACACATTCTGTTAACAAAAAAATTGCTCTAACCATCTTGGCACCAAGTCCAAATTTCCCTCTAGTTTGCTTCAAACCATATTTTGTACCAGATAAAACTGCAAATCCAAAGATAGCAAGATACAAGTATTAACATTGCATTCATTTCCCGATTTTCAGATCTGTCTGCATCACATAGTTACTTTTGAGACAGAGCCATGTAATAACTAATGGATGTGAAACGATACATCAACGTCAATGGCTTCATACCTGTACCAAACATATTTGGGATATCATCATGTGGCATTCCTCGCCCGTTATCCTGGATCAACCAAGTAACATAATTAAATATAACAGAAGCAAACATACACAAGTACACATAAAAATAACAATGATACGTCAGAAGCCCTTAAATTTTAGCATAGAATACAACACCTTGCAGATAACCTTGAAGAATGATGTTTCACCTCTACCTTTAGGGCCCCTGGTGTTAGTTGAAGGCTCCTTCATCTTCTTTCCCAAGGAAGCATTTTTTGCCTGAATTTCTTGAAGTCGAGCTTCTTTGGCAAGTCGTTTCTAACCAACAGAAAATTTCTTAGCAAAGAAAATTATATCGTTATATATATCATCTCCATTAACAGCATCATCAAAGTTCAGTATCAACATTAAACCCATACAAAAAGTAACAAACATGATATACACTAAAGTATTTTTTGGTTCAAAATCATTAAGATATCAGAGTTAATAAGATGTAATGTTATTAGATGCCAATATTATCTCAATATTATCTCAATATTATTTATATTAAAACCCAAAAAGATGATTATTAAGATGTCATGACATTAGATGTTGGCCAATTTTACTGACATCTAATGACAGTAAAAATAGCACTTGAATTCCACTTTTAAAGTGTTATTTAAATATACGAATGAAACAATAAGTTGAAATATTCTAATAAAACAGAATGATACTATAGATGACTAAACCAAACAAACCCTTAATTTTATATAATAGTTTACGTTTGAGTACCATGAGTCCAATATGGAGTTATAGAGACGCACCTCACGAACTTTGGCAGACTCAAAATCGTCATACAGCTCTTCGTCTACACGGTCCCGATTGACAAGACCAATCATGGTATTGAACTCCAATTTATTGATCTCTTCTCTGCATAACAAGCAAACGCTAGGATCACACCATTTGAAACCACCTGGCTATAATGAATACACTGATCTTACATTGTAACCTCAATGGATGGGAGCACGTTAATAGACTCCGCTGAATCCAATGAATTCTCGACCAGCTCGCGCACTGTTGTGTATAACGATTTTCCAGGCTTCAAAAACGAAGAATTCTTCAATTTACAATACCTCGCTTGCCACAAATCGAAAATAGCAGAAATTGTAAAATGCCACGTGAAAGAAATAGGACAGATTATATACTAACATTGTCGAATCCAGCGATGTTCTTGTTTTCAGCAAAGAATTCCGCAGGAGATTCTAAAGCAAAAATTAAAAAAAAAAAATCAAAAACGCAAAACGTCACTGAGAAGCACAGAACAGGCGATAGAAGGATTAAAAAGAAGTTCGCTGACTAACTCTGCTTCAGAACACTCTCCTTCGTCTTCTTGGAAGTCTTGGACTTCTCCTTTTTTGGCTCTTCATAGTTCTCGCCGACTCCGTTGTCTTCCATGAGAATTCGATTTAGATCGACTAGGACCGGCAGCTGAAAGTGGATCAGGGGATGGGAAACCGTAAGGCGCCAACTCCAGCGAACCCTAGGGATCCTAAATACGGCAAAGCTCAGTAAATCATGCCTGGATTAGGGTTTTGGTCTAGGATCTTGCAGTGATTAAGCTTTCTACCGTAGAACAAGTAAATTGGAAAGAGTAAACACTCTTTTTCATTTCTACGATTAACGGCGTTCGAAGTTATCTCTGTACTTTCTGTTACTATTGCAGTTATAACACAACGAACCTCTTTTTTTTTTAATTTTTTTTTTATTTTTACATGTCAACCACTCAAAAACATCAATATAACATTTTAAACACTTAAATTTTAAATATTACATTTTAACCAACTTTTTCATTACAATCACTCTCATTTACTCACTATTGAAATCTTTGAGTGAAAGAATTGTCTCATTTACTCACTATTGAAATCTTTGAGTGAAAGTATTGGGTAGGGCTCGAGCTTGAGCGAGCTCAGGCTTGGCACGTGTTCGGCTCGTTCGAAATAGCTCGTGTTCGAAATCGGCTCTTGGTTTTTATTCGACTCGTTCGAAATAGCTCGTGTTCGAAATCGGCTCTTAGTTTTTGTTCGACTTGACTTAAATATTTGTGTTCGTGTTCGACTCAAAATTGGCTCATAAAAATTGACATTCATCACATCATCACTCAATCTAATTAGTGGTGAAAACGAGCCGAACAAGAGCAAGCCTAGGCTCGGCTCGTGTTTGGCTCGTTAAAGAATATTATTGTTTGTGTTTAGCTCGTTTATATTTCAGCGAACAAAGAGTTGTTCATGTTCAGCTCGTTTATTTAACGAACGAGCCGAACACGAACTGTTCGCGAACAACGAGCTTTTTTGACAGCCCTAGTTTTGGGTGGTTAAAATGTTATTTTAAAAATTTTAGATGGTTAAAATGTAATATTTAAAATTTGGGTACTTAAAATGCTATACTAAATGTTTTGAGTTATGATCATGTAAAAAAAAAAATTATATTTTTTGCAATATTATTGTTTTAAGAGGTATTGGATTTATAATGATTTAAAAATAAATTGTTATAGTTTTAATATAAGTGATGTAAATAAAAATATTTTTTATTTTTTTTATTATTTATAATTAATTAAGAAAATAAATTATTTATTCGATGAAAACTTAATTATATTTTGTAGGATTTGTTATGATTTAAAAATAAAAAAATCCATTTTTTTTAAAAAGATAGCACTCCATCTAGTACATTAAAATTTTTCCTTTTTATTTCTAACCAATGAAATACAAACTCAAACAAATCGAGTTTTGATGGGATCTATTGCATTCGAAAGAAAAGTCTCACCTTGGGGTATCTCGTGTTGAAAAAAACAGGCCTAGCAAGAGGGCATGCCGCTGGAAAACTTGACCAAAAGTGGATTGGGTCATTCATTGTCAACAGGCGGGTCACCCCCTAAGCCTATAAGCTAAAGGCTTGAAGGGGAAAGGCGTTGGCTCTGACATGGAGCGGAGACGATTTGAAGGCATTCTATTCTCAAGGAAAAAAATTTCAACTCGGCAATGAAAATATATTATTGTTCATACCATTGTATTTCACTGTAAATTTCATAAAAAAATTGTAAGTAATATTTTTTTAATTATGCACACAATCTCAAGATCGATTGACATTTGGAGAACATAGAAAGTTCGCACAAGAGATCCTCAAGTCTAAATGATACTTAGGGAACTCAAATAGGCTCGTTGGTGGTGTTTCCGCACGAGCAGCAAAATTGACAACAATAAATAGCCTCTGATATGTAAATTTTCTTGAGAAACCAATAATGACAGGTAACATCCAACCGGTAAAATTTTCTAAAAAAATTCAAAATAATATATATATTTCTATGACAGGAAGTACATCTCACAATAATATATATATATATATATATATAAGATTCGACCCACAATGATCATGCATTGTAATAACCCATGTCCCATAGCTCGAAACAAGCCCAACTCTACTGACAAGATTTCATACCCATCAGCGATGAGATTCGTAGTGGGTAACACATGAATCAACCAAGCAGCGAGTCTAGATGGTTTACCCCTACGAAAATTGTGACAATATTCACTTGATATATATGTAGTATAGTACGACCCATCCTAAGTGATGATCAAATCAAGCGACCAAAACATCGGAGGTGTAAAACTTGAGTTTGGTGGTGACTCAGTGAAGTGACAAAAAACATTGTTAAATATTCACTCATCAATCACCATGGTCAGGTGCACTTACAAGACCATTAAGCACCAAAATGCAAAAGGAAAATATAAAAGTGTGATTAACCAAGAAATCTTATTTTTATTTGTAATTAAAAACTTAATAATTGTCTAACCTCTACTTACAAGTGTTCAAAAAAGAAGTAAAAAACTATATAAGTTACTAGAAAAAGCTGAGAGCTGGTCACACATTCTACTACCTACCATTGTCCTCACTCATTTTTCCTCTCCTTCTAATCCAACGACAATGTGGATATCATCTCCATGTTGGACCATTTAGGAGAGACCAATCAGATCTTTTTCATGAGGCAAATATCAAAAGAAAATCCAATCTTTGAACTTTATGGGGAGAAGAGCCACCTGAGTCGAGCGGGAGGAGAGCTCGATAAAAAAATCATCAGAAAATTTCATCATTGTTATCTTAGCTTTCATGGTTCAATTCTCCTCTTGGGTAACCAAAAGCAAATCTGAATATCAAAACACCTTTATTTTGGCTGCCTTAAATCTCTCTTTTGTCTTCACCAACTTCTACTAAATTTCAGACGTTCTTGACATTCCTGAAGAAGGATGGCCGACCGCAGATGAGAAGCTTCCCAAATCATTAAATGAAATTTGTCAGTCATTAGACACAAAGCAGGTGAGTTTTATTTTAGAATAGCCTCTTCAAAAATAATAACATTCCTTTTAGAGATTGATCGGCGCAAACTCGCCATCCGAGCTCGGCTCACCTTCGATTATGCATCTTGCATCGGAATTTGCCTGAAAAAGGATCCCTTGTGCTTCTTCTGAGATGTGCCAAATGGCAAGTCACTTGAATTGATTGTAGGTGATTTCCCCTCACAACAACGCTCCACCTTTGTGACTGATTGACTAAGGCTCTACTTGGAGAGATTTAACTAGGTCGACCGAAGAACAATGATTGACTTCATCCCTTACAGACAAATCGACGAGCATTGGATCGAGCGATTGAGGAGTGGTAGATCCTACTTCATGTCTTTGTGTCAAAGCCTTTCCCTCATGACGGCTCAACTTCACCCGACTAGCCTTCCTCTCGACCTCTTACTGCTGCATGCCAAATGGACTACAATTGTTAGAAATCTCTTAGGTTGCACTGAAATCGCTGACATCTTGGTGAGGGTTAGTTCATATTTGGTAATTCTTTTAAAAATAACAGTCGAATCAGAAATATAATAATCGGTTATGGAACTTTGAATATTTCGATAACACGAACCATCCTGTCTTTTGGTTGACCCATCACTCCAGTAGTTCCGGTGTGAGCAATCGAACAAGCCTTCTTCTTGGCTACCCAAGCATCGATCATTGCCTCTCACTTAGTCTCGAGAGCATTGAAGGCTTTTCAGTCCACTTTGTTCATTCAAGCAAAAGCATCAGGCTGAAGAACTTGGTTGATAGTCATTAGATCAAGATATTGGTAGACCGATATCTAATGCCCCTCAACATCGCAAACTTCCACCAACACTCTCATCAACTAATTCTTCTTTTCTCTTTTTAGAACTCTGCCAGTAGGGGTTGTCTGGATGTACCACCCCTGAAGGGAAGAATACTGATAGAAACAGGGTTTCTAATCATTAACTTTATTCTCCAACACCAACAACTACAAATTGCAGATGATTACAAATTGTATGAATCCTTTCGGACTGGCCAGAATAATAATAAAATGTTGAAGAGTTTGACAAACCACATAATCCTCGACGGGTAGCAGAAGATGCTGGGGTTCATGATGGCTGCTACGAAGTTGGGCATAATTTGGGCGGAAATGATACCATGATGGGAAAAAATGCAGCATGACTCCAGACAAAAATGCAGTCGAAGGTTGAAATAAAACTGATCTTTATAAAATAGGAGGTCGACATTATACAAAGAGGTAGCTCAGTTGGTCTCACCAACGACCTCGAGCTTGATGGTGGGATTGAATATGCAAGCATTCTACAGCAGATCGGCCTCTCCCAAAATCATCCACGATCGATTGTTTTGCACGACCAACCCAAAGTCTTTAGAGAATATCACAGAGCTAATGAGCAGAGCATGGATAAGGATTCGAGAGAACAATGAAAAGCTAAAAAAAGGCATAGTAAGAGTAACATCGCCGACCCCACACTCTTTATATATATAGGGAAATGGAGGTAATTGAACGACCTCATATGGATAAAAGTTGGATTCTACAGTAGTTTTCAAAACATGGTGAAAATGAGATCACATAAAAAAAATGGAACTCAAAGATAATTTTTTTAATAAAAAAGATCTTAAAATTACAAAACAAAAACACTCGGAAATTAGCCCGAGATGAAATATTTCATAAAATAATATGTCGCTGCTTCATTTGAGGCATACCCCAATAGAAGTAGCCTCATACATAAAGTTTTTCCCCCAACACATAAACTAACTCAGTCGTTTAGTCTTAACCTGGGCCTAGAGTATCATGGATCTCTCTCATACATCCTACAGTTCCTGGCAAAGAGTGCCCACCACCTCTTCCACCTTTCCCACCTTCTTAAGCTTCTCCACATTCTCCACTCGAGCCGAAAACTCGATCAATTCGTTGCCTTGCTGGATTCCTACCAACCAAGCAAAAGAATTCTCAATTTTGTCTAGATGATGAGCAAGCTAGAGGATGTCCTGAGTAGATCAACTACTTCCTCATGTCTATCAAGGGAGGCATCAAGAGGTCAACTTTACCATCCTCACTTGACAACCACCCAACCTGATGCCTGTTTCGCTACCGCTAGCACCTCAATCAAATTCTCATCAATGCCAACCATGGTTGGATTCCACCCATACATGTCTAAAGTAAGTTATCCACACAAAGAGACAACATAAAAGAAAAGGAGTTCAGAAAAATAATGAAATAAAATGCAATAAAGAAGACCAATGCTTCTCATGTCCAAGTCGATCCAACTCAGACACCATAATCTATACATCATCCTCATTGTGTGACAGGAGAGCACCAACAACATTTTGTACCGCCTATTCGATCAATAAGTCTTGCACCACAACTAAAAGTCGGGTGGTTATATGGATTGTATTGCCATTCAACTGAACTGGGGGTAAGCATTTAGTCGGTTCGGATGGATAGGTCTTAAAATTGGTCAAATCGATTGCAACTGAAATTCAGAATCCATACAACCAAACCAATCTAAATTTTGATAAAACAAAACCGACCAAACCTAAATTTAATTATGTTTAAACTGTTCAGATTTGAGCAAACGGAAATTTAATTGTTTATTGGAGTTTGGCTAAGAATAAACATTACAAATTATATAATTTATTTACATAATATCAATTTAATTTCATGAATTCTCTATTTATTTTAATCAAATTTTACATATAATAAGATTTTTTTTTTTACTTGAAGTTAAAATATAATAAAATATTTTAATAAAATATTGGTTTTTCGGTATATTTGGTTAAATTAAAATTAAAGCTATTAATGTTTTAAAATCCAAAAACCGAAATATATTTTTAAAACCAAACCCAATCCATCAAACTTAATCGTTTCGGTACAATTTTTTTTGGTTTTGGCCAAACAATGCACACCCCTACACTACACATTTCAGTGATGAGTCTCTTCTTCCTTTTAATCCATCAAACTTAATCGTTTCGGTACAATTTTTTGGTTTTGGCCAAACAATGCACACCCCTAAACTACACATTTCAGTGATGAGTCTCTTCTTCCTTTCATCTTTCGGTTTGTTCCCTTCTTTTTGGTTTCTTGAAGGTAAAACATATCAAATCTTTGTTGAGCATTTCGCCCAAGGGGTTTGATATGTTCTCCATCATAACACTCAGAAGCCGACTGATTCAAATGTGAAGAGTCGCAGGGCAAATAAGAAATGAGAATGAGTCTCATCACTTCTTATTTATAAAAATCCGACGCGCATAATTTAAAGGAATTCAATCATTGAATCATTAAGTAATAATAAATGTGATTATAATAAAGTCTTTTATTTTTATTGCAACACTACTTTTATGTAAAAAGAGAACTAGAGAAACAAAATATATACATAAAAGATCTATCAACGCTGATCCTTGATCCTGAGGAGGTCTAATTATCCAAAAGAGAAGAGCACGATGAAGATGGGCCCACTTTCAGATCGTGAAACCTGCTTACATGATCGAGCGAAGGGGTCCTCTATTTACAGAGAAAAGATAAGGGTGAGGAAATTACATTTATGCCTTCCTTATAAAGGGGGTCATGAGGGATACTCCGATATTTTTCCAGCTCTAACCAATCTTCCTGAAGCGCTTTCTTGTTGTTGGATCCGTCGGCATCAGGCGGCCTTCCCAGGTGGCCAGGTGGCAAATAAAATAGCTAAGTTTAGGTGTTAGTTTTGTAAAGATGAAAAATTGGGTGGTATGCTTGTAAATAGCTTCGTTTTTCATCTATAAGAATTGAGTGGTATGTATGTAAATTTCTGATTTTAAGAGTCGGCCGGAGCGGCAAGGAAGTCGACCAGAGGAGGAGGTGGCTGGCCGGTGGGCATGGTGGCCAAACAAGATGGTCGAAAAAATTTGGGTGTTATTTATGTAAATATCTTATTTTCATGAGTTGGCTTGCCATGACGGCCGATAGGAGCGGCAAGGTGGCCGGCCGGCGGGTGAGGGCGGCCGAAAAGATTTGTTGCGTATGTGTAATTTTCTGTTTTTTTAAGAATTGGTCTACCATGGTGGCCGATCGGTTGTGGTGGTCGTTCGTTTGGTCAGCCTAAGTGGCCGACCCTATAGGTTTATGGTTGGTGGTGCATCTTCGGCGGTGGCGATCCTTCCAGCTCGATGAGGTTGTATTTTCGGGCTATAAATTTACTAATTTGAATGAACATGACCGAGCCTGAATCGATACAAGTTCAAGTTGTTCATGAATAGTGTTGATTCATTTAATGCCTTAGTCATATGTGACTAAATTCACACACCAGTATGGCTTATTTCTTTTCTCTACTACTAACAGATTGCAGTTAGTTAAACTTCTCCTGCGGAACACTCGAACAGGCGAACCAAAACTTCTCCTTCCGACTGTTTTAAGGATAACACACATCACTCTGGCTTCAACTCTCTTCAGCTCCACTGCTCGTCCTCTCCAAACCCTAGCTATTCTCTTCTGATACACTAATTTCCTCCCCATACAATGCAAATGGCGGGAATCTCTCCTCTGTCATTGACCAAAGTCCCATCTTCGCTTAGCATCGAAGCTTCTTCCCCATGCTTTCGAGTGCCCAGCAATCGGTCGATGTTCTGCTACAGAAGTATAAAGAAATACCCGACAATCTACGCTGCAACAGCTGAAACACCTACCGCCTCCTCAATGGATGCGGGGGCGAAGCGTCGGCTCTACGTGGGCAATATTCCTAGAACAGTCAGTAATGAGGAGCTGGCTAATATTTTTGGAGAGCATGGTTCAGTTGAGAAGGCTGAGGTATGTATGCTCAGTATTTTATTTTTGCGAAATTTTGAATTCTGATGGATGCTTTGCTTGCTTAAGGGGATGAAGGAAGGGAAACTGATGGAATTGCTTAATCATCCATTGCAGGCTGTTCTGTCAGTTCCTTGCTAGAACTCTTTGAATTTGATAATGGAATTTTTCTCCAAAATAATCGATAATCTTATGATTGAAAATATTTTTAATGTGAGATGGATTTTCGTTGTTCTAAGCTCCAATCTGGTTTTTTTGCTTGCTGAGAATTCCTTTTGTTAGATCTCCATAAACAGGTTGTTGGACTTGCCTGTGAGGGCTGAACAATCACAACTGGTGGAAGGGAAAAAAAGGGTTGCTCGGTTAATCCGGAGAACACGAACGATTATTAAGTTTGAGCGAGGAACGCGCGTGATAGGAAAACAGATGATGGGGTTGGCTCAATTAATCCATTTTTTGCAAGGATTTGTGCTTTTTCATTTTTGCTATGATGGTTGATGTTTTTAGGGGCATTTTATTTTGTTTTAGTTAGTTTTTGACTTTATTTAGATTGGGTAAGGCTAATCTTAATGAGTGAAATTAGTGTGGTTATTATAATGCCTTGGGATTTATTATGGATTATTGAAGAATTATAAGATGTTTTTCAATAGTAACCCTCCCATGGACAATACCCCCCATCCACCCCATCCCTCTTTTATTCTCCTGTCTACTCTTCCTTGGAAGATCTCTAGAAAAGACTTCTTTATTAAAAGTTACTCCCTTTTTTCCTTCTTTTTCTTCACATTCTCATCTCTAGGGTTGTAATTGAATTAGCCTAAGCTATGGACACCATGGATCTTACTTGGCTTGGTTTACAAGTTGCTCAAGTTTTGCTCGAGTTTGAGCGAACACTTCAAACATATGATCATGTTTGACTTGTTTTGAATTATCCATGACAGCGTTTGGCTCGTTGAACTTACTTGAACGAGTATTTTAACGGGCTAACAAATAAAATCAATTAATGAATAAGTATGAAATGAACTTTCGTTTTTCTATTAAATTAAAGAATAATTTTACAAGTTTAAATGAATAAATAATTCAATAAATTTGGAAGTAAATTAACTAACTGACACCAATTGAACCTAATAATACATAAGTTATGAACATTTTTTTGTGATCATAAAACATAAGCAAGTATTGACAAACTTATTTATTAAAATAGACACAAAAAATGTTGAAAAAATGGGATGCGATGAGCATAATATTTCAATTAAATAAATGAACCAAATTTAAAAATAAGTTTCATACCCAATACCCCCAAAAAAAAAGGTATCAAATTAATATGAAAAATTATATAGTTTAAAAACATCTTAAAACAAAAAAATAATTATAAATTATGATATTGATAAGGAGCATTTAAATTCATTAAGGGAGTAAAAAGTGACCCACATGGAAAATGCCACTTCGATCTAGTATTTATTGCATAAAAAGTGCTTTTAGAGTGGCTCAATGTTAATAAGGTTCATTTAAAGTGAAATAAATTGCTAAGCATGCATTGCGGATGCTATTTTTGTAGGGTCCAAGCATCCATTCAAAGCAAACTAAATCGCAATATATGCCATTTTGTACACTATTTTTTAGAGTATAAAACATTGCTTGCATAAATTTATCCTTTAATCTTATAGATTATTATGTACAATTAATTCAATAATAGTTAGTGGTTATAAAATCCATGTCAAAAAATATATATAAAAAATCTTGAAACAAAATTATCGATAAAGGGCTTCATTAGAGATATCGATGGACTGTGTCAACAAAGAGCTTTGATAGAGCATAGATGGAGTGGTTGTTTTTATGAGGATAAAAGACGCCCTCACAATTACTATTGGAGAACAGGGGTGATGAGAGAGGAGATCAGTTGTAGACTGCCTTTGGCAATGTGAAAGATGAGTAGATGTCAAATCTATGAGTATAAAGGCACCGAAGCTTGTTGCATGGAAGAATGAAACAATTTGAAGGGGAAGTGATTGCTATTAACGAAAAAATCACTGCTATGTTACAGATTGGTGAAAGGCATTTGTGGAGATGGCATGAGCAACTGGGGGAGTCAAGAGAGGGATCAAATTTCTCTTTTTTCATATTAGTAGGGGGATAAAATTGCAAATAGTTATATCTTCACTGAGTTCTAACACAAACATATATGTTCTTATGGAAAATTAAGAAAAGAGAAATAAATATAATAAAGAATAATATCCTCAATAATGAAAAAATATTATTTTAGATTTCTAGTATAAATAATTTAGCGCGTGTGATTGTTTAATTATGGTAATGCTTCAAACTTTGGTTTGAATCACTTAGATTACATGCATATAGGGGTGTAAACGAACCGAACACGAACAAACAGTGCTCGTGTTCGTGTTCGGTTCGTTTGAAATAAAGTTTGTTTGAAATAGGCTCGTGTTCGAAATTGTTCGTGAAATATGTGTTTGTGTTCGGTTCGAATTTGTTCGAATCGTTCGAATCGTTCGAATCGTTCGAATTGTTCGAATATGTTTGAAATGTTTGAAATGTTCGAATTGTTCGAAACGTTCGAAAATTTCTTATATTTTTAGAGTTATTTCAAATTTTCAAATTTCTTATATTTTTTGAATTATTAAATAGACAAATTTAAATATTAATTCTCATACCACATCAAAAATGCCACCATTTTAACTTTTATAAATTGAAATAACTATAAAATAAATTCTAAAATTACAAAAAAATAATAAATAAAAAACTTCAACAAAAACATCTATCATCATTAGTCAAACAAATAATATCTTACATAAAAAGATAATATTCAAAATTCAAATTGTAAATTCAATTCTCAGAGCTCTGTGAAATTGAAATCAAATTTCAAATTGTAAATTCAGCATACATTCACTTCTCTTAATCTCCTATACACATCATGTTTAGTAATTATTACAACTATAATAAATTCTACTCCACATTGTGATGGAAGGCTCAAATGACATCCTCTGGATTAATTCATAGAGCTCAACCATGAATCCATGTTTGCCCAAAAGCTCTATCTGTAAGAAAATGAACAAATCAACTTCAGCTTCAAGCAAATATAATTGTCTAATACATATACAAGTATGTTATGAGAAGTACGAGTCAATTGAATTCAACAGAAATAACATTCATTCTTGTTTCATACAGATGTTTAGCAGTATTAGCTCAGCATCAGCTGTTGATTCTTCAGTGATAACTTGCAACACGCCAACACCTGAAGGTAAAATAAGGAACATATGTATTTAAACATTTAATCTAAAAACATCAGCTTTATTACCCAAATCCTAGGGTGCATATAAGCTTAAGCATCATGTATACCAGATTGATAAGTTTTTCGCATCCT
This sequence comes from Phalaenopsis equestris, assembly GCF_001263595.1. Classification (NCBI taxonomy): domain Eukaryota; kingdom Viridiplantae; phylum Streptophyta; class Magnoliopsida; order Asparagales; family Orchidaceae; genus Phalaenopsis; species Phalaenopsis equestris. Next base: position 22,513,400 of record NW_018164444.1, on the reverse strand, counting down.
TCAGGTGGATTGGAAATTACACCAAATAAATCCTGTAAGGTTGCACCAAATAAATCCTGTAAGGTTGCACCAAATAAAAGCAATCAAAGCAATCAAATGAAAGCAATCAAATGAAAGCAATCAAATGAAAGCAATCAAATGTAAGAAATCAAACACAGCTCTTCCTGTAAGGTTGCACCAAATAAATCCTCCACCAGTCAGCATATAGGTAAGGAGTAAGGACAGCTCTCACATTCCAGCTCAAGAGGATGGACTAACATAACTGAAGACTGAAGAGTATAAAGTGTACCACAATTACAGGAATTAATATTGCACCCAAATGGATTACATGCCTTTCTCTTGTTGTAATCCCAAAAGAAAGTAAGAAACTGCCTCCTCTGGCCTAAGCATAATAGAATCGTAGGAGGTTAAATATCATAGCAATAGTGATAAAAAAGGTTAAATATCATAGCAATAGTGATAAAAAACTTTAAAAAATTGTTTCATCTTTCACAAGATATACGACTATAGGATTTCCTGTAGAGCATAACAAAATTTGCCACCATAAAGAGAGAATGTCCTAAAACCAAAAAGAATGTCCATTCCTTCCTCTTCCATCAATTTAGTTTTTTCTATCAATTTAGTTTTTTCTATCGTCAAAGCAACCCAATCCTCATCTCAATCTGACTAGTCTAAATCCTTCCCTCACTACCAAACAACAACCCAAAAACACAGAGAGTATAAATCAGAGGTGGCTAAAAAGGTTGCTGTGAGAGGGCATTTTCACAGAATTTGAATCAGATTTGCATTAGAATCCAGAGATAAGGAGCACTCATAACTCGCAATATGTCATAAACTGATCACCATTTACTTGCGCACTTTTTAAATCACAAACTTTCAGTAAATATCCACATAAGTCCAAAGAAAACACAATAAAATATGTTAGCAGCAGCAGAACTTAAAAATGTGCATAACCTTCATTAATAAGAGCATTGCTGAATTCCAACCAGAAACCCAGTAAATGTAAAAGATTTGCAATAGAATAAACATGCCTAAACCCTCATTAACAAGAGCATTGCTGAATTCCAAAAAACTTGCTGAATTACAGCCACTGAATGCTTTTGCATTTATAAAAGAGCATTGCTTCTTCCAAAAAACTTGCTGAATTACAGCCACTGAATGCTTTTGCATTTATAAAAGAGCATTGCTTCTTCCAAAAAACTTGCTGAATTACAATAAAATATGTAAGCAGCAGCAGGTCTTAAAAATGTGCATAACCTTCATTAACAAGAGCATTGCTCAATTCCAACCAACCAGAAACCCAGGAAACCCAGTAAATGTAAAAGATTTGCAATAGAATAAACATGCCTAAACCCTCATTAAGAAAAGCATTGCTGAATTACAGGCACTGAATGCTTTTGCATTTATAAAAGAGCATTGCTTCTTCCAAAAAACTTGCTGAATTACAATAAAATATGTAAGCAGCAGCAGGTCTTAAAAATGTGCATAACCTTCATTAAGAAGAGCATTGCTCAATTCCAACCAGCAACCCAGTAAATGTAAAAAATTTGCAATAGAATAAACATGCCTAAACCTTCATTCAGGCATTCAAAACCTGTTATTATGAAACAATAAACCTTAAGACTAAAAAGAACCCTGAATTACTTCCATTCAGGCATTCAAAACCCCTTCAATTATCCAGGTAATTTATAAAAGAGCATTGCATATTAATCTAGGATTTAACCTCTCACGTTCACCTTCCATAAAAGCTTCTTTTAACCAAAGTGGCTATCTATGAAGTGATAAAAGCCAATGAAGTTAGATAGTAGATAGGGCCCTTGAATAATGGATTCAAAAGTAGCATTGCATATATCAAAACCCCTTCAATTCTCAATTTGAGTCCCTCTGAAACAATATATTTTCATGCAAAATAAAAAATTAAGTATTGCAGATCTACACTGTAACAATAGGTGCATGCCAACTTCTCCACCGAAATGAATGGGAATATTATTTCTATATGTGCCTATTGTCATGGCTTATATATTCCTATTGCCATGCAATGACTTATATATTCCTATTGCCATGTACATTATAGAAATTAGAGCTCATCGACAATAGAAGAAGAAATGAAAATAAAGAGCTTATATGTGCCTATTGCCAAGTACATTACAGCTTCAATCATTTGGATTTACAAAATCCAAGGCTGGCTGGATTTAAGTTAAATCCAAGGCTAAATTCAATAAATAGCATGCAATCAAGCACTATCTAAGCTGAAATTTTAAGCAACAAAAGTCTACTGTTCAAAATGATCAGGTAAGATAAAATACGTACTGGGAAGCAAATTGTTGTCACTGTCTCGAGTACCCATTATTGCTCTTGAATCCCCCAAGTTTCCTATTATGAGATCCTGTCCCTAGAGAAGCGTAATTTACAGAAAAATTAACTGCTCCCAATTTGTTCAAGGTAAAACCGATGCTCAATATTTTGAAAAGCGGTTTGAAATTTGGCATGTTGCAATTCTTTAGCAACAACACAATTGCTACATCCGATTAGTTCCAATAACAGGTTGAAAAATCCAACTCATAAGATGAAAGATCTTGCATACTGGAAAAAGCAAGTCATTTCACAGAGCTTTAAGTGTTGAAATCAAAATGGTTGACTGGGACATTTAAAATGAAGGGTAAAATAATTCACCCCTTAAATGGATAGATAAAATTAACAACAAAAAATTAAAAAGGAAGGTTGACCTAAGAAAATAAACTGTTCAAACACCACAAGTTAAACCATGGGGAAATTATTCTCAATACCACATCCATGCAGTAATACGATAGATAAATGCAAGTGATTAAAGGTACAATAATAATGAAAACTCTTGTATAGAGTAGAAATGACTAAGCTGCTTCATATATCTGGTAGTTGAATATTAAGCTTTTCCTCATCAATGATCTCTTGCTGAAAAAAAATAATATAAATAAATGTTAGTATGTAGCATTGAGAATAAATAAAATAAACGAGAAAGTAGAAAATGATATAATTAATGAAAGAATTACCATAAGTGTCTTTGCATTTTTTTGAGCGGATCGAAGCCAACTAGAGGCACAAATCAATGCATTAACGGTTTTAGTGGATAAGCTACTTCTGTAATCATCTAATACTCTACCACCAGCACTAAAAGCAGATTCTGAGGCAACAGTGGTTATGGGTATTGATAGAATATCTCTTGCCATAATTGAAAGCCGGGGATACTTCAATGTATTCATCTTCCACCAATCAAGAACATCAAAGTTTTCACTTGAGCACACAAATAATCCCTCCTCAAGGTATATCTGTAAATCAGGTTTCGAAGGTTCTACAGATCCAGAAGCTACAACAAAATCTTGAAACCCAAACATAACGTCAAACTGAGTTAAGGAACTCATAGAATCACCAACAGTTGAAGAACCCTCATTTGAAACATTACAATCAACAACATAAACTGCATAAATCTCCCATAATGTATCTTGAACTATTTTAAGATTTTGTTCAACCTCACTATGTGAGTATATTTTTGGGAATGTGTAGCTAATAAATTTGAGTTTCAATCTAGGATCCAAAATTGCTGCAATAGAAATTAAAAAATTACATTCCCCCCAATATTTGTTGAATTTGATTTGCATACACATAACCATATTTCTCATAAATTCATCTTCTGACAATGACTCCTCAATCAATATCTTTTTAACATGCAAAACTGCAGGTAAAAATATATTTGAAGTAGGATATATAGTGCCTGAGATCATCTTTGTGACATTATTGAAAACTGAAAGAAATTTTCTGAT
>NW_018164444.1:22496584-22508636 GCF_001263595.1 Phalaenopsis equestris | reverse complement strand
CAATGAAAGTAATGCATATTGCAGTAGCCATTGCCTAAAGTATTGCATATTGCATATTGCAGCAATTGCATTGAACAAATGATTTTTCAACCCCCTTTGAATTTGATTTAACATCAACAAAATATTCTCAAACAGATGATTCTCTCTTCCTGCCTTTCTTACATTCTATTTCAGTACTAGTGCTTCCAACAACCACTTCTACGGGTTGAGAACTATCATTTCCATCATGAATTGCAATTGGCAATTGTTCACTAGTTGATGCAGATTGAGAATGTTCAATATTTGATATTCTAAATAACTGCATACAAAAATATAATATCACATGAGATTACAATCATTTCATGCTGTATGTACGTAAATATGCTTCAAAAGAAAAAGAAGTTTAAATATATGCAAATGTTTGCTTCTAAATAACATGTTTTCTAACAAAAAAAAACATAAATTTGATATAATTGACTGAAAGCAGAAATAGGATGGAACCTCTAACCAACAAAGATAACATTAAAAGAAATTCATTAAAGATAATCATTTCTTTAATGTGCAACTTTAATATATAATTGAATGCATGCTTGTCCAAACTTTCTCTAAGCGAGTTCGCCTCTTCTGCTACATGTTCTACTTTTCTGCATTGGCATGAAAAATTGAACAGTTCTTCAAAGAGGACTCGCAATAATTATATTAGTTATGCAGTAATGTTTGAGAGGGAGTACACCAGAGAAATTTTCAAAAGAAGCTTCTTTCCTAATCATTTGAAGGAGAGCTAAAACATATGAATTTATAAAGGGACCCAATTATCCTTTTAATAAGCGACTTCAGAAATTGGCCTTTTGAAGCTGCAAAAGGAGAGACTTCATTTTATATTTTGCTGATTAATTTTCATTTGCTCATTTATCGGGTTAAAGATTCTGGCTCAAATGCAAATAATTTTACAATTAATGATTGAGAGTAAAGCAGAGTATGACAAATTTAAGTAAAAATTTTCTTACACCATTTGACTGAAGTTTGTCATAAAATTTGGCATTATCAGTGTTACACTTCTATGAATGCTAAAATAATTCCTTCATGCATTCTCCATTTATCATCTATTTTTTCCTCATCCATTACCATAATCCATGTATATTCAAAATCTACTAAGATGGAAACTATTGCTTGATACAAACTTAAAGACATGAACAACAACACCTCTCTTAGGATTACAGTAATATATTTTAAACCGAAAAAAGAAAACCAAACAAACAAGAATATCGAGCAACCAAACAAGAATACCGACCAACCGAAGTATAAGAACACCTAAGCAAGAATACCGGGTCGATCCGAGGCCGACTCACCGAGGAAAAATACCTTTTCTCAAAGAAAAATGGAAGTAGAGATTAGAGAACGAACACAAAAAATAAACTCAAAGCTCTCACCGAGAGAACGATTTTCGCGATTTTGAGAAGTTCTCACCGAGAGAGGCTTTGAAGCTTTTCACGATCCTGAGAGAAGGAGCAGCCGGGAAGAGAAAGATCGCAGCGCTCCTAGCCTCCTGTAGTCGTGCTTCCGTGAGAGGAGAGCGGCGCGAAACTGTGAGAGGAGAGCGGCGTAAGAGATGAGAAAGCGAACGGGAGATTGGGAGAAAAAGCGAACGGAGGTTAGGGAATTAGGGCTTCCCGTATGAGCGTTCCTTTATATATTATAATATAAAAATAAAAATATAATATATTATAAAAATTATATACCAAATATTATATAAATATATAATATTTATATTATTTGAGTTTAAATAGTATGTAAATTTATTTTTATGAATAATTTATTTTACTTTATAATTTACAGATTTTAAATTTTAAAATATATTAATTTTTTTGAGTATATAATTATTTTAAAAATATCATAAATTATATATATATATTATTATTTATTTATTTAATTTTTTTTTTATTTCGAACAATAACGATTCGAACACGAACGAACGCATCACTGTTCGTGTTTGGTTCATTTAGCAAACCGAACGAAAAAAATTGTTCGTGTTCGTCTCGTTTGCTTATCGAACGAATCGAACACGAACGCTCTGGCGAATCGAACACGAACTGTTCGCGAACAACGAGCTTTTTTGACAGCCCTACATGCATAAAGGGTAGATAATCATGAAAAGTGCCAGCAATGTCATTTGAATCACTATAATGTATTATAATGTTTCCTCATATCTGGTGTAGGTTATGTATGACAAATACTCTGGAAGAAGCCGACGCTTTGCATTTGTTACTATGGCTTCCATAGATGATGCTGATGCTGCTATAGAGAAGCTAAATGAAAAGGTAATTCTAATCTCCTTTTCTAAATTTATCTTCTAATTTTTACTCGAGCTTCATCCTTCCATCATAATGGAACTATGTTTGCTGAGTTATTTGTAGGAAATTGGCGGCCGGAAGATTAAAGTTAATGTGACAGAAAAACCGTTGAACCCTATTGATCTATCTCAACTCCAAGCTGATGAATCTAAGTTTATTGATAGCCCCTATAAAGTTTATGTAGGCAACCTTGCAAAGACAGTCACAACAAAATTACTGACAAAGTTATTTTCAGAGAAAGGAAAGGTTCTTAGTGCAAAAGTTTCTCGGGTGCCTGGGACCTCAAAATCAAGTGGCTTTGGATTTATTTCATTCTCTTCTGAAGAAGATGTGGTAGCTGCTATTTCCTCATTTAACAATAGTGTAAGAAGATTGCTACTTTGTTGGACTTTTCATTTCATCTAATTTTAATGTTAAAGGTTACAATTTCTAAGGATGCCATCCATACTTGTTTATTCTTACCTTGTTTTTCTTGTAGTTGGTACAATGTGCTTGAATTACTTGCTGATAATAGAACGCCTTGTTTACTTGAGCTTCCCTCCAATTTTGGTCGAAAGAAACAACAAATTTGATAATAGAACCAAATTAATTCAATTTTGTGGTTTTAGAGGTTAAATTGAACACATGAAAAATCTGAAACTAAAGTGTACACATCTAACAAGTCGATTGACCATTTTAATTATTTATGCATTATTTTAACTTAGCTGAGAGGATCCTGACACACTGATTTAACACAATTTGGTCATGTTCATCCTCATCAATAGCTTACTCCTTGAGAAAACATTGCATCTATTAATAGGCAAAAAAAGCTCAAATGAATGAGACAGCCAAATGATTGACTGAGAAAATTATACATATACATGTGTGTGTGTGTATAATTTTCTCAGTCAATCATTTGGCTGTCTTCGCTTCAGAAAACTGTCTTGGTGATTCACGTCCCTTCATATTTTCTTAGAATTTATATAATTTTTCTAGTGATTTCATCTCATGGAACTATTTTTCTTTTGCTTATTGGAATTTATGTATTTCATTTGATTTGTTTTTACCTTATATTCAAGAGAGTTTGCCACATTGTTAAGAGTTCCTAAGAGTAACCAACTAGTGTTAAAGTGTGAATGAAAGTTTAATTTACCTCAATAGATGGGCATTTTCATAACATTGCACTTGGTCTAATGGTTGAGAGCTTAAGGTATTGAGTTCAAAGACTAGCATGAATGATGTGTGCGATGAGTTACAAAAAAAAGAGACATGTATATACATACTACCTAATTCCCATGTATTTACATATCTAACACCTAATCTTTACTTTTTACATTTATAACACACAATTCTTTCACGTCACATAACAAATACCACCATTTTAACTTTTAAAAGTGAAACACACCTTTTCATGCATGGGAAAAGTGGCATGTATGTAAAAATTAAAGTTTAGGCGTTAGATATGTGATGCTTGGAAATTGAGTGCTATGTATGTTGTTAATCTTCTTAAATATACATATATATATATATATATATACATTTTTTTAACACTAATGGTTTTTTTGTTTTTTAATGGCCTCTTTCAGTTGTTCGAAGGGCAAAAGATCCGTGTTAATAGGGCATAGCAGTACTGATCTATCTCAGCATACAGGAAGAGTATTCTGATTTGTATGCCAGGTTAGTTTTTCCATTTCTAAAGTATTTTTGAGTGATGTGTTTCAGGTTATTTATTTGTTTTTTTGGTTACAAATTTGAAATTAGAAAGCTTTTTAAATAGGTGATGCCTTTTTCACATTGTCATTTGGTTGGGTATTAGTGTTTGCTATGTATTTTTTAATTCGACAAATGCATTTAAAATAACTTAAATAATTTATGGGTTCTTACTTTTGGATGATTTACTAATATATCACTGAACTTTGATGTATTTACATATCTAACAATTAATTATTTTTGTAGTTAGATAATATTCTAGTATTTATATCACATCAATATATATCTATTAAAATGTGCAGTTCACTTTAGATATGTTAATGGCAGTGTTATTTTTGATATGATGTGGAGCTTATGATATTATATAAGTATGGATATTTAGCAGTTAGATATGTAAATACGTAAAATTTTAATAGCCTGTTTGTAAATTTGAAATCTTTTCTCTATAGAAGAAGATAACGGAAGTTTTTCCCTGTGAAAGTTATGTATCTTCAAAGTAATAGATTCAGTTTAAGCAAATTCTGTACTGTAATGTCTGTAAATCCTTACTTTTTCAATTTGTTTGAAAAAGTCATGATATTTCATGATTTTATTTTGAATTTATTTTTGTCTTTTTGAAATGAGTTGTAATAGTATTTCTTTATTTGTAGAAATTTATGTCTTGAGAAATTATTTTTTATGTTTAGTTGCGCTGGAGTGAATTTTATTTTGGGATATTTGCATGCATACCAAACAATTCTTATGTAATTATATATTTAACTCCTAAAACTTACATTATTTATGATTGTGGAGTGCTTCAACTCATTAAGTTTGTAAGTTAATTGCCTTTTATACTTGAAAATTTGTGCATTTACTTGTTAGGAATTAAGGTGTGTAGGTTTTTATAGTTCCATTGAATGTAAATTTTTTCTATTTAGCTATCCGGTAGAAAAAAACTGATGACAAATTGATCAAAATATGAACCGGGTGGTTTAAAAAAAAAGGGAAAATTTACAAACGTAGCACACAATTTTGATCTATTTACATATCTCACATTTACAGCTTTTATATTTTTATGCTTTAAACCTGTGCATAAAAAAGTGTATTTCACTTGTAAAAAGTGATAAGAGTGCTAGTTTTGATGTCATATTGGAGATTTGAGTGCTGTGTAAATATGAAAGTTTTGGTGTGAGATACGCAAATACATAAGAATTGTGTGCTATGTAAATGCTTGTCTGTTTCTGAGCCAAAAAATGGATTTGGATGTAGAGTGAACTGATCATAGAGCTGGTTCATGGTTGCACCAGCAGATTTTGCTGGTTTGATCCAATTTTTAATCCCTTAGTTTTACCCATGTGTTTTATCAATTAAAATTTGGAAGATTTACATACATGCCAATCAATTCCTATGTATTTACATATCTAACACTAAAACTTCAGTATTTACATTCATACCACCTTATCTATACATTAAAATGCGTATTGCACTTTTTGAAAATTAAAATAATATTATTTTTTATGATGTGTAAATGTAAAAAATAAAATTTTGGTGTTAGATATGTTAATTCATAAGAATTGGGTGGTATATGTAAAAACACCTTAAATTTCTCTAGGAGGATTTACATGCATACAACTCAATTCCTATGTATTTATATATCTAACATCTATACTTCTATTTGGTTCCAATGATCTTCACATTTTGTAATAATATTTCTCTTATAATTTAATCAGCCATCCATAAGTTTGGATCCATCGATAATTTGATAATTTTTTTTTTGCACAAAATATTTTAAACTAGTCAAGTTCCACTCAATATTTAAGAAGTTGGCATGAGTGATTTGATTTCAAAAGTATAATGTTCTAGTGGATGGTCATTGATAACTTGAATTGCGTTTGATTAGAAGAAATGACAAAGTCATTGGATAGTGATGACTAATGTTTAATTCTAATTTCTCCTCATTGAATCTCTGAGCTTGTCTTTATGGAGAAAATTGATTGAATAGTAGAATGAACACTGTCTTTTCATCTTCTTCTATGAGAATAATTTATATTGCATCCATATCCATTATGAGATAAAGAAGTGATTGCTAGGCGTTTAGCCTATGAAAAGAGGTTACGTGGAGAGCAACAATTTCAACTTATTGAATGCTTAGTTTCACTTGCTAGCCTACTATAAAATGATTTGCACTTATGAGACTTTCTTATAGGAGGAAAGCATTTGTCATTAGACTAAGATGAAACTATAAGAACAACAACTTATCCTATTAGAGATTTTCTTTAGCAAGTTGATAACATAGACTTAGACTTTGATGCTCCAAATTTACTGTCTTTTTAACATATTTTCTATCATGAAATGTCAAGTCAACCAAGCGACCTTGCATCCAGATTATTTGCATCGTAACAATATATTCCATTCGAGGATAATGGAGGCTATCTTTTTTCAATGAGCAGAATACGTTTAAATGTAATGGTTTATTGGGAAGATATTGAGGAATCTTGTGGTTAATCATTTGACTACAAGTCGATAACGACAACTATCCATAGAATTAGGGGGGCTATCCTTGAGATAATCCTTCCTTTTTGTTTTTTTTTTTTTTTTTGTAAATTGGTAAAGTTTACACACACACACACACAATACACTAACATGAATTCTTTGATTGGACACATACACACACACCCAATAAGCTAACATAAATATTAACCAAATATATTATTGTACACTATTGAATATTTAATATTATAAAGTCAACTATGAAGTATATTAAAAGTCATCTTCCCATTAGGTTAGTGTTAGCATAATTTATTCTTATGTTTTCTTGTGCTCACTAGAAAAAAATAATATAAGGGGGGCCGACAATGGCGCAACCTAGATGGAGCTAAATGTATTTAATAAAAATATTTTTTAATATGATGATGATCAATAAACTTTTCTATTAGTATAGATGTTGTCGATGTGAAAGTCGGCTACCAACAATGTGATGATGATTGCATCTTTATAGGAGTTTTTGGTTGATGGTTAAAGAAGGTTGGTGAAGGTAAAAAAGTGGAGTCGTCATGAATATCTCATTATTGGGGTTATTTGAGGTTTATCTACCCGGCGCTCCTGCCTTAGATTTTCTAGGAACAATTGAAATGGCCCTTGTAATTTTTATCATCAATGCTATAATAATATTATTTTGTAATTTTCTATATGTGTTTTATCAGGTTTTTATCCCCCTGGTCAACAAGAATAATTTATTTTAGCTTTCCTCCATTGATGAGCTAGTTGATTGAGTATTAAAAATGGCGACAATTCTTTGCATTGTGCCCTTGATCATTGTAAAACAAGTAATATTTTGAGGTGTCAGGATCATTTGTTGCAACAATCTTCAACAATGATCAATGAAAGTACTCCTAATCTCATTTAACATTCTCAATATCAGCCGGCGACGCTTAAGGTATAGCAAGCTACCTTGATGATTTAAAGTCAAAAACTCCAGATCTCATCTTCCAAGGTAAAATACTCAACACTACTTTTACTAGTGGTGATAATAATGCAATTACTAGGTTAACTAAGTATATTTGTCATGTCATCTTTCATTGACTCCAAATGCTTTAGCTTCAAATTTTATTATGAAGTCATATGGCCATGCTCCTTTACATTAATATGGTTGTTTTTCAACTCGAGCAAATCAACCAATGGATTTGACAATCACATGGTAACTTAAAGAGATGCTGGACATATAAGATTCGGTGTCTATTGTCACCCAAGTAGAACTTAGGGTTTGTATTATCTCCATGGAAGCTTGAGAAATGTTATATAAGTGTTGCGTTTTGAATTTTCGCTTGAAGCAATGATGGACGTAATGCTTCTTGGAAAACTATGAATGGACCATCGTAATTGTGTTTCCTTGGAAGTGGTTAAAGAAAAGTCGACACTTTAACGTGTAATTGATTGTGAGGAGCGAGATGTTTGGCTCGAGAGGAGTGGTGTAGTCTGCTAAGTCTGGCTTCACTTGGCCGGATTCTAGTATATGCATCTTGAACTTGGATGGCACTTGAGCCTCTATGATCTACATCAAATAAGTGCTCCTATCTACCTATCACTTTGTTGTATAACGAGGAAGAGTATATATATATATATATATATATATTTATTGGTATTAATAAAAGCAAAAAAAAAATGAAAATTATTCCAAACAAACCCTTACAAGCATAAAACGTAATTCTTATGTATTTACATATCTAACACAATTTTATTTTTTCTTTTACGTATTTTTTCTTTTACTTATATATCATCTAAATCTTTCATATCACATAAAAAAATATCACAATTTTAACTTTTAAATGGTAAAATATATCATCCTTAGGTAAGTCGGTATTTATGTAAACTATATAACTTTACCTGGATTAATATTATCTAAACATGAGTTGAATTTGAATAAGAAGCCATGTTGTTAATCGTTAATTATATTTAAAATTTTGGAATTGACTGAGTCAAAATTTTTATATAAAACGCACACATAGTTATAATTAGAACTGTGACTTTAGCTCGAAGGCCGTTAATTGCTTGAAAAACAATTCTAATTTCAGCTCGGATCAAAATATAATAGTCAAGCTATGAGCTAAATTTTGGATCAAGTTTTTTTTTTAAGAGTTGATTTCGAGACGTACATGGATCGGCTTGAAACGACTCCAGATTGGCTCATAGTATTTATTTATAAAAATTATATATATAATGTTAAGTAAAAGTGAATATAACGAATCATAAGCCAATTCTGAGTTGGAGTGGATTCAAATAATTAAATTTGAGCCATTTAGTTTCAATTTTGAGTAAGATTGAGCTGACTCCGAACTAAAACTGATCCAAATAACTCAATATGAGTCGGCTCATTTCGAATTCGAACCGGATGGATCTTGATTCAATTTCGAGTCGGCTAGACTCGAAATCTAATATAACGAGTCAAAGGCCGATTTTGAGCCGACCTAGCTCGGCTCGAAATACGTGAACATTTGTGTAAAAAGCCAGTGCTCAAAGAAAAGAAAGGTTATGATGCCTAAAATCTTTGACTGAAGCCAGCACTTAAAGCAAACTGATATTAAAATAGGATTCCACACAACCTTTAAATTTATCTTTTCTTTTTATACAAGTACTGTTCAAATAGCTTTGGAAGCAAATGTGTTAAATGTTGACCATAATGCAACAATAATGAGCCATACTTTTCATTAGAATCTAAGTTAAATAATTACAATTGAATTACACATGCCGCGTGCCCCAACTTGTTTCTTCACATCTGCGAGTCAGTTGTACGTTCCCTGAGGTCAGGGGTTCGAATCCCTCTAATGACGGTCTCTTTATGAAGGGCGATACTCGAATTATTAGGTATATTAGGGGTGGCTAGGAGCTAGTCCAGTAGCCTCTGGCCATTCCATTTAAAAAAAAAAAATACAATTGAATTACATAATTTTATGCTTAATTAATAAATAAATAGAAATTAATCTCTATATTCTAGAAAAGAAAAACTTATCATTTCAAAATACAATGAGCATTATTTCGTGTGTAATATGAAGGACTTAATTTTTATTTCAACAAAACACAAGTGATACAATACAACATTTTCATTTTTTTTTAATCGTGGGTCAATAATAATAAGTAAAGTTTCATTTTTTATAATAATAATAATAATAATAATATAATCTATGCATGATGTATATATAAGTCGAAGAAAAATAAGAATAAAAGTAAATAAAAATAAAATTTAGTTTATCAACTCGAATCATTTTGACTCGATTCCGCCTAACTCGAATTAATTGTGATTTCGACTCTTAACTCACACTCATTCGACCTAATTTTTACACCTAATTTAACTCAATATATGTTATATTTTGTGAAACCCCCCCACCCATCTTCTTTGCAATTCTCTATAATTGTCACATCTAAATTCTCTGTACAGCAAAAGTAGTCCATCTCTTCATTATCTTCTCATCACTAGGGTTTGATTCTTTCAACTCTGGTTATGCATTTCAGTTAAAGTTTCACCAAAATACCCATAACTTATATGAATATGACATGCTTACCAAAAAGTTAGACTACATCTTTACATGTGCAATAAATTTATCTTCTTGTTCACATCAATTACATTATTATGCAACAGACAAATTCATACTTTCTGAAACATGTTATTGGCACAAAAGGAAAGAAAATAAATACATAAGAATTAATGCCAATGGCAATCATGTGAATTCAATGAATATAAAATGGCAATTGTATGAACACCCTTGTTTATAAAGCCATGACCTCTCATACTTTTTTTCTCCACCTCATGGCTCAACAGCCTTCTCTCACATCTCATTCCTATAATTCCTCATTGAAAGCTTCATGCCAATCCCTCAAGATCAAAACTCATGTAGAAGCCTTCATTCTTCGGCACTTGTGCCGCCTCGTTCGAGCTCTATCGAACACTAAATCCTTCATCATCAAGCTCTTGACCCTGACGACTGCGATCACTAGCAAGAAAACAAGCATCTCTGCCACGAAGATGCATGGGAAGAAGAAGAAGAAGATGATGAAGAGGGTACTGAAATCAATCACTATGTGGTGCAATATGCCGTCAACACATGTAATTCCGATTTCCGAGCCCGCAATAAGCTTTCAGGGTCTTAAAACAATAAGCCAAACTTTCTACGACTCAACATGGAACTCGATTGTTGTCGTCAGTGATGATGATGCTAGCTTGGAGCGGCAGCTCTCAGGCTACCTCGAATGGCTTGAAGAAAACGAGCCAGGAAACGATGGCGGCGGCAATGACGACGTCGATGATGCAGGTGAAATAGACCAGCTTGCTGAGAAGTTCATTGCAAGCTGCCATGAGAAGTTTAGGCTGGAGAAGCAAGAGTCTTATAGGAGATATCAAGAAATGCTTGCTAGAAGCATGTGACTTTGGTGCCCGGTATTACTAGTTTTCGTTGTCGGTTCTTTTGATGAAGCGGTTAAGATTAGTTACGGGTTGGCGAAACAACTTAGAATTCAATTTGATTGGAATCTACATCAATTGTCTTCGTTGGATGTGATATGTTTCATGATTTTGTTTTGTCGCGAATAAAGATATATGAAGTTGAGATTTTCAAAATTTACATGATTCCTACTTTTTTAGTCTTCTTCCTTTTTAGAATTTTACAAGATTTATAAGTCATGTTTTAGTTTCAATTTTTAGATTCTTCCATCATTGTCTAAGTTTTTTCTATTACTTGCTCCTTTGGTTGGAACCCTTTAAATCAAAGGCTTGAGAGGCCAAATTGGACAAATTTGGCTCTTTATGTAATTACAAAAATTGCACTTTTTCAACATATTAATAAAAAAAAAAAACTTTGTTTGACTCATCTTTTTTTTTTTAATCTTTTTTACAAAATAGCAAATACAAATAATTTTTTATAAATATAAGGTTTTTAAGCATAATTATTATTATTATTTTATCACTATATATATATTTGTGATTATACTAAAGTGGAGACTTTATGGATACACCACATATTAGGCATTGGGCACTAATTTAGTTTTTTTTTTAATTGCATTGCATTAGGTGTTACATACATAGTTGATGAGGCATTAATCTAAATATTAATGTATTTTTAAAAATGTAGCATCACTCCTCTAATAAATTATCATTTATACGCTTAATGAGCATGACTTTCCTATTATCATTTATGCCAAGCATATCAAAATAAGGAAGATTTACATACATACCAACCAATTCACATGTATTCAATTTTTACATACATGCCACCTTACCCATGCATAAAAACGTGAGATACTTTGTATGGTATAATTTTAAAAAAAAGTTAGGTGTCAGGTATGTCAATACATAGGAGTAGGGTGGTATGTAAATGCCCCTAATAATAAACTAAACAGTGAGATGATTCATTAATTTCACCAAAATCAGATGGAGAAGTAAATGATATTTAGCCATTAAGAGTAGTCTGACAAGATTGGAACCAAATGCTATACAGATTCAGCACAAGATATAAAAACTTAAAACATTATGAAGCCATTTTAAGCCATTTTAATATAATATATAT
>NW_018164444.1:22489366-22496484 GCF_001263595.1 Phalaenopsis equestris | reverse complement strand
AAACTCAAGCTTAATTCTACAAGTTGGAGACGGCTCACGAGTTCGTTGGTGTATTATGAAATAAAGAAAATAATATTAACTTAAGCTAGTGTTATAATAAAATGACGAATAGGATAAGCAATTTGGAGAAAAATAATAAAAAAAAACACTTAATATAAAATACTTAATATAAAACGCAAACTATTATTTTTTTGAATATTTTTAATAATTTAAAGATCAAATCTTGAGTTAAAATACCTTTTGAGTATATTTTGCATTAATAATTTTGTAAACGAGCCGGCTTACGAGCTAAAAAGCCGAGTCATGGTTGGCTTGAGCTTAGCTTGTTAGCTCATCGAGATCAACTCACGAGTCATTCATCGAGCAGAGCCTGAGTCAGCTTGGCTCAGTTACATGCACCATGCTTTATTCGGTAGCATCCAATGCTCTACGTGAGATAAAAAAGCAATTACAAGGTAATGCAATTTTGCAAAATACCTTCGACATGACTAAAAGTTGCATTAATTGAAGAGATCCATTTATCCTTTTCTCCATTCATTCTTTCTAACATCATCCTCTTGTTATATTCCTCGGTTAATTTAGCCTCGTGAGCACGACCTTCAGCCTCCGCCATTGCTTTTACTCTAATTGTTTCACGCTCTATTTCAGCTGCATGTTTCTCAGTTTCGCGTTGTTGAGCTTGAATCTGCTCTTCCGCAGCACGTCTGGCTTGTTCTTTCCTTATAGAGGATTCCTCTTGCATTTTGACTAGCTCAACATTCTGCTGTCTATGAGCTTCATGTTCTGTCTGCAATGAAAATAGTTAGGAAGTTTTACGTACATACCAGACAATTCTTATGTAATTACATATCTAACACCAAAAGTTTGATATTTACACCTATAACACATACACCTATAACACCTTGATGTCATAAACCTATGCATAAAAAGATGTATTTAACTTTTAAAAAGATAGTGATGTTAATGATTCAAGCGATATGTGTGAGTGAAGGTGTTAAATATGTGGATGCATAAGAATTGGGCGGTATGTATGTAAATGCACCAAATAGTTATTTTGAGTTAATTGTCAAGTCAAATTAGAAGAAAACTCCAAAAAAAATTATAAGGAATGATCTACATTAAAAATTAGGAATATTTACATGCATACCACTCAATTTTTATGTATTTAAATATCTAAGAGCAAAACTTCAACTTTTACATACATGAGACTTTAACTATGCATGAAAACGTGTATTTTACTTTCCATGAGGTAAATGGAGGTTGTATACCCAAATAGAGTTATATACGCTAATAAGTTTCTTTTCAAGGACACATCATAGAGATTAAAAGGCCTTATGGGTTTCAAAGACCCATATCCATAGATCGAGTCATTTCTAAGCTAAGCTCATCTACCGATTTAGTCAAGCTAAGCCATCATGTAGAAGTGATCAAGCACGACCCACCTGCCAAAGTGATCCATCTACCCCTGGACGAACCAGCCATTGGGGAAGACTATTATTACCTACAAGGGCAAGCGTCAGTCCTTACTTATGGCATCGTCTGAAGTGGTTAAGTCGAGGCCACCTGTCGAAGTGGCCGTGCTGAGCTCACCTGCAGAAGTGGTAGAGTTGAGCCCACCTACCAAAGTGGTCGAGATGAGCCCACCTTTCGAAGAGCTGAGCCCACCACTGAAGTGATGTCTAATTTGGGATAAACCGACCATCGGGGAAGATCATCATTACCTACAAGTAAAAGTGTTAAGTCTTACTTATGATGCCACCCAACACCCGCATCATGATCTTTTCACCAAGACACGCTGGACAAACGTGGAATCGTACAAAATGTGATTTTATATTTATTTTCTCGCGTTTATAAAAGGGAGATCAAAGGGACTCTTAAAGAATCATTGCTTTTAGGGACCTCAAAAAGGAACTCACTCTCTTTTCTCTCTCTCTCTATCTCCATCTAAGCTAATTTTGGCCAACAAGGAATCAAAAGTAAATAGGGAGTGAGAAACGCGAGTTCTAGCAACACATGCATTATCTTTTTCCATTCATTCCTCTTAAAAGAGAGGTTTTTACCGAATTATACGAACTCACGAACAATATGAGACCATACATTCTAAAATGATTTAACATCCTAAAAGATGTAGTGAGCGTGAAGTTCATACTCAAACTCTCAAGAAGATCCTTCAATCGTACGATATAAAAAAGAAAAACGATGGATTTGGCTAGAGAGTTCATGACACAACATATCAAAGAGCTAAGGGAACAAGTCCTGAAAGCTATACAAGATTCAAAACAAGAAGTCTCAAGATCTCGTTCCAGGGCTTAGCCTAAATATGGGATCATCAGGGTCAGTGGTTCGCAGACGAGAAACGTAAAGACAAGAACCACCAAGGCTAGATACGTCTAGGCAGGACCTAGATGAGCTCGTGGTTGAGACTAGAAGAAATAGAAGAAGGGAAGAACCTTACGCCCTAGAGCAAGAAATTTTTGAATCCTCAAACAAAGGAGTGTCATCTGATAGAGGATAATCCCCAAACTATAGCCAAATTCTTTTTCGACAAAGGTAGCGTAAACACATGGCAGTTCGAACTAAAAAGCAAATCCAAGAGAGTAAAAGTGATTTGACCAAATGTTGTGAATCATCTTCTATCGAGAAGATTGGAAGCCCCGAGATAACAAACCTTATAGGAGCAAAGCCCCTAAGGTAGTGAGACTTGCAGGAGAGTAAATGGTTCTCTAATAGAAGATAATACCTAATCTAAGACAATTTCTTCTTCTAAGGAAACATAACCTCCTAGTAGTTTGAATTAAGAAGCGAATACAACAAAAATGCATTTGATTTCGAAAAGAACGAATAAGAAAAATGAATAGCTAATCTCATGCACTTGTTACACAAAAAGTAACAATCTTAGTGAGACTCAGGGAACTCGCCAGATGTAGAAACAAAAAAGTGAATTGCAGCCCAAAATGAAAATGTCACAAAGGAGAAGAACAAAATGAATTAAAAAAAATAAATTTATTCATAATATAATGGTTACGAATTTAAAGCTGAATAACAGGGATAACCTCACACCTATTTATAACCGTGCCAAAAAGGTAACCGTTGAGAAGCAGAAAAGAGGCAACGTTTCACGAAGATGAGCCACCAAAGAAGCAAAATAATTAATTTACCCTTTTATATCCCGTTACAAAATATTTTTCAATATTCCTATAGCTGATGCCAAGTTAACCTCTTAGTGGGTCTCACGGGGATAAGACAAGTCACGCTCAGCAGCCCAGGAATTGTTGACCCATCAGACAGAGGAAGCAATCCACTGCAAAAAATTGGGTCATCAGATAAGGCTCTTTTCAAGGACACGTCACATAGATTAACATGCATCTGGGCTTCAGAGGCCCACATCCATAGATTAAGTTATTTTCAAGCTAAGTCAACCTGCTGAAGTGGTCGAGTTGAGCCCACTTGTCGAAGTGCTCGAGCTGAGCCCACCCGTCAAAGTGGTCGAGTTAACACCACCAGTCGAAGTGATTGAGCTAAGCCCAATTGCAAAGTGTTCAAGCTAAGCCCACTTGTAAAAGTGATTACTCTAACCCAAGATGAACCAGCCATCGGGAAAGACCGTCATTACCTACAAGAACAAGTGCCTATCCTTACTTATGCCCCGCCTGACCCCGCATCACGATATTTTCATAAAGGCACATTGTACAAAATGTAATTTTACATTTATTTTCTCACATATATAAAAGAGAGGTCAAAGGGACTCAGAGGCTCTCTACTTCTTAGAACCTCGAAAAGAGAATCTTTTTCTTTCCCTCTCTTTCTCTCTCCCTTTTTTCTCTCTCCCTTTTTCTCTCTCTCCCCTAAGCTAATTCCCAGCCACCTAGGAATCGGAAGCAAATAAAGAGCCAGAAGCATGAGACATAAGACACATCCATCATCTTCTTACAAGCAGTCCTCCTAAAAATAGGGTTTTTATCAAATTGTATGAACTCACGAACAACACAAGACCCTACGTCCTAAAATGATTCAACAGATATATTTTTCATGTGATACGAAAGATTTGAGTAGTATAAATGTAAGTAAATTTTAGGTGTTAGATATGTAAAAATATAGAAATTGGGTGTGTTATGTATGTAAATGCGCCTAAAAAATATCATCATAACATTACCCATACAGAATTAGAGTTCAGCTAACAACCTGCATTCTTTTTCTGGCTAGTTCATCTTCATAGCGTGCCATTTGAGCTTTTGTCTGGGCTTGTTGTTGAATGAGATTCCTTTGCTCCTCTGCCAGCTTGTGTTGTTTCTCCTGCCAATTGAAAAGGCTGTTTTTATTAGCTACAAAATAACTATGATCAATAAAACATTTTTACTCTCTTTTCATATATGGGAAATTTGCATACGCAACACACAATTCTTATGTATCAACATATCTCATATCTAAACAGTCATATTTACATACATAGCACTTTGGTGCTTTAAACCTATACATGAAAATGTGTACTTCACTTTTAGAAAGTGGTAATAGTACTATTTTTTATGTAATATTAAAGATTTGAGTGCTATGTGTGTAAATATGAAGATTTAGGAGTGAGATACGTAAATACATAAGAATTATTTGCTATGTATGTAAATGCCCCCATTTATATATTTCCAGGAGATAGGATTCTTGTTTTCCAAATTTTTTCTATAACTAGGATCAAATACCAGTTGTATCTCTTTAGCCTTAGCCAAGTTAGGGGCCCATAAAAGCTTCCTTGATAGCTTCCAATCTCACAACCAATTAGGAAAGTAAATAAATCGAGGACGACTGAGTACTACGCTTTTAAGTTCATTCATTTATATTCGTATTGAGTTCGAGCCAAGATTGAACATTACCAAAATTTTAAAATCTATTCAAGTTTGTTAATTTATTTTCATATCAACTCCTAATTATAACTAAGCTTTGATTAATTTTAAGAAATTATACATTTGGGCTAGTATGTACATATATTGTTTTATTATCAGACAGCAATGGATTTATATAATTTAATTAAAACTAGCATGATTAACTAGGTATTATTTATTTTATTTGGTAAATTTCAAATATTAATTTTTTTAAAAAATAAATATGAATATCCAACAATTTGTTTTAATTTTATCGTATTTATACCACTTATAATATATACAATTTCAACAATATCTAACAAAAAAAAAGAGTACAGAATTATAGAATAACACATCTATTAAGCAAATATATCATCATTAAATAATTATTTTTCTTGTTCTGAATGAGCTAATTGTTAATCAACAAACAAACATTTTCATGAAATTAATGAATGAGGGGCTCAATGTTCAATCTTATTCATTTAGATGTGAAGCAAGCTTTTAAAATTTTGTTCAAGCTTGTTCAATTAATTAAATAAACAAAAATAAATGAGTCTTATATGAACAAGCATATCAACTCATAGCACTACAAGACTACAACCAAGAGGTTCATGCCATAATTCATTGGGCAAATGGGTGCAAATAAAGAGCAGGATGGACCACACTCTAACGATTATCAATGGGCGGCTAGACAATGCCCTTGAAAAGCAACAAAAATCCCATTAACTAGTAATAGCTCACAACATAGTTCTACAAAAAGAAGAGGGGTGTAAACGAGTTCAACTGAGTTTAAGTCCTGCCTAACTGGAGCTCGGCTCATTTATTAAAAGATATACATGAGCTCGAGCTTAGTTTGTGGTACTAACATTAGGCTTGCGAGCGGGAGAGAAGGATAAGTGTCGCAGTAGCTCACCAAAGATGGCATCAACGTGACCGGAATCCAGCTAGTTGAGCCGGCTAGCAAGCCAACAAGTCAAACCTCGATGAGCTTGAGCTTGAGCTCGAGATCAAGCTCGTTTAATATATGAGCATGAGCTTGAGCTCGAGCACAACCTCACAGCTTAATGAGCTCAACCCTTGGTCTCGTTAACGAGTCTAGCCTGAGCCCACCCGAGGGCTGGCTTACTCCCATAATGAAGCATATGGTATGAAAATAGGGAGTAAATTCTACTTTATAGATACAAATATCAATTATGGCATATATGTAAATATTCCAGCCATAGTCAATGTTGATTACAAAGTTCTCAAAAAAATGCCTAAGTTTCAATCCCATCCAATATTAGTAATGTAGTACAAATCCGAGTAGGCAAAGACTTGTTGACTTAAGCGAATCTAAGGCCACAACAAAGTGATGGCACCAACAGCGGCAATCAGCAAATACCCAATCCACATTTTAGATGGTGAATTGCAAAGGCTATGCTGAGTAGCAAGCCAAAGCAGTCAAAGTTAATGAAAATACCACTCAATTCTTATGTATTTACATATCTAGCATGTTAAATTTAGTTTTAATATTTATACCTTCCAAGTTCTCAAACTTTTACTCCCTACTGAACTCCGGCATTTACATATTTTAGACTCATTGTTCCAGACATTTTCAACAAACACCAAAAGTCTGAAGGAAGCAAGAATTATAAAAATTGATGTTTCTTTAATGAATTATAAACAAACTATTTTTTAAAAAATGAATTCATTTGCATGCATTTGATGCACCAGGACAAAAAACTATTATTCAAAAAAACACTAAAAATACTAATTGAAGCTTAAACAAACTCCCAAAACAAAGAAGGCTCACAATATCAGCCTGCGTCTGTATTGCCAAATGCCTAGCTTTCTCAGCAGCAATCTCTGCTAAACGACTCTCCTCTTGCCTCCTCATCAGCTCAAAAACCTAAACCTCAACAACCAAAAACAACAAGAAACCACATCAAACAAACAAACAAGGATCACAACTTACGAAATAAAAACCTAAACTTGGCATAAGATCGAACACCTGGTGGGCATAAGGCGAGCTGTTGATTTCTCGCAGGGCTTTCGCCCCACGTTCCAGCGACTCCGGGTCGAAGCCTCCTGAAGAAGAAGATGATGACGTGGAAGACGAAGCATTCGCATTGGTGGCAGGAGCTGAAGGAGAAGAGAGGTAGGGGAAGCGAAAGGGACCATCGGCGTAGGCAAGCGATGCAAAGGAGGCGAATGAGGAAGCCGCCGCCGCCGCCGCAGCGATGGAGGTACGTGATCGGAATGGCGGCATCGAGGCGGCGGAAGAAGAAG
>NW_018164444.1:22471507-22476156 GCF_001263595.1 Phalaenopsis equestris | reverse complement strand
CTACATATGAATGCAATATAATCCCATTTAACTCAAATGAATGTCTCATATATGTCATATCAAGAATTATGCCAACTAATGAAAACTAATTCTGGGCACGGTTGCACCGACTCAAACCATGATTTTGTATCAAAAACACGTACCGAAGATTCTCAATGGATGTCTTGAGATATAGGAAGCTACACATGAATAGAAAATAGTCTCATGTCATTCAAGTAGATATCCTACATGAGTGACATAAAAAATTGATGCCAACGATGACCACCTTTTTGATGTCATTACTTGCAAGGGATTGCCACTATAAAAAACTCAACTAATCAATAAAACAAACTCTTTCCTAACTAAGATGAGCGAAAGAAAAAACTCCGGAAACATTCCACAAATCTTTTATTTTGTTATTAGATACTCTTTAAAATAATGCTTTCATATTTCAAGATGATATATTATTTACAATTCCATATCCAACCATAAATAGAAAATTTTAGCTCATGGTGAACAACACTCTTTTCACATGAAATCACACCTAATACTTGCAAATTGACATAGCTAGGATTTTCACAGGTAGAACCTGCAATGTTTCTTGACTTGTCCCTTGAAGAAGTTCTTGCGCTTGAGACTTGACCACAAAATTTGACTAGTCCACCACATAGTTAGTAACATCGAGTTTGAACTTTTATATAATTCGACTAGCCGCACCCAGCCATTCAAGTGGTTAGCAATTTATTTTTTGCTTCTTTGTTTTCAGTTACGCTAGTTAGATATATAGATGCGTGGATATTAAGACATGCATACAATCATTGCTTATCTTTAATTTTCTAATTGCTTAAATTTAGTTTTTTTAATGCTTTCTGTCCGCTAGTTGCTCGTGCATGTGTTGGTGTCGGCCCCCATTGCATAAGAAAATTGTTTTCTGGGAAGAAATTCACACCACACATGTCTTCTGAATTATTTACATATCTGGCACCAAAATTTTCATATTTACAAATATACTACCTTGATGTCATAAACCTTTTTAGTGCTGGTAGTTGTAAAATTGTCGATGCGATATTAGAGATTTGACTGTTATGTATGTAAATATAAAAATTTAGATATTAGATAGGTGATTTGCGTGATATCCATACAAATGCATCTTTTCTTTAATAATGATATTTAGTCATGCTGCAGGACCAAAGCCGTATTTCGGCGGATCCCATTTTTCTTTTCGTTTTTTTGGTAAAAAAAAAAGAATTTGATGGACGGTGGAGATCAGACGGTGTATGCATTTCTGCATACACTATCCGTATGGAATTATTTTTCGTATGTAAGGGCTTAAGCTGTGTCTAGACAATAGACACGATTCACCAGCAGAAGCAGAAGAGGAGAAAAAAAACCTCCAGTATATCGCGTTTGTTGGCGTCTATTGTCCAGACTGCAACTGACGTCCAAATTCTGAACACAATATTTTCTCTAAGTGAGAACGGCAACGGCCTTGGCAGTACTAATTCAAACCTTGTTAAATGGAAAGCCTACAATTTTTTTAAGCATTTTAACAGCTGGATGTTCATACCAAACCACTTAAATATAGCCCAACTGGCAACCTTTATTATCTCTAGCTGTTCAACGAGTTACAAAAAGGCAAATTTATGGGGCAAATAATTGAGATTTTCACATCTAACATTTGCAAAGAAGGGCATTTGTGTTTATAGTAGAATGCACATTTATGTGTATTTTCTTAAAAACCAAAGTGTTTTTCATTGATAAATATATTATAAAAGAAAATAAAATTAAATTTGCAGCCATCGAGGCAAAATAATACAGCAACAGCATGAGATTAAAAAGCATACATCACATTGAAAGTAGCACATTTTCTTGCAATTAAAATAAAAAAAGATGGGAACTTTACATGCGTACAACATAATTCTTGTATTTACATATCTAACACAAATATTCATACTTAAACTGATGATATATTGATGTCATGAATCTATGCATGAAAATATATAATTAAATTTTAGAAAATTAGTAATGATGGATATTTTGTATGCGATGTTAAAGATTTGAGTGACTAGTATTGTTAAATGTGAACGTTTCGAGAAAAGCTTGATTTGTAAATACATAAAAATGGCGGTGAAATATATGTAAAAGCTCCAAAAAAGAGAACTTTGTGTGTAAGATTTTGTTCATTTATTATCTGATTTTAAATTATATTTTCAAAATTTATTAATTTTTAAAAAGTTTGATGGCAAAAGAGGAGAATCATAAGTTCCAAATTGGTCAGAATGTTACAAATAGTAATTATTGAGATAGTAAATGCGGCGACGTCTGGAGGCACCATTTTTAACATGACTTATAAGTGATTTTGTGCATTTATCCTATCTCCGCATTCCAGGGATAAACAAATAAAGGTTTGCATTTCATAAAATTCATTGAATCCCAAGCATTTGCAAATTGAAATATGCTTTATTTCTTTGATCAAATGTAGCCCCAAATTAACATGATAAAAGCCCACAGAAGCCATCCATTCACGCACTGCCTTAAAATCTTAAATTCTGCTGTGCGGTATTAAAATTTAACCCGCACTAATAAATTTTATGACCACCAATGTCAAGGAAGTGAAGCTCCGCCAGAGGATCTGGGAATTTCGTATCCCGGGTTTGGCACGAAAGTATCGTCAAAGCCAGGGATATAGCGTCCATTAGCTGCAGCTGGGCCACTATGATCAAAGTCAGTGAAAGAAGGAACATTGTTGGAAGTACGAGTACTTCCGGCGCCGGATGTGATGCCGCTGAAGCCCGGATTATTGTTTCCGGCAAATTCACCGAAGCATTCCTTCTGCAGCTTCTTGCTGGTATCGGTGGAGGCCGGGGCTGGGCGTGCGGCATTAATGGCAAAAGGTTGAAGAAGAAGAAGAAGAAGAAGGGATAATGAAGTGAGGAGGATGGAAAGAGAAGTGGTTGTAGTGGATATGGCCATATGGGCGTTGTTGGTTATTTTGCTTTTTGGTGAGGCAGAAGATGTATTGTTAGAAAGAATGATGATTGGTGTTCGGTTGGAGCTGATATTGAATGAGCTTGAATTCAAATTATAATACTAATTTCTGCTCACCCAAATTTAACGCTAATTGAGATTAATTTCTAGTTTAATTTAGGAATTTTAAAAGCAGCTAAAAGCTGGATCGGGTCGTACTAAATTTTGATTATTTTAACTAATTTAATGTTAAATTAAATAAGAAGAAAAACGTGCACTGATTTTCCTGCAACAGAGTTGGTCAGATGGGTGGATGAATGGCGGTGCGTTATGAGATTTGTAGTACGCTAAGCTTGCTTTGTGCAGTGGGGCACGTGGAAAAAGGGGTGTACCGGAATTGGCGGTGCTGTATTAAATTTTCAAGCCATGGAATAATTTTTTAGCAATTATATAAGAAAATTTTACATGTGTACCACTCCATTTTTATTTATTTACAAGCGTAGCACCCAAACTTCAATTTTTGTTTCTTCGATTCTATGGCAACTTCTGAAACGGTGATATCCTCTCTATACATCGGAGCCTCTTCTTTCATTTCATCAAAATTTCTTATCAAAATTTCTTGTGTGAACTTTGTAATTCGCTATTTAAGAGTTTAAATGATTGAATTTTTTATGTGGTACAAATGTAAAAGCAAAGTATATGGGTCGGATATGTAAATACATAAGAATTGTGTGCTGTGTAATGTAAATGCCCCCACTTGCCAACTGGTACTCTAAAGCTAGTGGTTGGAAAGTAGGCCGTTTTTTCTTAAATATTCCTATGTATTTATAAAACACCTAACGAACCTAAAATTGTATTTTTATGGCAATAATTTTATGAAGAATAATATTTACCTTTTTTTTTCTTGGTGTCTATGAGTATATAAATTTATGTGATTTTTATTTTTATTTTCTTACAAGTAATTGTATGGTAACTTTCAGATATGGGCCAGTTCTTCATTGTTTTAAACTCAAGGCACCTTAAGTTCTAACAGATCGTTGGACCTAATCATTTTTATGTCCAACAATGGCAATTAATTTGTGTCAGAATCTGAGCTATATGTGGCAACGAACAATGGCTGACATATTCGCTAAATTCAGTGATTCGGTTATTTACTTTACTCTCAAAAGAGCCTGCATGTTCACTTCAGCCCTCTATGTTCACTTCAGCCCTTGATTACTCCATGTTCACTTCAGCCCTCTAATGATTTTCTCACCGGAAGTTTGTTGCATTTAGCTTTACATCGCTTTATGTAATCTTAAAATGGCAAGTGAGTCGACAATCATTTTTCTTGGAGTGGTAGTGTGCTTATGTGTGCTCGAATACATTACATATTTATTTGAAATAAGAAAGTAATCCAAAATGTTAGATTCTAATGCTTACATAGGTCAAAGAAAAATACAAGCTTGAATTTGGCTGCAAGACATAATTGAAACTGAATAGCAAAATTAAAGTTTAAGTAAGATTGTAAGGAATAAAAATGAGATTAGATCAAGAGCTACTTATTAAAAATTTGTTATTAGTGCAATGTTTTAGAAAGATAACAAGATTAGGGGTGTAAACGAGCCGAACACGAGCGAGCTCAGGCTCGTTTATATTTCAAGCTCAAAAAGTGTGTTCGTGTTCAGCTCGTTTGCTTAACGAGCCGAACACGAGCTGTTCAC
>NW_018164444.1:22470902-22471179 GCF_001263595.1 Phalaenopsis equestris | reverse complement strand
GCAAATATATATATATATATATATATAACATTGATTAGTATTAAATCGAGCCAAAACGAGCTGAACACGAACGAACAAATTTTTGTTCGTTTTGACAACCCTAATGGTCACACTCAATTATGACGTGGTCACGCCACCCTTCTGCTAGACTTGGCGTGGTCCGCCGTATCTGGCATGACCATGCCGGATCTGGCGTGGAACACCAATAGTCTTAAGTAAGTGGGGTGGTGGCGCCACTCCCAAGCATCGTCACGACGCTTTTGGTCACTTTTTTGCT
>NW_018164444.1:22453945-22457956 GCF_001263595.1 Phalaenopsis equestris | reverse complement strand
AATCTTCTATCGAAAATCATCAAAACAGACACAAATTAACATTCCATGCAATGGATTTTTGATCTGATGGGTTTTGTAAGTACATGGGTTAGTTATACATAACAATATTCTGTCATTCTATAAAAAACTTATTCAATTCTCTCAACCTTGAATTACATATGTAACGACCGACTATCGACTATAAATAGATAGTTATACATGTACAAATAATGTGACATAATAAATCTGTAGCTGTTTTTCTGAAATCAAGAAGCTGCCGTCACTTAAAAATCATTTATATATTCCTATACGCATCTATAGCAAAGGATATCCGAAAATTATTCCTATTGGTTTTTCCTTTTTTTTAATTTAATTCCCTCTCTTCCAAGGGCTAGTGCGGCATCCATGCCAAAGCCAAAACTCCATAAAAATAAATGGAGCATTTACATATATATACCACCCAATTCTCTTGTGTTTACATACCTAACCACTAAAGTTTGCTTTTTTACATTTGCAAAACTTAAATCTTTCATATCACACCAATAAGAATCATAATTTTAATTTTTATCAGTGAAGTACACATTTTCATGTATAGGTAAAGTGGTGTGCTTCTAAAAATTGAAGTCACCTGTTAGATATGTAAATACATAAAAATTGAGTGATATGCATGTAAATCTTCAAATATAATACGAAAATATGATTGACAAATGCTATAGAAGGAGAAAACAACACCAACATTAAGGAAAAAAAGTTCCTGTAGACTGCTATTTTTTACTTCATATGAAAGAAGGAGCAAAAATTAAAATATACTGATTTAATTATGACACAATTTGGCCAAAACATCGCTTTATGAAGAAACCATCCCTTCAATATGATCGCTTACATTATATAACTAACCATATCGCATACAATTCCACAGCATATCCGCTGAAGCAGTTACCGCACAAGCACAAGTCCGTTACACCAACGCCTCCAACCTCAATCAGTTTCAAATTTCAAATACCCCTTCTTTCCCAATCCCCACTTCCTTCATCCCCAAATTTCACACTCCACTTCTCCCTCGCCAGAAAACCAAATCTCACATACGCACAATGCTAACATCTCAAGACCACATCTCGCTCCAACAACAATACCACCACCTCCCCCGCGACTGGGACCACTACAAGTCTTCCATCCCTCACGACCGCCTAAGCCACTCCGCCGAAGATCTCTGTTCATCTGCCTCTCACGGATTTCTCCAAATGTCCCCCAAAAAACTCATCTTTTCTCTACAGCGTGCAGCCCAAGCTGTACAGCGGTTCCTCGAGAAGAAAGCCATAGCCGCGGAAATAGAATCCAAATTTGTTTCCTTTGATATCTGCTCGTCGTCGTCTGTCTCGTTGTCCTGGAACGAGAATGTGGACGAGGGATCGAGTTCTTTTGGTAATGATGATGATGGTTTGGGGGAGAAGGATGAGGTGAGGGGAGAGAAACAGGGGATGCAGAGTCGGTGGTGGCTTGGGATTGTGATGGTGGCAGTTGCTGTGGGTGTATTCTCTTTTGGGTTCGTCTTTCCAGCGTTGGATGTGGGTCAGTTAATGACTCCTACCTGAAAACGAAAAGCTTAGAAGGAGCTTCATATCTTGCTTATAAGGATTTTCTGTTTAGGAAAGTTTTTGTCATTGGTTGCCTTGTGATTTGATTCAGTTCATTAAATCATTACTTGAAATATAAATGTTAGTTGCTTGCATTTGTTAATGTTTATCATAAAAAGTTATTAGTGTTTGTTAATAGGAATTTTTTTATCATGGAGTACAGTTTGATGTACATTGTGATGAGTTCTTCTTTTTTTATTCCTATAACGAGACTTGTATTGATAAATATTGTTAAGGATTTGAGATTTATATTCCAAAAAACTTAAATTTCGAAATTTAAAATGCTTGATTATAAGAAATATTTTATAAGATTTTATTTAAAGGATTTTTTTATTAGTTTGTTCAGATTGAAAGAAATTAATAAAATGAAATAAATTTAATTTCTAGCGTACGAACTTCACAGCTTAAGTTTCTGTCTTTATTAGTTTATTTTTAATAGGATCTCCCTATTGATTTAATGTAAATCCAACCAAATGTCAGAAATGGTTTAGATAAATCGGATTTGTTAAATCTAATCTTTTTCACATTTCATTTAATTTTTTAAATTTATTAAGTCTAACTATTCTTTAGATTTATTGGAGTTAACATAGGAAGAAAACTCTTAAAAGGTTCAAGAAAGTGAGGCTTCAAGAAAAATATAATCAATTATTATAGTAGGCATAGACATTGATCAAATTGAATGAAATATTGTGACTCTTAGTGCATACAGTGAAAAAGAAGTTTATAATTAGGATTTAGGAGATGAGTTGGTAAGAGTAGCTTGATAGTAATAATGAAATGAGTGTTAAGCATCAATGAATTAATGAAACATGAGCACATGGGCATGCATTATAAATGAAAGCATGTGAATTATAAAGTTGTAATAGAATGTGAATGCATGAAGGGGGTTAGAAAAATGGGATGAGTTGTGCTTTGACATCATAAATGCACGGCA
This sequence comes from Phalaenopsis equestris, assembly GCF_001263595.1. Taxonomy (NCBI): domain Eukaryota; kingdom Viridiplantae; phylum Streptophyta; class Magnoliopsida; order Asparagales; family Orchidaceae; genus Phalaenopsis; species Phalaenopsis equestris. The sequence goes on along the minus strand of NW_018164444.1, from coordinate 22,455,409 downwards.
ACATGATAAGTGTTTCAAACACAATAAATGGATGGCTAAAGTTAAAATTAGCATTCAAAATCATCTTTGAGTTTTTTGAACTGCATGAAAAACATAATTATGTACATATCAAAAAGATTCGTCTGATTGAGTGCAAGTTACGACTCTTTCTAAATGAAATATCATCATTCACAACTTTTTCCTTTGATTGAATTATAAACATAGCGTGATTCTTTAACCAAATCAATTTTTATTAGATTTAGGTTAAGATGATTTAATCATCATAAGCGTTACATTTGATGGTAAAAGAACTTAACTCGATAGGCTCACAACTGCAATTTGTATAAAGATAAGATTTACTTTGAGTTCAACCAACAAGGCTTTCAGCCACATCATCTCAGCAATTTCTAATGTCATGGCTCAGTATTCTATCTGTGTTGTTGATCTTTCCACATATTTTTATTTCTTGCTCTTCCATTGAGATAAATTTGCCACCTACAAAAATGCAATATCCTGATGTAGATCATCTGTCATCATCACAACTTGCCCAGTCAAAATATCAAAAACTCTCAATATCAAAATGTCTATTCTTCCTTAATATGAATGCTCTCCTTAGTGTTATCGTCAGATACCTTAGAATCTGATACATTACATTCAGATGACCCTTCCTTTAATCATGCATGTAGTGGCTCACCACACTTATTGTAAATGTAATATCTAGTCGAGTGTGGCACATATAAATCAGGTGGCTCACTAGTGTATGGTATCTCTCACGATTGACTGATTCACCCGCCTCTATGTGAAGCTTCTGATCAATTGGAGAGACTGCAAGTTTGCACCCCCACATACCTGTCTCTGTGAGAAAATCTAATACATTTTTTTCTCTAAGATAAGACCATCTCTTCAGGTCCACGGGCCACTTCAATCCCAAGAAAGTAGCTAAGCTATCCCAAATCTGTTACCTTAAATTGCTTTCCTAATCTTCCCTTCAATTGAGCAATCACTTCATCATCATTACCAGTGATAATTATGTCATCCATATACACAACAAGTATGGTAGTGTGGCCCTCATGTCACTAAGAGAATACCGTCTGGTTTGCATTGATCTGCTGATATCCCATACTAACCATCATCATTCTAAACTTGTTAAACCAAACCTAAGAAGGCTATTTTAAGCCATACTGGGACTTCCAGAGCCTACAGGCCTTCCCACTTTCTAGGATATACTATATCTTAGTATTATCTCCATATATATCTCCTCTAATAGCTCCTCACAAAGTAAAGCATTCATTAAATTCAGTTAGTGGAGTGTCCATCACATTTTCACCATTATAGAAGCTAGTGTCCTTACCGTGCTCATCTTCACTACTGGTACAAAAGTTTCGTTATCGTCAATGTCATACTTTTGACTATACCTTCTCTGCCACTAGTCTTGTTTTGTACCTCAACATCTCTTCTGGCATTTGCTTTACTATAAAGATCCAT
>NW_018164444.1:22452619-22453845 GCF_001263595.1 Phalaenopsis equestris | reverse complement strand
TGATTAGGGGGGTTTAATTAAGGTTTAATGAAATTTAATTAAACTTATAACTTCTGATTTTTTTCATCCCTGATCCATTCAAAATATATGTATAATATTATATATGATTTGATCATTTTGACACATAGAATTTTATGAAATTGATTTGGTTGAAATTTGAGGGTTGGAAAAATTGGGGTATATTTTTAATCGCCAAAATTTTTACCTGATTTCTCAAAACTAATTTTTACAATACTCTTATGAATAGAGTCATTGCTTAACTCAAAATATAGTGCAACCAACAAATTACAATCTTTGATCTTTCTCTGGAAGCTTGCAAGCAGTGTTTATAGTAGCAAAAACTTCTATTTTTCTATTCTAGTAGCACTTGTATGTTGAAAACAATTAGAGGGAGAAGCAGTGTCGCAATCCTTTGCACTTGTTAATAGGAACAAGTGGGTATGATTTGGGGAGGATAAGCTTACATGAGTTGAAGGGAATATTTTCACTCTAAGTACTGATGGAAATAACAGCTACAAAGAGCCATTTATAACAAAAAATGATAAGCAAGCTATAAACCTTCGTAACTTATCCAAATAGCAAAAATTTTTATCTAATCACACAAAATATTCTATTTGATAAGGAGAAACCTTATGAAAATTTATTTGAATACTACTACTATTACAACAACAACAACAACCAGCCTTTATCTAAGTCGGGTCGACTACGTGAGTCCTTTTTGTCCATTGCGTCCTATTGAGTGTCATATTTTTATAAAGTTTATTTAAATGAATAAAGAAAAGTACTTGGAGAATTCATTTTTTTAGAATTATTCTCTTTTGATATAAACATATAGGATAAATGGTGATTCCATCTAGTGGAATGTGGAGCTGTCTTTATTCCTTGTTTTGCCGGACATCACTCGTTTTTAGGAGATTTGGTTGTATTTTAAAATCCTACTTTATCTTTCCTTATATTGAAATTCACAAGTAGTCACATATAGATTTGACTTGTCAGAGCACATGATATCAATTATATCCACTAATTGTAGTACATACAAATTTTGTATTTATCATATTTGTTGGCATAAGTTAAAGTATTACTAGTTCAAAATTGTGTAGATGATGTGTTGGATGTGAATCTTGAAGGATGGGGTGAAATATAGAAAAATTCAAGCAACTGCATTTCATATATATATTGGATGAATACTTACAAGTTGGCAAGTTTGAATGACAAATATATATATA
>NW_018164444.1:22417369-22452255 GCF_001263595.1 Phalaenopsis equestris | reverse complement strand
TATATATATATATATGATTTTCTTTTTCTAGTAATTAACTCTCAAGCATTCATACAGGAAGCCTTTATAGGTTCAAGTAGACAATTTCTTCAATAAGTTGTTTTAATTCTACATAGCTCTAATTATAATTTACAATAGAATTGTAATTATTATAAATTAGTGAAAAATTTCATGTGAGTATTCTCATACACATTTTGTATATAACAAATGGATAGTACAAGAAGGTATGATACATGTAATGAAGTTACAAAAAAAGTACATTTTCCGATAAAAAAAACAAGCTAATTCATAGGAGGAAATAGATGAAAAATTTTATATTATTGGATTCCATTAAATTTTCTGATAATTAGCAAATTATACAAATATGTTTGATATGAATAGGATGTGTTTATCATATGGATAGGTAAATTCTTTAATGTAAAATAATCCAAATTTCTTAAAGATTAGTTTTGATGAATTATGAACATTTGTATTCTACCTAATATATGGAGTTTTAATTTTCATGTTTTTGAAACCTATTGCCATTTTTATATCTTGTAAATATTTGCCGGTTGACTCTCCATAAAGATCTTTTTAATGTGTAAGTTAAGAAAACCAAGAACAATGAAACAATCTGTATTAGTTTGATTCATAGAAGTTGAGGTAATTCTGATAAAAAATTTATCAAGAATTACACTATGGGATATTTGGAGTTGATTTATCAATGTCTACATTTATGATTTACGTAGTTTAAAATTAAGGTAATATTAAGGGTTTAATGAGACTTAGATTAAAAAATGATATCTCCTGCTAAGTTCCAAGTTCAATTTTTCACTCTTTCTTAAATATTGGTTTTGTTTCATAAACAAGCTATAGTGCCAACTCCAGTGAAGATTTCAGCTCTAGTAAAATCTGAGTCAAGATTGTTTTGTAGTTATATTTTCTTCTTCTAATCCATCATTCAAAAAACATTCATGAATTATAGTTTTTTAATAGGATCATTTTTGACCATATATGTACTTGTGTTTGTGTATTAGGCTTTTTTAATTTTAATAAGTTATTATTAAACCACGTGCAATAATACTAACATGGGGATAGTTATGTTATTTCCCAAACTCTTAAAGTTTTGTAGTAAGCCTTCTCTAGTATCTTTGAAAAATTGTAACTTAATTTATACTCAATTTTTCGGTAACGGGTTTAAAGAAATATATGTTATTAACAAATCAACTTCTTGGTGAAGAATTTTTAGCTACGACAAATTTAACCAATACTCAAACAATGTAACAGTATAAGTTGTCTTTCTTATACTTCTTTAATTGATAAAGCCATCGATCCCTGTAATCAATAAATGGTAAATTCTTTTTTATGTTTATGTTCTATATTAGTTATGCAGATTTTGTTTTTGAATATCCAAATCTTTATGAATTAAGTACATTATTTTAAAAATAAAGGTATATTATGTTTATTTCAAGAATTCTTCTTAGTTATTTATTTAACATGAAATACCCTAGTATTATACCTCAAATTGGATGTAAGAATATAATTTTTAACCAAATGTTAGTTATGTTGAAATTGTTTAGAATTATAACCGAAATGATTTAATTTAAATTACATTTTTTATAATGTTAGTGACTGACCCTAATATTTCTTTCTATACTGCGATCTCAAGTACCACATATTTTGTAGGACATCTTAGGGACTTGGATCTATAATATTTTATTAATATGAGATGCAAAAAAGCATGAAGCATACACAGAAATTTGGGGGCGCTTACTCTTAATCATTTGACAAGTTACTACTTCAATGGAAATTAAAAAAATAGGACATCAATTTAGACAAAACATCAATAGTTTTCTACCAGAAATAATAACTAGAAACTACAAAACAAGCAATCCATGCGAATAATTTGAAATCCACTCGTTGTAAATCAAATTGTATTGAGTTTGAGTAAAATCAAGCAAACAAGCAATCCAATAACAAAATTTGAACATGAAGAAGTATAAGAAAAAAATTCATTAACAAGCTTGCAAAGCATAACTAGACATTTTCTGCAAGAAATTTTCTTTTCTAATTTTATTAAGGATTTGAATCCTGAAACGAGAAGATATAGTGAGTACGTCTTGCCAGAATTTTATGCTAACTTAAATTGATTGAGCTTTGTGCTTGCCCATGATCCCTTATTTATGATCATATGACTGATTTGAACTGTCCCATCCACAATTCTTAGTAAAAACGAAAAATAGCGGTTGTTTGTTGTGAGGATGATTCCTATCAATATATTAGTTCATTTTACCTTTAAAATTTATGCTGCACAGCCTGCACTGATCATCCATTATTTCACATGAAACATGTTCTCCACAATTCTTTTTTAGCATTTCATAGACTTCCATCTAGTTTAACAGTTTCTATTGTGAACATCATAGCCATTTTCAATGTTGTGTATTTGTTCAAGATTATGGAAAGAAGTATACGATCAGCTGGCTGGTATAATCTCTACTTCGATGTTAAGGTTATTAGCAGATTGAAGTTCTGTTTTTCTTTGTTTTGGCTGGTTAACTTACTCTTAATGTCTGGGAAGACGTGCCTCATACCCACCGTGAGATTTGTGTACCGGGTGTGAAAGTCAGGGTTTGTTATTTTCATTAATTGATCCCTGCTACCATATGTTCTCGATCAGATTGTTTAACAATGTAAGTGTTGCTGGACAGAGGAGTGAGGTGGGCTTTTATGCGGTAGGGTTGGAGATTTATATTTTTTTCTAATTTGCAAGGGAATAGAAAGAAACCTAATGGAGGATATTTGGGGTGAAGTGGACTTGGGAAGGTAAGGGTTTAATAATGTCTGACAGGTGTAGAAAGTATTTTAATGGGTGTGGGTTTTGCTTGAGAGTGTGGAGCTTATAGGGTTGATGTGTGAGACTTAGGCTAGGGTGAGGGATTTTTCATGACGAGTTTTGGATGTGATGGGATTAAAGGGACTAAAAAATTGGGCTTTTTACGGGGTGTTGAGGTTTGTGGTGGTGGTTGAAAGGAAAAGGGATAAATTCTGAACTGGAAGAAAAAAATAAGCAATCATGATCAAATAATAATATAATAGATACCACCGAGCAAACCTCCATACATATATTTATTTTTGCATGGTTACATTGCACATGTACTGAGTACATACATCACGCACACACACAAGATGATAGAGAGGATGAGGTCATCTGTCCAATTTTCATTATCTTCCACAAAGATGACCTACTTGCGTTGCATTATACAAGATAAAGTGGATGAGGCCATCCGTCCGAATTTCATGAATTTCCACAAAGCTGACGGACTTGTTTTGCAGTATGTTGTGCATGATGAAAAAGTGAATATCATTGAGAAACTCAGGAAATAGGGAGAGATTTAAGGATTCACTGTCCGGCAAACATTGAGTCAAAGCTTGCTTGGTTAATGCCAACTTTAGCGACACTTTCTGGTTGAATGTAAATTTTTTTTGGCTGGACTGAGATACATGAATTGACTTTGCCATAAAAAGTGATTTGTAATGGGGTCCAAATGTGGCCAATATCAGGTCTTGCTGCCCTATGCACTACTTGTTTTATCCAAGGCTAATTATGTTTAGATTTCTTTTTTACTTTTTTCTTTTTATTTTTTTTTAAACTAATTGTGTTTAGATAATTTTTTACAACTTGAGTTCTGCTAGAAGAGGTCCCAGCATTTGTATTTGTGATTTCAGCCAGGCTGTTTCATCTCTGATTCCTGCCCTAGTTTTGTTCATCAATCATGGAGCACTACTTATCTAATTACCAATTTTATTACTTCAATTTTAATTCATCAGAACTGTTTCTGTTTCTTGGTTACTCTGGTATCATGGCTAAGGGCTTCTAGTTCATTAATTGTTTCTGTATTCAGATTATAAAAAAGAGTTGAGGTCACTGAATAGGGAGCTTCAACTACATATCTTGGAGCTAGCTGATGTGCTTGTGGATAGACCATCACAATATGCACGAAGAGTGGAGGAAATTTCTCTTATTTTTAAGAACTTGCACCATCTTCTTAATTCACTGCGTCCTCACCAGGCATTTATCAACCTTTTTTTTTGTCTTAAAATGGTATTTTTTTTGCTTCATCTGTTAATATATGTTTTTTTGCCTTTTACTTCATAGGCCAGAGCTACACTAATTCATATTCTAGAACGGCAAATACAACATCGAAAACAGGCTGTGGAGGACATTAAAAGGTTTGCCTTCAACTGCAATAAAATTTCTCCATCGGGCTTCTTATTATGAAATCGTGTTATTTGATGAATATTTTACTTGTATTTGGCCATATGTGTCCGAGGAAAATAATTATTGAGATACGTTACTGTTTTAGGACTTAATATTTAATTATTTCATCAAAAGAAAAAGAAAATGACGGGCCTTGTCTAGAATATGACAATTTAGCAGGTGTAATCCATATCTTGTGTTTCCCTGCACTTGCTTAAATTAGAAAGGTACATGAAAATAAGTCGACTTCATTTCAAATTCTCAAGGATAGAAAATACTAAAAAATTGTTGTAAAATGCTCTCTTTCCATAATATCAGGTAAAGAAATTTCTTGGATGAAACATAGGAATGTTGTAAATCTAAAAGATGCTATGTTTGCCGTATCAGTTTTTCAATCAGCACATGGGCTTGCTGTAAAAACCATAATTATATATTTTAAATTACAAGCCGCATAAAACCATATGATATAATTTGCGTTCAAAATTTTATGATATCTTAAAATTTGCTGTTGAATGAAATATCTAAATTCTACATGCTATTTTTATGCTAGTTGTGTCTTCTATTTTATGAATTAATTTTATAGTTCAATGCATTTTTATGGTTTATTTTTATAGTTCAATCATCACTCGAGCATTTGATTAGATTGCCTCCACTTTTACTCGTCATGTTTGCGTGAGCTTTATTTGGTACCTGGAGAAGGAGATGATTATAATTGATGGCTGTCTTTATTGTTATGTTTATCTATGGTTTATATAGCTTCCTTATTTTCTTCTGACCAAATATTAATGGTTTCTGAGAAATTTGCCGCCATTTTTTATCTTTTAAATATACTTATTTAAGAATGAATTTGAGAAATATTTTGAAAAGCTCTTGAGTTTAACATAGTACCAGATTAGTTACTTGTAGAATTCCTCTTATTCTTCACAACTAGGAATTGCTGTTGCAAGATCAGATGAATCTGAAAATGATGACTACATCCACTTACCTGATAGAATGAGAACAGCATAAATGGCTGCAATACTCGCAGTCCTTGTGACAAGAATGACTTAAGTTTTAGTTCAAAACCAGATTCTGACTTTAGCAATGACAAATGATGTACTGCCACAAAGATTAATATTAAACTTGATGGTACTAGTTATGTTTTTTGGTCCCAAATTGTTGAGAAAATAATCTCAAAGACAAATGATGACTTTTGACAATCTGTCACGCCTCAACTGCCCCCTTAAGGGTCAGCTGAGGTGCCTAATTTGGCCAGTCTAAATTATCACCAACATTCATCCTGATTTGCAGAATTAAGACCCTGTGGGTGATGAACAAGTCTAACTAAATTGCCACAATCATACTTGATACGTTTTGTTTCATAATTCAATTCATATTCTCATTTATTTGGAAGTGTGAAAATTATATCATCATAACAAATATATCTATATAAAACTACTAAATCTAATATAAATAAAATACAGACCCAAAAGATTGTACAAGCTTTCAAAACTATAAATACAAAATCTGTACAAGTCATAACTGACTATTTGCCCCAGTGCTTCTTATCCTTTTCAGTAAGTAAATAACGTAGAGTGAGCAACGAGCTCAGAGAAATAATCAAAGCTAAAACAATATTTTTAATATAAAAAGAAACAAAGTGCATGCTCGTATGTCTGTACATGCCCACGCGCAAGTCATAACGTGCTAGAATTATATAGAACATTAAAAAAAAACAGATTATGACTATTGTATAAAATATGTAAAGTCATAAACATGTAATCATAAGCATATTCATCATAATGTAATCATAGCAATGTCATCATAACAATGTCATCATAGCATAACAATATCACTTGTAAATGTATAAGCCTAAAATTTTTCCATTTCCTTTCATATCATCGATCATCACATTGGCCCAAAGATCATATTAATTGTTAATAAAAATTTCATCATATCATCGATCAAATTTTTCCTTTCCCATTGCTGATTTTGTGCTAACTTGTGCCAAACTTTTATTTTAGTATGCTAGTCAATATCATAAATGTTTTTGTTTACTTCATTCTTATTTTTTCTTCTTATTTTCAGCATTTCTTATCTTAGAAATATCATATAATATTTGTATAGAGTTAAAGAAATTAAATTTTATCATGTTATCACCTAGCTCGATGGTCATAATTACTGCTAATAAATGTTGGAGCCCAACATTACACTTATCAATAACCCATTGATACAAGTTGGAGCGTTCTAAGACTAATATCAAGAGTAAATAATTTATCAAAATAGTCAAATTAAAGTACATAATTTCGTAAAACAATAATTTGATAATTTTTGTGAGGTGTGAAAAATGGGATATAATTTTAAAGTGAGTTTTCATTTACTTATTTTCCATTTTATTATTTCATTTATGTGATTTTTATTAAAATTGTCGTCGAATTTTTTAGCAGGTTGTTGAATCTTTAGGCAAATTTTGTGGCTCATTTCTTATTTGTATTCCCTAGTTACTTTTTTTTTGGTTGACTCATGCTTCAATTTAATCTTAACATAATGAATAAGGTTTGTTACACAGTTTTTTAATATCAATTTCAAAAATTTTTTCATCTCTTTAATGTACGTTGAATCTAAAATTTTTAAATTTTTAAAATTTTTTCAATTTCATTTCCTATGATTTTCTTTGACTTGCTTTAGTGACTTATTTTCTTAGCATCGATATGTGAAAAACATTGTGAACATTTAAAATTTTAGTTGGCAGTGCTAGTTTTTAAGCGATCTTATTGATTTTCTCAATGATTTCAAATGATTATATATATCAAATTCAACTTGATGACCAAATATAGTTGTACATTTCATATAAGAATTACTTTGTCTAAGATGAATACATTTGGAACATCATTTAGTTCATCAATTTCCTTCTCATACACCTAGCCAATTTGTTAATTGGTTGTTTGCTTGATCCTCCACAAATGAGTTGACTTGGTTAATCTGATTAATTATCTCTTCTACATTAAGATGAACTGTTCATCAATTTCCTTCTCATACACCTAGCCAATTTTTTAATTGGTTGTTTGCTTGATATTCCACAAATGAGTTGACTTGGTTAATCCGATTAATTATCTCTTCTACATTAAGATGAACTTGTATGGATTTACGGAATCATATAACCAAATTCATTGTAATTTTTTCCTATTTTCACTCAAGTTTAGGTAAGGACCGTAACAATTCACCTGGTCTTTGTTGCTTAGGGTCTGTTTGTGGCAGCTGCAGCTTATCCGACTTGCTAATAAACAACTTATCCTGCAAGCTGCGTATCTGTAGCTAATCATAATAAGCTGACTAGCTTTTTGGTTTGCGCTTTTGGAAAACAACTGATTTTGCGGCTGCAGCTTATCCGACTTGCTAATAAACAACTTATTCTGCAAGCTGCGTATCTGTAGCTAATCATAATAAACTGACTAGCTTTTTGGTTTGCGCGTTTGGAAAACAACTGATTTTGCATAAATGACTATTCTGCCCCTATTTCTTAATCAAGTAAATGCATTAAAGATTAACCAAATATCATAATTTTAACCCGCAAATACCTCACTTCTATGATCATTTTTTTAACATCTAAGTAGCCATTGCCCATCAACCCAACCCTAGACTAACTATAGAGTCATTTCTACATGAATTATTTATAATAAAAACATTTCAACAAGTTTTAGGACAATTAATGAGAACAATGCTGAGTTCAACCATTTATGATAAGGATCAGAAATAGTGGTATAGATCGCTATCACGGAATGGTGGAATTAGATTGCGCCTGTTCGCGGGTGGTAGAGTGAGCATTGAGTTGCAGAGCTGGGGCAGCGCTTGAGGCCATAGTATGGGCGTGGAAATCCAAAAATAGTGCCGACAGGATTATAAGCCGGAGATCCTTGATCGAATGGCGGAGGGCGGCCGCCGCCCGGTCAAGTTCCAGCATGCGCTTCAACTGCTTCGTTGTAAAAATCAACAAAGGTAAATGGATCTCATTGCCTTCTTCCTCGTTCCCCATCCCGCTCCCACCGACGACGTTGATAGCACACGCGAGAAGCCCGACCATCACCTCACTGCGGTCGCTACTTCCTCACTCCTACCCGAAATGAAGGAGAGGGGAGCACGACTGCGACCTCCATAGTCTGAGCGAAGGAGAGGTAGAGAGTAGAGGACATGTGAGGAAATTTCACTCGAATGCAAAATGAAGACGTGGGACGCGGGGTTGATCCCGGGTCCCCGTCTGTTAAGGATTCCAAAACGAAGTTTTGCAATAAGCTGTCCGAACAACTAAACCAAACGACTCGACGACGTTTTGAAAATGCCACCTGCACCAATAAGCTACCCAAACATGCTCGACACTTAGAAATTTATTTGACAAACCCTTCTTCCTACAACGCCACCAAAACATTAGTTTTAAATCTTTGTACATGTTAGTGCTACCTGAGTAAATATTGTAGTTTGAATGATCAACTTATTGCAAAAATTTCAATCTCCTTGTTGCAAAAATTTCAATCTCAAATTTGGATCACGAGACACCCATAATTATAGTTCCTTTTAAATCTTTAACAAGCCTTTCCCGCCTATTTCATAATTGGATTTGCTTAACAAATTTTCGATATTCATTTCTAATATTTTTAGTATTTTTAACTCTATTTATTAATGTCGATTTTACTGTCATTTGACGCAAATATTTAATATCATAAAATCTTCTGATTTCTAATTGCAAAATATCTAATTCTTTAATTTATTCTGACTCTTGAGTTAGAATTCAACTTGCAATACTTATGGAATTGCGACTAAATGCAATCATATACTACATTTGTAATTTTAGGATAATATTGCATATCTAAGTAATAAATTTTCTTAACGTCAACTCAATTTCTGTGTCATGTTTAATTCTTTCTCCGTTAATATATATTTTAGAATTTGATTATGAATGAAGATTTTTCTAGATTTTAGGAGGAAAAAACTCAAATTTTCTTATTAAGCAAATGATAAATATATATACATCTCAAACCAACCCTCATACAATTGGAGGAAAATTCAAATCATCATAATTAAAAAGGAAAGAAAGAAAAATACAATAATGGATAATTAAGGGAGAATAATTTCTTCCTCTCAAATATAACAGCAGACCCACAGTATCCTAAGCCGTGGGCGAGCTCATGTAGTCCACGGTTATATGCATATCAACACTCCCCTTTAAGTTGGTTTGTATGTCATGCTTCCCAAATTTGCTGTTGAGATCCACTAAAGTGGCGTTGAGGAAGAGCCTTGGTAAAAATGTTAACAATTTGATACTGAGTTTTGATATAGCTTATTTAGACAACTTCTCCATTGAATTTTTCAGAGATGAAGTGTATGCCAATCTCTATATTTTTTGTTCGACTATGATACACCAGATTCTTTGAAATTTTGGTGGTTGATTTACTATCATTGAATATCTTAATAGTGCTTTCGTTCTCCATGTGAAGTTTCGTCAGAAATTCTTTTGCCACATCCATTTACAGATTCTTAGGGTCAGGGCACGATGCTTAGATTCCACACTACTTTTCACCACAACTTACTTTTCACTTTTCCAAGAAACCAGGTTATCCCATACGTATAAATAGTAACCCGTGGTAGATCTTCTATTATTCTGTCTCCTATCTAGCTAGCATTAGTTTGGATATCAATAGACGGTTCTCAATTTTTTAAAATATCAATTCACATCTTGGGATCATCTTTAGGTACCTCAGAATTAGAAAAATCATATCTAGATGATCTTCATTTGGATCGTTCATATGTTGGCTCACTATAACCATAGAAAAAGCAATGTCAGGTCTTTATATGTGATAGATAAATAAGTTTCCCTTCAAATTTTTCATACATTTTTCAATAAGGATATTATTCTCCTTTTGATGCTCATCAATTGAAATCCATATAAGTATCTTTTGGTTTATACCTTAATGTTTCTGACTTTTTTAAGTTAATGATATATTTTCTTTAGGATATGACAATGCCTTCTTTGGATCTAGGTACTTCGATTCTCAGTAAGCTTCTTGGAGCTCTAAGATCTTTGATCTCAAACTCAGAAACCATTTACGTCATTGTTCAAAGAATATTGTCGTCTACATACGCAATAAAGATAACTATCATACATTCTTGATTTAATTTCACAAATAATGTGTTATCAGTCTAAAACTGATAGCTCATTCACAAGAAAACTAGATGTTTCAACCATATAATGATTTCTTAGTTTGCACACTTGTTGATTATTTGTATAGTTCTTTAATTCCGGAGGAATCTCTATTTACACTTCTTCCTCAAGATTCCCATTAATAAATGTATTTTTAATCTCTAATTGATGTAATGGCCATTCTGGTTGATAACCAAAGACAATAATATTTTTACTGTATTGAGCTTCGCCACTAGTGCAAATGTCTTATAGTAGTCGATCTCATAAGAGTAAGTGAATCATTTTATTACAAGTTTAGCCTTGAACTTTTCTTTGCTACTATTTGCATTATATTTAACAGTAAATACCGAATTGCACATTACAACTCTTTTTCTAGGTGACAGATTTATGGTCCGGGTACCATTCTTTTCAAGAGCAAAAATCTCTTCCTCCACAATCTTTTTCCAAGCAAGAATTGCTAAGTCCTCTTCAATTGAATTTGAGACCTAAACATTATCCTAGTTATGAATAAAATATTTATAAGAGGATGATAATTTTTCATAGGTCATAAATTCTTCAATCGGGTGTCTTTTGCATTCTTGTGCTCATTCCTCTTGGTGCTCATGATCTGTTGGCCTTGCTTGGGTTGTGTGGTGTTGGTTCTGAGGATTTGCATTCTTGATTTTGTATATTGTTTCTTACATGCTCACTAGGCTTTTTCTTTCTGATCTCACACGAAGTTCTTGGTTATTGGTGAGAGTTGTCAGAGAATTTAGTCGAGTAGTAGGTTCATTTTCATGTTGATTTGTGATAGTGAGGATAGGGGTGGGTTCATCAGTGATATAAGGAAGGTGAGATAGTGGTTTATGAATGGTACCCGAAATCTGATATTCTCTCCAACTCTCTTCTGAATGAGATTTGGAGTGATATGGTTGGTTTTCAAAGAAGTTCATCTATGTAATTGAAGAATTTTTGTCTCTTGAGAGTAACATTTTGACTCATTGTTGTTTGAAGAAGAGCCCACAAAGATGCATTTGATTGACCTTGTGTCACAACTCGACCCGGAGTTTGAAATTAATCAAGACGAGAACAGACGGTGGAAGTAAATTCTCTGTTATTCTATTTTTTTCACAAGCAGTTTAATATTCAAATAATACATGAAATTGCCTCTAAAGAAGATAATTAAATTTAATAAGTAGAAATTTATACCTTTTCATTTCTTGTTCTCGTCTTCTGTACACATTTGCTCCTTTTCTCATCATTTTGTTTAAATGCCTAAAGCCTTAAAATAATATTAAATCAACATAGTTATCTAAAGAAAACCCAGGAACAATCTCACTATAAACTACAGTAATCCTAGGAAAAAAATACAATATGCATGCTAGTTTTTCATATTTCTATAAGAAATCTTTTAGTATGCTAAACTTTCATATATTTATAAGAAATCTTATATATGCAAATGCATGTATCAATGATCTTTTTCTAAATAAACCTACACAAATCTTTTATATGCATTTATCTTAACTATACTTTTACTTTATATTTTTTACATACATTTCTTTCTCCGTGAGGATCACTGTCAACAAAACTTTACACGCCTTTGATATTGTGCCGTTGGTTTCAGTTGACGCAACGGTTAGTGATCTACACATTGCAATTATCAAGGGGGAAAACTCTTACCTGCCCTGATATTATCCCATCTACACCGCAGTTAGTAATTAGTAATGTAAACATCACAGCACAGTTGTCTGGGGAGGTAAGCTTTGGTTTACTTTCTCCTGACCGATATTATCCTGTTGGTACAGCGGTTAGTAATTTAATCCTCATAATTGTCTGGGTGGTAGAAAAACTATGCACACAGTACATTAGTGTCCTCTACCTGTATTATTAGTGAGTGAAATCTTCCTCTGAATATGTACATAGAAGCATTCATATATAAATTGTTTTATTATTTATAACATATATTATTTTAAAAAATCTTTATTCGTCTACTGACATGCATATTTACTCTACTATGTAACTATTCATCATACATAACTCACATATCATCCATATCTCTATTTTATTCATTTCTCTTACTTATATCATGCATATCATTTCTCATCGTATTTATAATGCGTATATATCCTGTCATGTCTATCTTACAGATCATGTATATCATATATATCATGCATTTCATACATATTTTCCATGTATATTTATCCCGCGTATATATCCTGTCATGTCTATCTTACAGATCATTTATATCATGACTAAGAGTATGAAGGATCTAACTAAACTAAAACATCTATGGAGTCAAACATACATTGTAATTACTAGCTTACATTACGATAAATTTATGTTAACAACCTTTACAACGATAACTTTATGTTAACAACCTTTACAACATAGTATGTAACTTTAAGATCTATGGAGTTGTAGTATTTTCTGGTAACATGAGCGTAACACTATTATAACATAGTATGTAACTTTAAGATCTATGGAGTTGTATTTTCTGGTAACATGAGCGTAACACTATTATCTCTTTTGTTGGAGGCATACCGAGAAAAATACACTTGATAGATTTAGGGTCCAGTTTTGTATGATTTTGAGAATATACGTGAATAAAGGATACACACCCATATATTTTAAGTAGTATGGTAGAATAGAAAGCTCTGATATGATGATATGTAACATAAAAACTTAAAAATGTGTTTTGAAGTAAGTATCCAGCTAGACATTCGATTGATAAGGTATGTTGCAGTAAGAATTGATTCTCTCCCAAAAATATTTTGGAACTTGATGAAAAATCATAATTGAGCGAGATATCTCAAGGAGATAATTGTTTTATCTCTCAAATATGTCATTTTGTTGTAAGAAATCAATTCATGAACTCACATAAATGATTTCATTTTTCTGAAAGATATGATTTAAGGATGGAATTGAAATATTCTTTTCATTATCAGTTTTAAGGATTTGAATTCGCATTGAAATTGAGTTTAAATTATGTAATGGAGCTTTAGAGATTTTGGTTGTTTCATATTTCTCCTTCATCAGGAATTTCCAAGTATTTCTTGTGTGATTGTCAATAATTAAGACAACAATCTAGTCTCACATAGGATTTTCACCTTTAAAGATTCCTAAATATCATCGTGGATAATGGAAAAGGGTGTGCGGGGTTGTACTAAGTTGTGGAATACCTATTTCTAGTGTGTTTGACAAGTTGGCAAATCTCACATCGATAAGAACTAGAATTTTTATTGATAAACAAATGAGAATACAACTTTGAAATATAATTAAAATTAGAATAACCTAGACAATAACGTTATAACATGACCTATTTTTCGACACACAAACTCTTCGAACTCCAAAATTTGAGCTAAAAATATAAGTTTGTTCATTTGTGTGTTTAGAAAAAGATTTTTCTTGAATAGATATAAGCCTTGATGCATTTTAGCACTGCCATTTACCTTCCCCAACTTCGCCACTTAAAAATCATAAGAGTTTGCAATAAATTTGATAATACATTTCATATGAGTAATCTTACTGTTTGAAATCAAATTGTAGTTCAACTATCAAACATATAAAATAGAGGAAAAAATAATATCCTGAGAGAGCTACACATCTTCTTTTCCAATTATTTTTTGAGTGTGACCATCTGCAAAGCTGATCGATCTAAATGTAAAATCTTTTGATAGTTGACTTGAGCATTGATGTCTCCGGTTATTTGATCAGAGGTTCTCGAATCAATGATCCAAGTTCTAAATTTTTCATTATTGGCAAGATGAGAGAAGCACATATTACCTTGGTGTGTCACTAGGTTGGTGTACTGCTCGAAATTAATTTGTGGAGTAGAACTTGACATCTTTAACCCGTACTTGGTCATAAACCCTATGTGTATTTAGTTTTGTTGCTAGTTGCAGGAAGGGAGTTGATTGCTACTTCCGCATCTAGAGGAACGATCGCTGCAGGAAAGGATGAACATTGGCTAATGTTGTTGTTGTTGTTGCTGCTATAGGTCAGGAGAATTTTGATGAAGAAGGTGCCTCGAAGAAGAATTTGGTGGAGGATTTGCTGCTAGGAAGCTTCGATGGCATAAATTGAACATTTGAGATCCTATGGGGATAATATTAGGGTTTAGTACTAGGAAGAAAAGGAAGGTCTCTGAAGGAGAGCCTATTGCTTGACTGAAGGGATTCAAACAGAGGAGGGCCTATAGGAGGGGTATTTCGGCTACATGGAGTGTTTTGACGGCAAAGGAGAATCGGGAAGAACTTGTAGTAAGAAATACGACTGAAGGGAAGGGCAGATGAGGGCCAACATGACGTCATAGAAGTTTTCTTGTTGCAAGTGGGAGGTCCGACTGCAGAAGGAAGCTAGTTTTATTTTCTGGACCAGACGAAGTCGATTTATTTGAACAACCCAAACGAAGATATCGTCTTAGGAAGAAGATGTTCGATGCAGTCCCATACAAGGTTGAAGCAGATCACATGTTGTTTGAAGCCAAGGGGTCTGGTTCAAATCAGATGAAGCAACAGACAATTGACATAGACAAAGCAACAAACATTCAAGGCCGAGGGTTCTGTGTCGTTCGAAGCAGACAAAGTACAAATGATCGACTCCCTAACAATGCAACTAACCTGAACTTGGTGAATGAGGCTCTGGTACCATTTAGAAAACAAACTTTGGGAGGAAAAAGTACTTCATTTAAATTATTCACATCTAGGGTACATATATTTAGAGAAACTAATCCCTTCTAATTTGCAAACTTACTACATCTAGTCTAAATTAGGAAATGATGTACTTATGTAATAAAAAAAAAGAAATTCAAATTTTGAAGTGGATAAAACTAAGAAATGCATTTCCAAATATATTCCCAGTCTAAAATTCTCTTGATTTTGTGAAGCAGTAGCTGAACTTATCTGCTTTCCTCGTGAGTATTTATAATTGATTCACTGAAAATTTGATTGAATTATACATCATCATCCTCTGGACTTATATGCCCATTTGAGTAAGTGTTATTTGGATTGAAGCTGTCACCGCATGCATTGTTCTGTTAGTGCAACATTGCTATGAAAGGTGGCTTTGAACAAAGCCACTTAAATGATAATCTCTTTCCTTATGACGACAAGAGAGAAAAACTGCGTTGATAATTAATGGTGATGACATGATCATTGTGGGAGATGTTATAAAAGAAATTTGCAAGCTTCAGAGATAATTGTCTGTTGAATTGAGTTTAAGAATATGGGTGTACTTAATTAAGAAAATATGTTTTAGATCAATTGAACAATGTAGGTAAGTTAGATTGTAGCGTGAAAACCGATACATAATTAGAAGTTTTGGGAATATATTGAATAAGTCCCACCACTAAGGGGAAGATGTTAACGTTGGGTTAACGACTGAACATTTATTACATATCAATATTGTTAGTCAGTTTATGTATTATCCTACTGAAGTCTATATGAATGCAATGGGTCAAATATTACATTACTTAAAGTTGACTTTAGGGAAAGTGCTTATGTTCTCAAACAATGGTTAAACTAGATATTGAGGGTTGTATTGATGTTGATTGGGCCAGGAACATATTTGATAGAAATTGAAACGCACACTGGTACTTCACATTCATTAGTGGTTTTCAAAGCACCAAGTGCAGTATGATATGGACGCGTTTCTTCTTACTTCAATTCAAAAATCGCAAAATGAAGTGGTGGTTTTTAATTTGAGCGCTCATAACTTATATTTCTTGCTTATAAACTATATTAAGTAATACTTTTCAACAAAGATAATGATGCATTCAATATTTATCGGCAAACGTGGAATGTTTGAGAAATGAGTTATAGTTTGACGTAAAATTGAAAGAAAATCTAATGTTTACCAAATTTGAAGATAGATTGAAGGTGAACTTACAAAATTAAATTTATAACACTTTTTATGATATGTAAGAATTAACAAATGATTAGTGTGATTCAAAATTAAATACTCAAGTTCCACATTAAAAAAAAAAAAACCTAATTCATTTCTCAAGTTAAATTTAAATGGAAAAAAGTCTCAAGTTTTATAAAAAAGTTAAAGAAAGTTCATTTATCATCAACTTTAGTCATTCACATATTCTCTTTTTTTTTTAAGTAATTTTTTTAATTTTCAAAATCATCATTTTTAGCTTTTTCTCCTTATGAGTTAATTTCATCTTTTCTTTTCTGAAAGGCGAAAGCAAATGTAAGTTGAGATGAATCAGCTCTCTTTATTGATGAAACTCTGCTTGTTTGACCTCTTCTTATGAATTGCTTTCAATTTTCTTTTGATACCTCTTCAATTTGTCTACAAATTAGATTTTTGTCACCAACATGTTACTCATCAATATCCTTTATTTTCTTAATCATTCACAACTTTCATAAATGAAATTTAAATTAATTTGATAAATATTATCTCTCAAATTGATTTTTTTAAAAAAATTAATTATGTTTATTAATTACTAAATCATTTAGATGCTTTTATCTCATTAATTTTTCTTCTCTGCGTGAATCTTTAGAAAAAAATAATGAAATGCATAAAATATGTGAATTTGTTTATTAGTAAATTTAATAAAAAAATAATGAAATGCATAAAATATGTGAATTTGTTTACTAGTAAATTTAATAAATTATTCACTTTATTTGAATACAATCCTGTTCTTCTCATTCCCAATAACATTATAAATCAATCCTAAAAACTTAATAGTCAATTTTTGTAAGATTAGTGTTGATGCCATACATCTCACACTACATCATTACATTAAAATTACAATGTCATATTCAAGAAAATATTTTAATCAATATAAAACTAAAAAATAGAGAAGCTTTCATGAATTATGCCTGAAGATTTTTCATCTCTCATGTGGGTGGAGAACTTATTGTGAATAAGCTACTAGCATGATTATAAGTAGAGTCCTTGATCTATCTCCAATTCTATCATTTAGGCCTCTCATTAATCTTTTAATAACTGCATATACTGCTTTTATCATTTATTCATCGATTATATTTTAAACATATTAAAAAAGCTCTGTATTAAGATGGTATTTAATTTGATGTAATGATTATCAGAGTTGACAAATACTCGCTCGTATTTCTCTTTATCTTCTGCAAATGCACCACTAATTATATCCTTCACTTCCTTTATGCATCATAAATATAACCATTATTTGCCTCTTATTGCCGTTTACTGATCTCAGTATCTTTATTATTGGGCTTGTAAGTTTTCAAATAGTGCTCACAATTCTAATGTATATCCTTGAGAATGATTTCTGTGGATTTCTCATCTCTGGAATCAACAATAAATCAGATTTATTTTTAATTTTGAGAGTTGTAGATAAGCCTAATTTTTTTTCTATGCATGCTTGCAAAATGGTGAAGAAAAAAGTAAAATGAGTGTTACCCGATTTCACCAATCTTGCAGCATGCCAAAATATACTATGATATGTTCACATTCTTTAATGTGAGAAAATATTAAGTATATAGACATTGAACACTATAAATGATTAAACCTGCAAGAACATATTTGAAGTTATTATTTGTAACCATTTGAGTATATTCTCTTTTCTGATCTTTTTTAATCTTTGCATCTAAGAGTTTAAAGAACACCAATTCAGTTGTTGAATATTCATATGCATCTACTGACTCTAAGAATATTGTGTCTAATAGTGAATTAGTTAAAACATTATTATTGTTCTCTCTTTACGATCAGTCAACCCATTTGATATAAGTGCATCCCTTTTCCTCCCAAATTTTTTGTGATTCACCTGCAACTAGGAATCTTAACTCATGATGGATCGATGGTCTAAACCTTGTCTATATTGTGCAAGAGCCTCTCCTATATAATCAAAATTCTAACTTCAATGCATTTAAATGGACACTTGTTTAATAGAATTATCTAGCTATGTGTTGTGAAATTCTATTTTTTATTCCCTTATGTATATTTTCTGATTTTCATTTATTTAATCTCTTGTTTTATAATATTTTTTTTCAAGTTCTTTATATATGTAATGAAGTATATGACTTTTGACTATTTGATATAGTAATATCCACCACCCTTTAATTATAATTAATTTATAAACTTTGTTTCGATTTTTTTATTCCTTCTTGATAAGTAAGCATCTTTTGTACTACATCCGAAGGCACCTTCTTATATTTAATAACATTACCTGTTTTAGATGCTCATTGGCTCAAGGTGTAATTCTATTTTTTTTTTTTCACAATAAATGCATGTGTTAAAGAGTACTTGACTTGAATTTCAATTTCTTGTTTTTCCGAATGGGATCTTTCCTTCATTTGAATCAGCCATTTCAGCCATACCTAATTTTTTTTAATTTAAGTGAACTAATTTGAAATATGAATTTAATTTTAAAAAAATCAAATATGTACTGCATATTTTTAAAGAGAAATTTACTAAATATGTTGTAGAAAATTAAGAATTAAACAATTTAAGAAATAATTACAAATCATATGAATAATTACATAAATTAGATAATTAACTATAATGGCATAAATAATGAATTAATTTGCTAAATGATATAAAAATGACTAATGATTTTTAATAAATAGATTAAAATTTTTTTTAAAAACAAACCACAAACTCTGGTTTTAGCAAAATTTTGCTGAAACTATTTAATTTTTTTATTTAAATAGAAGTCTTAAGTAAATATTCTTAAACTTAGTTTGAAAGTAAAATACACCTAAGGTGCCTTGAATTTAGTGAATGGTCCATGCACGTTGGGGAGGAAGGCCACTGTGTTATCATATTTGAGGTGGAGGTTGAGGTAACCATGATGTAGTGAAACTGGCAAAGCTGCAAATGTGATCACCGAGTGGCAAGTTAGTAGAGCTGCCTTTATCCTTTGATAAAGGTGAAAGGTGTGAATGTGATGAGGAGAGAATTGAGCGGTTTTATATTATTATCACTTCACATGAGCGCTTTAGATTTATATTCTGCGAATAACACTTGCTTAACTCATCTTGTGCAACTAGGATTAGTACCAGGCTGCCTTTGTCTTGCGTCACATTACTTCAGAATTGTGCTTCTATACGCAATTTTAACATGACTGCTTTGTCATATGGAGAAGTAGGTAGAATCTAAGGGCCCGTTTGAGACAGCTTATTTAGTGCGGTGGCGTTTTAAAAACTCACCCGACCTGTTTGGGTAAACTGCGTTTTGACAGCTTGTATGTTTTCAAAACACTAAAAATAGCATTTTCACACCGACCTATCTAGGTGCGGTGGCAGCTTTCTGGCTGCGGTCTTGCTTTTTCATAAAAATAAAAATTTTTAATAGCTATTCTACTTGGCTTATTAGCAGATTATTTTTAATCAGCTTATCAGCAGATTATTCAATAAGCTACAGTTGCCCCAAACAGACCCTAAAAGTAGTAACGTCAGCGTATGCAGAAGCCATGTTAGCTAGAGGTCTCTGCGCACTTTCTTGGTTTAGGAGACTGCTATCAGAAATTTGTGTTGCCCCTTAAATTGAAGGGAACTTGTATTGCGATGATACAGTTGCAAATGAAATAGCTCAGTACTCGATTTAACATTCCATTAAACATGATCTTGATGGAGCAATTCATTGTCTTTTTTGTGAGTTTGGGGGAATGAACTAGCTGATATACTTAGAAAGTGCATATGAATTATTTGTATCATGACGCACAAACTCGAGATCATAATGAGAGGGAAGCTTGCGTACGCACTTGTGTAACGCCATTATTGCAACAACAATCTTATCCGATTGTTGCAAAGAAAATGTGGGCATATTGCGTAGATAACCCTTCTTTTTTAAACATCTAATGATAAGTGGCATATGTTAAATGTCACATCTGGACCTCATAATGACCGACCTCTTTTATATATTTATTTATTTTTTGTAGCAATGCCTTTAAGATTATGACATCTTGACTTATCCCATTTATGGCTGTAATTGAGCCAAGTTGAGCCGAGTTTATCATAGTTCGAACTTGGCTTGGTATAATTATAAGTCCATGTTCGAGTTGAGCTTGTGCGAACTTTCATATATTGCTCAAGCTTGACTTGTTTAAATTTGTCTTAGTTTGAACTAGATTGTATATGCTTTGTTTATGACAAATGATCGAGTATTTAAATGAACTAAAAATTCAAAATACTATCTAGATTTTTATATAAAAAATTCAATACATAAATTTATAAATCTGATCACACCTACTAATTTATCGATTATAAATTCTGTAAAAATGGAATGTAACTCATGAATCATGATCATATGGGATGTATTCTTTTATATTTTAGCATGATCGTACTTTTAAGTTTGCACCCAAATCTCACATTCAAATGTATGTGTTGGTTTTCTTATAGGGATATGAGCTTGTCATTTTCCTATTTTTTTACAAAATTTTGTAGATATGTTTTATATGAGTTATTGCATCATTTTTATTCTTAATCATATATAACTTACAATGATTGTATTGCACTTTCTCAACACCATTTTTAAATCTGGTAGGAATTTAAAACAAAGTGAAAATGAGAGATATACAAGAGACTAGAGTTTCTCAACACCATTTATTAATCTGTCATATTTTAGCATCATCGTACTTTCAAGTTTGCATCAAAATCCTACTTTCAGATGTATGCGTGGTTTTCTCATAGTGATATGAACTAGTCATTTTCTTAGTTCCTTTGGACAATTTTGTAGATTTTTTTTTATATTGAGTTGCTATACCATCCTTATTTTTAATTATATATAACTTAATAATGATTGTACTGCATTTTCTTAACACCATTTTTTAATCAAGTAGGAATTGCGAGCAGAGTGGAAATGAGAGATGTGAGAGACTAGAGTTTCTCAACACTATTTCTTAATTTGTCATGTTTCAGCTTGATCGTACTTTCAAGTTTGCACCCAAATCTCACATTCAGATGTATGCGTGGGTTTTTTCATAGTGATATGAACTTGTCATTTTCTTAGTTATTTTGGACAATTTTGTAGATATTTTTTTTCTTATATAGAGTTACTACACCATTTTTATTTTTAATTATATATAACTTACAATAATGACACTGCACTTTCTCAAGACCATTTTTTAATCAGGTAGGAATTGTGAGCATAGTGGAAATGAGAGATGCGATAGACTCGAGTTTCTCAACACCATTTCTTAATCTATCATGTTTTAGGATGATCGTATTTTCAAGTTTGCTCACAAATCTCACATTTAGATGTATGTGTCGGTTTTCTCATAGTGATATGAATTTGTCATTTTCTTAGTTTTTTTTGGACAATTTTGTAGATATTTTTTCTATATTGAGTTACTGCACCATCCTTATTCTTAGTCATATATAACTTATAATGATTGTACTACACTTTCTCAACACCATTTTTTAATCTAGTAGGAATTGCAAGCAGAGTGGAAATGAGAGATATACGAGAAACTAGAGTTTAAGAGATACTTATACACAACGATCTCATTGTTGCCTTTAGGGCTGTCAAAAAAGCTTGTTGTTCGTGAACAGTTCGTGTTCGGTTCGCCAATGAGTTCGTGTTCGATTCGTTCGATAAGTAAATGAGACGAACGTGAACAAATTCTTTTCGTTCAGTTAATTAAACGAACCAAACACGAACAGTGATGCGTTCGTTCGTGTTCGAATCATTATTGTTCAAAATATAAAATAATTTAAAATAATTATATATAAATAAATTTATGATATTTAAAAAAAATAAATTTTATAAATTATAATATATATAATAAATTAATAATAGTATTATACTAATATACTATATTAGCAATATACTAAAATAGATATTAAATATTTATATAATATAAGTTATATAATTAATATAATATATTATTTATATATATTAATATTAGGGATGTCAAACTGGCTCATCGTTCGTGAACAGCTCGTGTTCAGCTCGTTCGTTAAGAAACGAATACGAACAGTGACTTCCCGAACCATTTTTATTTCAAACAAACTAAATTTTAAACGAACCAAACACAAACACAAGCTCTGTTCGTTCGTGTTCGGTTCGTTTACACCCCTAGTTGCCTTTGATGTTTTTCAGTGGTTTAAAGTTAATTTTAAAGGGCATTTCATACATATCACATTAGTCTTATGTATTTTGACATCCAACACCTAAACTAATAAAATAAATATAAAATTGATAATTATATATATATTGAAAAATTATTAATATTATAAAATATTACTATTGAGTCTATAATTAAATAAATTCCAGTTAATTAAATTTTATTTAAATAATATATCATATATGGTACAAGTTATCATCAACTTTAATATCAAGTATTGAATAAGTTACTTATTGAACAACAAACAGTTTTGTTCCTGAATATAAATGAATAAGTTCAAATATGTTCATGTTTATTTAAGCTCCAAACTTATTTATTTACTGAATTAAATGAATATGATCGAGTTTTAAACGAGCTGAGTTCGAGTTGTTCATCGAATGCATTGGTTCATTTACAGCCCTGTTCCCATTTAATTTCATAACTGCACTGCATCCATTAGTTAGCATTCAACTGGAATATATGATCGTATATTATAGACGTTAAAACTTATATCATGTGAAATTACATAGATCATAAGTTTTAAAACTTAAACAACATGATTCAACTGTTTTGCTATAGCAAAAAAAAACGTACTTCATATATCAAGCAACACGGCGTAGATCAAAAGCATAGTTCAGTAGTCCAAAATTAGACGATTCATCAGGACTTGTTCTTTTGTGATTTAGATTAATGTTGGAAATTATTATTGTTTTGATTAACCTGTCAACTATCTGTTATCTGATCTTGGAAAATCTCTTGTATGCTGCATCATAAACTTCATTGACATCAATGATCTAAATGCCTATGCAGAAGGAGAGAAGAGGCACAGAAGTTGCTCAAGGAGTCACTCCAAATGTTGGATGGCCATTAATTTGCCTTCAATTAGTTCCTGCGTATTTAGATTGCCATTTCGAATGGGGATTCACACCGGTATCTAATTTCTTTGATGAAAGCTTATTTATAGTTACATTCAATAAGTAAATTCCTTGTTTTGTGTGAAAATCAGAGTGAAGTATCATGCGAGGACGATAAACTAATTTGAAGCAATTATGAAGCTAGATGGACGGGTAAACATGTGAGCTGTAAACTCGCATGATAACATGATTCGTATTGCGAACCAACCTTAAATGGCAACCTAATTTCCAAATATGGACTTGGTTGAGGCCCCCCCTTCTCTGTGTTTATTCAAAGCTTCAGGCTAAGAAAAAAAAGGTTTTATGTTTTATGGCATCAATTTGTTTTAATACTTTTCCTAGTAGATGTAGTGATGCGAACGACGATTTGAGGGGATCTGTGCCGTCTTAATTTTAAATTTTTTTGCTTATAATAGATTCATCTTAGGAAAGTCGCACTATTTGGCCTTTTTAATAGCAAAAATTTAATTTGTGCCTCAATAAAAAAAATATTTTAAGAAAAACAGTTTTACGTGGCCATTATATGAGCACCTAACCTTGCTGATGGCAGCTTCGTTTGATTTTTATCCTTTGTAAAGGAAGAAAGTGCTTTTTTATTTTTCATTTAATGCAATAACTTGTCTTTTCAGAGCAATTTGAGTACATGAATGTATGCATCTTGACTGTTCCTGATCAATCGTGTAACGTGGTGTAGATAGAAATTTCTTTTTGTTTGGAGGCGGTTTCGGTTGAATCCTACAATCTGTTATAACAATCAACGGCCAATTGCAACCAGTCCGGCGGGCTGTTCTTCAAGCTTTTGCTGACGTGCTGAAGAAACAGCTGGTCATGTCATCAAAGCTGTTTGTTGCCAGTGAAGTTGGGTTAAGGGTATCCTCGTTTGAAATTGAGAGCTTCATTAATTGAGTTTAAATTTGAGCTAGAACTTTATTCTATGAATTCATGTCGGTTTATTATTTTGAAAAGGTGATCATTTTTATACAAAAAATATTCAAGTAAAAAGCAAAAAGATGAAAAAAAGTGAAAAAAATATTTTGATACTAGGAGGTAAAATTATATATATATATGTGTGTGGGAAAGAATCGACCCTATATATTAATAAAAAAAAGGAAATATAAAAGTGGTGTGGAGACAAATCCCCGTGTCTAAAAAATTCAAAAAAATTATAATACTCACACCATAGGGGTTTCATCTCCAATATTACAATTCGACGCCAACAAAAGAGAAACCAAAATTTCATACAAATTTATCGAAGCAAAAAAGAAACACCAAAAAGTATATCAAGTATGAGTATCTAATAAAGTAACTGTGTCAGACGTATTGATAGTAGCAAGAAAAGGCACACAACAACAATCCAATAGAGCTCAGTTATACCCATGACATATCTAAGGCGAAATCCAGATAACATCAAATTTCAAAGAGTCGACAAGAAATCCAATACAATCCAAGGAGGAAAACCTCCAAACACAACGAAATCAAGTAATGTAATCCCCAGGCCACCATAAAATAGATATAACACTAAAAACTATATAATAAAATCAAATGGAGGAATAAACCAACAACAATAATGTAAGTAATAAATGAGAAAAATAGCTTAATTATAGTATAAGAGAAGAGCCTTAATGACAGGCTCACCTAACCATTATCCACGAAGTTATGGAGCATCCAATTTGTACCCAACAACTAAAATATGCAAAGAGGGGGGTGGCACCCTACCCACCAGAATATTATTACTCTCAATACCAAAAACAACAAGCTAATTGGCCGACCTATTTCCCTTACGATGTATGAACCTCCAAACAACAGAGAGATGGGAAGAGATGAGTTTAATTCTCTTAATGCAATACAGAATGTCTCACGGTGCTTCAACCCCATTATTAAGTATATCAACCAAAATATGAGAGTCAGTCTCAATAATAAGGAAATGCCAATTAAGCGATAAAGCAATAGTAACAACCATCAAAATGGCTCTAGCCTCATCTTCCAGGGGACTATCGGTGAAATAGGGGGAGGAGAAGAGAATACAATTATGAACTTCTTTCCAAGCAATACCCCCAATGTCAGTATTAAAAAAATTTCAGCTCCCATCCGTGTTAATTTACACCCACCCGGTAGGAGGAGGCCGCCATCTCACCAAAACTGGGAGTTGCAGTGTCCTCCCCCCATAATATTGTTAGTCCCCAAAGATTCAAAATATGATATGCTCGAAAAGAAGTTGTGTTTCACAACTCCCAACATAAAAAAAATGTTAATGCATGCAAAGTTGTTAGCAAAAATCGTTGCACTATTAATTTTTTTACCATCATGCTCGGTATTATTACGGGCCATCCAAATAAACCAACAAACAATGTAAGCTTAAATTTGCAAAAAAGTGTTTTTTGCCTCCGAGCAGGGTTACAAACCTCAAAAGTGCCAATTAAATTTCGAGCAGAAGACATGGTGACGTTAAACCAGTGATTGGCCTTTCCCCAAATAAACAGAATATGGACATAAAAAGAAAAGATGCTCAATAGAATCCTCCGCAGCATTGCAAAATAGGCATCGAGAAGCAAGCCTCAATCCTTTTAATTTTAAAATATCATCACAAGGTATAACACAATGAAAGATCCTCCAAGCCAAGAAAGACATAGTAGGGGTTAAAGCCTAGCTCCAAACACTCTCTCCCCAAGAGTTTTTATTGAAGTTATGGAAAGCAGAATATAATGATTTAGTGACCGAACCTCTAGTTAACAATTTAAATACCGGAGTGTCTTTCAAATGAGGCTCATAAGGAATTTAAGAAATAAATTGTGCACCCTCCAACCACACCAACTGGTTAAGAAGGAGAAGATTCCAATTACCATCTAGGCAAGTGTTAGAAACAAGAAGGTTAACATACACCACCTCCCTCAAATCTAGAGGAACATGGGACCAACAATCATGCCAAAAAGAGAGGTTACCACACCCCAAACTCCCAGTAAATATAATCCTTAGCCCACTCTCTAATTTGCAACATCTTCTTCCACACCCTAGAATCACCCAACCGCCAATTAGCCAAGGCGGAATTGTTATTATGATAGTATTTTCCATGCATGAATGCAACCCACAAGGAGTCCCCTTTCCAAAATTTAAACCATAATTTGAAAAAGTTTATGTCGACAATATGATGAAGCGATTTAAAGCCTAAACCACCAGCATAAATTAGTTTATAAATGCTCTTCCAAGGCAGCCATCTCCTACCAAAGTGGCCACCCGCCTATAAGAAATTATTGAAACATCTTTCAAGGACCAATTGTGTGCTCTTTTTAATTTGGAGAACTTGTAACACATACAACGACGAACTGTGTAAGATGCTCTTAAGCATAGTAATACGACCACCAAAGGACAAGAAATTATTTTTCCAATCAAGGATTCGTTTCCTATCCTTCTCCTCAACCTCATCTAATTGAGTTTTCCTTCTCCTTCCCTTGAGTAAATTGACCCCCAGGTATTTAAGCGGAAAAGTACAGAGAGAAAAATTGTGAAATTGGCAATCCAACTAGCATTTCCACGATTGACGATGTTGCCAATATACAAGTGACATTTATTTGCGCTAAAATGAAGCTCAGAAATAGACTGGAAGTCCTCCAGTAATTGATATATTTTCTTGATTGCTTTTTTGTTGGCATTATAAAACAAAATAACATCATCAGCATAAGATAATTGGGTGACTAGAACCTTTGATTTATGGGCTTAGTGCAAAGTAGGAACTTTACTATAGAGACCATTAATCAAACGAGAGAGGTAATCAAAGACCAATATGAAAATAATAGGGGATAAAGAACAACCCTGCTTAATCTCGCGACCAACACTGAAGAAACCATGAGAATTACCATTAAGAAGGATGCTATATTTATTACAATGAAGCCAGGTGTGGATTGACTTGCAAAAATTCGGAGAAAAACCTCTTGCTTTAAGGGCATCAATAAGAAAATCCTAGCTTAAAGAGTCATAAGCATTACAGATATCCAGTTTAGTAACCAAGTTGCCACCTCTACATCTCTTGTCAATGTCATAAATAAGTTCTCGTGCCAGTATAATATTATTAGTAATCCCCTGACCATGGATAAAAGTAGATTGATTCAGAGATATTATTGATTCAGAGATATTAAATGATCAGAGATATTAAATGATGAAGATGAGGTTGAATCCTTCTAACCAAAAGTTTACTAATAAATTTCGATACAACAGATGTAAGAGATATAGGTTTAAAATGCTCCCAAGAGTTTTTTTAAGTTGATTTAGGGATGAGGACAAGAGCGGCGGTAGAGAAGTAATTTTCAGGGGCCTCATCCCTGAAAAAGCTTTCAATGCCTTCCACAACTTCTCTCATCACAGTACTCCAACATTTAATGTAAAAATCAGAGTTAAAGCCATCCGGACCAGGGGCTTTATTACAATTAATTTTCGAGAGCACAAAAAATATCTCCTCACCAGTAAGAATGCCACAAAGATCTAGCTCCTCCGTGTACCATCTCACATCATTAAAAAGATGAGCCTCAATATCAATAATGCCCGAGGTCTCACGCCGAGGTCTCACGAGCTTCAAACAAGTTGGAGAAATAAAGAACAACACTCTCACCTAACTCCTCATCCCTAATAGTCTAGTTTCCAACAACGTTTTTAATTCTAACAATGGTGTTAAGAGCTCTACGCTGTTTAATACAAGCATGAAAATACTTAATATTTCTATCACCTTGAGTAAAGTGTATCTCCCCTGCTTTTTATTGCAGTAACTCTTCCTCCCAGAGAGAAGCCTCCAACAACTCTTTATAAGCTTCCTGAAGATGAGGAACTAGATCGACTGAAGATTCATCAAGAGCTTGTAACATGGTGACCCTATTTTCAACCTTTGTAACCCTAGCATGGACATCACCAAAAACTTCACAGTTCCATGTTTTCAAAGTAGAAGCCACTTTTTATGTAAATTATAAAGAATAAACCAGGTGCTGTCCACCTCAACACATCTCCCATTAGCTACAATAAATCTCATAAAATCATCGTGTCTTGCCCAGACATTCAAATATCTGAAGTGTTATCTAGAAACCTTTTCGAAAAAAATTAAAAGAAAGGAGGGGATTATGATCAGACTCAAAACTACAAAGGTGTTGTACTTGAGAAAATCCATAAGATAAATCCATGACTTATTAAGAAAACATTTATCAAGGTGTTTGAAAAGTTTCTCCCTTTTCCAAGGGAAAATGGAAGCAATAAAGCCCAAATCAGAAAGACCAGCTATACCCATAGCCCCATTGAATTTATCCATCAAAGAAGGATCCACTCTCCTTCCTCCCAATTTTTCAGAATCATGCATAATCATATTAAAATCCCCGCCAACCATCCAATTATCTTGGATTGAAGCTCCCATACTAGAGATTTTGTGTTAAAGGTCATATCTGACAGAAGTAGAAGACCCAACATATATGAATGTCAGCCATCCCGAAAACTCCTCCATAGCGAAATAGACATGCAAAAATTGTCTATCATTAGCAATAACATTAATAGTGACATGCATACGCCAAAACAACAAAAACTTATTAGAACAAGTACTAAAGAAAGAAAAATGATTGAATTTACCCAGAATATAAGCATATGAAGAAGATACCATATGTTCCAAAATAAAGAAAATACCAACTTTATGAATCATTGTCATTAATTTAAGTTTAGCAAGAGAGTAAGGATTCACAACTCCCCTGATATTTCAAATTAAGACATCAAACGTGGATGGACATCTTACCCTTTCTAGAAGATCTAGTCCGGGTATGTTCACGATCACCCTCTGAATAATAATGATTCACATCAGTCAATGCATTTCATATCTTGAAATTTTCTAACTCGTTATGGCCTTTATAATTTTTCCTACGATACTTTTGAACATGCCATTCTTTCCTCAATATATTTGAAACCTCCTCTAAAGGGATGTCAGAGGCCACCACAGCAGGGTCAGGATTGGGAAAAACATTCTCAAAATGATTAGAAGTCTCAGGAGGAGATGGGGTAGCTTCTCAGATAACAAGGGGAATAACCTCCTCAGGGACCTGAAGTGCTCTCCTAACTTGAGGAGAAATAGAGCCAACATGTTCGGATGGAGGAGTGGGAAATTCCCGATCAACATGAAATCCAACCTGAAAAGGAGCCATGCACGCACTTCTAACACGAGGAGAAATAATCCCAATATAATTGATATTCATATCAGCATGAAAAGTCAGAATCAATTCTTCCGCAAAGACAGTGTGAGTTGGTGGTGGTGGATGCTGCACTGCATTAGGCCCACAATTATGATTCACCATATTCCGATTCTGCAACTCGGGATGTAAGTTAAACACTGAATAGAGCCATGGACAAACATACGACAGTGCATATAATAAGAGGGATGTTGCTCTAGAATCACCTGTTGTCAATAACCATTATGCACAAAGCCGATCCAAACCTCATCAGGAGGTGGTAAAGTGATATCACGTTCAATAAGGATTCTAGCCATAGAAGGCATAAATAAAGTGTAGGTGGGGGAATACATCTTGTGAGGGTTTCCAAATATTGCAGCTAAAAAAAAGAGGATCTCGTGATTAAATAAATGAATCTTCAAACATGGGAGTCTGTTCCACACGAGAAAAATAGGATGTTCGACTTTAGGGTCGAAATCGACCAACCAGTTCAAAATTTTCATAAAAAAATCATCAAAACACACTAAACGACGGGCAAAAAGTCATGAATAATCGTCTTATTCTTGCAGTTGATATACCTAAAATATATAGTTTTTATGTATGTATTTTTATACCTACTTTTGAGATATTACGCTTTAATGAAAGATATTTGTGTGTTTTTCTTTTAAGAATAATCAAATGTTTTCTTTTAGGTATTTGTGTGCTTTTCTTTTAGGTACAATCAAATGGATGAAAAATTATAAAAAGAGTGAAAAAGAATCAAATTTGAAGAAAAAATGAATTGTGGCGAAAATTCCCAGGACTGGCGCTTACGCTCCAATTAAACAAAGAGAGTCGCGCCTAAGCACCAGAAGTAGTTACTTGATGATTCATTGAATTTGGATGAATTTTTGAAGAGGTGTTTGAATCAAACCATGGTGAAAACGTGGGAAATAATTAATGGATATGAAAATTCATTCAATTTGCTTTTGAAAGGAGACAACTTCTAGAAGATTTATTGAATGAGGCCACATTTTGAAGGGACACCAAAATACCCATTGGAAAATTATAAAATAAGCTTGTTGGCATCCATTTTTGAATGTCTCAAGTATAGGGTGTCCACCTGCATGACTCAGGATAGTTTATAATATGTCCATAACATCCGATAGTTCAGACACCCACCATAGATCTTTTTGGCACGTGTTGAGGGGCACGTAGTCAAGATCGTTTCACTAGATTTTTGCTTTCACTTGAACGAAGGCCGACCGACATTCTGTTCGATGAACGACTCTGATCGGGTCAACGAATGCTATTTGTTGCGCCACACACAAAATTATTTTGAATTGGCTCGATCATCAACGAAGTTATTCAGATAATCCCGAACGACGAAATGCACCGTACGAGCGTGTCCAAAACGTCGGTTTCACCTTGAAAGGGCGTCCATTTCACCACGACCTTCGTGAGCAGAGTAAAAATGGTCGAATTATTGTTTTGGGCCCAATCACTAAAAAAATGGTCCCAACGATCCCAAACGACGAAACGGGCCACACCAATGCATTTGAAACGTTGATTTTATCTATGGGGGACTTTCATTTCAAAATAACAGTGGACAAAATGAGTGAGAGGATTAAATAATAATTATTGTTATTATTATTTTAATAATAATCATAATATTATTTCCCCATATAAAGTATCACATCCCTCTCTCCCCTCTATCGCGATACCTCCTAGCGCCGTCACACTCTTTTCACGATAGCCCATAGCTCACGAGCATCGCCCGAAACTCGCCAGCGCACCTGAAGTCTATCGGCCGACGTACCTCTCCGTGCTCTCGGAGCTCCTCCGCTCTGCCGAAGCCCCTACTTGAAGCCTCGCCCAAGGGCTTTAGCCCCTTCCTGCCTCGGTCGCACCTCCCGCCGGCCAACCTTCTTCATTGGCAACCACTTTACCACTTGCTTTTTCTCGACCTTGCCTCCCTTTCGGCCGATGATGCCGCCGACGAGCTTGACAAACATCCTCTCCCTCTTCACACCGTAATGCTCCTTCCTAATTCCATAGAGATAGATTAATGGAAGGGCTTGGGGCTTTTCATGGGACGATGCCATAGCTCTTAGAGTTCTCACAATCTCCTCTCATACGATCGACGCCTTTCCTCGTCGGAGAGGCAACTGCATCGATCCTCGTGAAGGTACATTTTGGATGCATTTTATATGCTAAATTATTTATTTTGGGTACTTTGCATCTCACGTGCTGACTCTTTTGTTTGTGTGGTTTGTTGCGAGATACGTCAATCGTGCACTCTCTTGCCCTCACTATCTCCTATTCTCCTTGTTGCATAGTTCATTGCGAGATACACTGGAGCACGGACCGAATGTCAACGGCTTGGAGCAAGCAAAGAGAACGGTTTTGCAATCGTCATAGTGGTGAGATTTCTTAAACTCCTAGCCGACCCTAGGTTTTAGTGGTGTCTACATGTGTGGGTTCGATAGCCCACATGGGGTGCGTGCACCGACGTGAACTGGCGCGACAACATTCCTATGTGATTGATCATCGATTTACATAGAGCTAGCCTTTAGGTTATGATTTCTCATGCATGGCCAAACACCCTCCATAGAGCTGAGTGTCTTCTCTGCGTGAGCCTTAAGCCTTAACCTTGCCGGGTCAAAATCCTAATTTCTCATAGTTTTGATGCTCCTAATCTCTCTTGAAGGGGTTAGTTGAGTTCGATCTTAGAGGATGAGAAAAATTTTGTAGCTAGTCCGTTCTATAAAATTGTCGGTGTTCGTTGAGTGAAAAAATCTTTGTAGTTAGTTCGCCTTACGAATGGTGGAGAGTTTCACCTATGAGAAATCAGAGGAGGAAACCCTCCACATTGCCACACCAAAACCGGAGGCGATGATGTCGCGAATCTAAGTGCGTCAGCTCTAAGTACCAATGCGAGGTCATTAAAACGAGTTTGATGTGCCATCAAGAGGTTCGGTTTCATTGCATGTGCATGAACCATTTCATAGCCTTCTTTTGTTGTATGGATCATATTGCATCTCATGAGCATGATCATTTTAGCACCCGGTCCGGTCGACCAATCACTTTGTTAGACCGGCCGCCTCGGGTCGGTTGACTGATCACCTGCATCATATTGCATGTTACTGCATGTTGTGCATGATCATATTGCATGTCTGTTTGTTTTCATGTTGTACTCCATATGTGTTTAGTTTTTGCATTCACATTGGTGTGATTCTCCTCAGTGAGGATCACCACTCCCACCTTCGGTTCACTGCCCCATCGACATACTCATCTTCTGACCGCTGTCGTGACAGTATGCCGATACTCAGGTCACTGCCTCCTTGGAACACCCATTTGCTCAGGTCACTGCCGTCATGTTATGCCCATCCTCGGGTCACTGCCTCCTCGACATAACAATCTTTTGGGCCGCTGTCACTACGACATGCCCGTTCCTTTTGATTCACTGTCATCACGACATACTCGCTTTCATCACTTTGGTGCACTTATCATATGTCTGTTGCATATCCTGCATGTTTGCATGTGTGATTTGTGAGTGCCTCTAGACTCTAGAGTAAGGCGTAATTCCTCTTTATAGGTATCCTTTTACTCGATGCAAACTCATCTATAGCCGGTGTTTGCTAGTTGCATGACAACTCGGGTCCCTGGGCATGTGTAATTCCTCTTTATAGATAACTTGTTTTACTGATACATCCCGTTTATGTGTGTTATGTTGCATGTAGCATCCTTGCATTCAATTGTATGGTGTGTGTTCGCCCTTTGGGCGCCCATTGTGATTGTCATGTATTTCAGTCGAGTAGTCACAATGTGGGCTTTTTGCATGACTATTTGTTTCACCCATTTGCCTCAACGACTGTCTTGCTCGTTAGGAGAGTGACCCCGTGTCGGTCGTGATGCCTTAACAGCATTGCTTGCTGGGTTGATCCCGACGAGCAATGCGAGTTAAGTCATCGACAAGTATGAATGTGATAAAAATCTAATAGATCTAACTTGTGTCACCACTCTTCGTGACACCCTTTAGATCCTTCGAATCTTTAGGATGGGGCCAGTATGACGACCCCATTAAAGTCATACTATACCCAGACTTAACCCCCACTTAGACCTTAGGTTGATGCATTTTTCGTTAGATGGTGTGCTAGACTAGGATTTAGCGTGCTAGGTGGTCTTTTTGATGCATGACTATTTTTCTTTCCTCTGTTGGATTGGTTGCCCTAGCCAGGTATATTTCTTTTGCATTGTGCTTGTGGTGTGATTGCATGTTGTATATGTGTGGTAGTGTGCTAGGGCATTTTTTATGCAGGGAGCCATGCCTATTTATGCACACACACAGGTACTGCTATGAGGGAGCATGTGATGATTTTTAACACTTTTGCTTGCAGGTGCTATTTAGCTCCCCCACTTTTAAGGCATGAATTTAGCGCGTGAACCACGTGGAGGGGACCAGAAGCAGATGCTTGTGCCTCTTATCTTAATTCTGCATTTTATATTGATGTATAGAATTAGGACCAGACATGTCTATGTGGAGTCCGACAACTCTTTTTCTTTTCTGGGATATGTTGTCGACCCAGTGACAACGACCTTTTATTATTTTATTTGGTGTGCTTTACTTTCTATCACATGACTGCATGCTTGCACTTGCTTGAATTATTTTCCTCGTTTCTTTCTGTGATATGGGATTTCACGATGCAATATAGGCTCTTTAGGACTTAAAATCTTAACTTTTCTACTTAAAAATCTTAAATAAAATACCCAAGTTAATTAAAATTTAGGATTAAAATATTCAGGACTTAAACATTTCACTTTTACTTTTCTGTATATATTAATAGGGTCTCCATAATACTTAAGGATTGCTCTAGATAACTGTATTCATATTTGCGTCCCGAGGAAGAGTCCCTGTGCTTTTTCAACCTGACTGACCCAACATACCTTTATATAGGTGGTTGTCCCGAGGAAGAGTCCCCATGATTCTTCCAACCAGGATTATAATAACTGACATAAGGATTATTAGAACGATTGTTTACTACATTTAAAGTCTCATAGGAAGATTGAGATTCTTTCATTTGTCCTAGATTCTATCATTTGTCCAAATGAGTTATCCTCAAGCACAGGTATTTTTTGAGAATAATTCATTCCATATTGATTTATCTTCTTTGATATAACAACTATTTTTGCCGCTAAAATAGATATTGTATCAGAATCATGTATACTAGTTACTCCCTTTCAGAGGGTCATTGAAAATTATTAGTAGTCATCTCTTCAATTAATGAATATGCTTCATCGAATGGTTTTGACATTAATGATCCACTAACAATAACGTCAATTATCAATCTAAGAGATCTAACCAACCCATTATAAAAAGATTGAATTA
>NW_018164444.1:22411430-22413958 GCF_001263595.1 Phalaenopsis equestris | reverse complement strand
CATTATTCCTCTAACAAAATATCAAAAATATCTTTCTTTAAAGTGCAATAACATAAAAAACAGTATAAAATAGATATGAAAATCTCAACATATTTTCCTTTGGTCACTTAGCGTAAACTTTGAACATCAGGACTGTTCTCACGCGGAATAACCTTCCATTGATTGTCTATACCCCAGGTTTATGATAATAAGAAACGAAACTTCTTTTATCGAGTGTATTCTTGGGTATCCCCCAAGATTTAATTAATCAGTAGGAACACGTTCCTCTCGGAGCGCTCTTAACCCCTAAACATGATAATTTTTTTGCAGATATGGGTTTAAGGTGCCTTCGCTCGATCTTGTTTGGGCAAACATACTTGGCATATCCCTGCGAGGTTTATCGTAAGTAGACTCTCCACGTTTTACTTTTTCTCTTGTTTGTCTCTTTGTCATATGTTCCTTCTTATTCGGTTCCTTTCCTCTTCGAATCATTGATTTCATTCAGGAGGGAGATTTTTTCATATTCGAATAAAGGAAGTATATGATGATCGACAAACTGCGACTCCTTTTAAAATAAAAAAGAGAAAAATGAACGGAAACAAAGCTATCCAGATCATCATCCATAGAGAGACCAATCTAGAGCCAACCACCATACGCCGCAGATGCCGCCCATCACCGCCGCCACCCACTTTTCTTTTTATTTTAAGTTTTATTTTGTATTGTAAGTGAAGGAAGAAATTCAAAGGAACTTCAAGACTTTGATGGAGGAATTGAGGGAGATCTCAAGAGAATTGAGGGAGATAGATAAGTTTCTTTGTGTTTTTTGCTTGTAATACCCTTCTATGTTGATTTCTACTTTCAAACTCAAGTATGGTTGTGTTTTATTCATGAATTCTGAGTAAATTTCTTAATATTTTTTCTTAAAATGATAAGTGATTAAGTATTGGAGGGAAGTTGTGTGAAGTATTAGTTTTTAATGTTGGAAGAAGTTTTCATGATTTTAAACCTTGTACTTTATTTACTTCTTGATTTGACCAATTAAGATGTTAAACATTGTTGTGAGAACATGTAAGATCCGAGATGATATTGTCTCAATCAACAAATGATAAGAATCATGGTATGGTTGTGTTTTATTCATGAATTCTGAGTAAATTTCTTAATATTTTTTCTTAAAATGATAAGTGATTAAGTATTAGAGGGAAGTTGTGTGAAGTATTAGTTTTTAATGTTGGAAGAAGTTTTCATGATTTTAAACCTTGTACTTTATTTACTTCTTGATTTGACCAATTAAGATGTTAAACCTTGTTGTGAGAACATGTAAGATCCGAGATGATATTGTCTCAATCAACAAATGATAAGAATCATGTTTGATTTCATGGATGAGAATGAAGTTCATGGGGTTGAGTGCAAATAAATAAGGAAATAAACTTTGAAGGGTGTTGAATTAGAGGACTTTAGAGTGACAGACTAAAGCCCCCAATTGGATTTATAGTTCTAGGTTTTGATACGAGATGTTAGCTCCCAGGTGGAGGAAGAAGAGAGAACTCAAGAGTGAGAGCCAGTATCTTCTTTACCTAACCCGTTTTCAAGACTATTCAAACTATAAATTAACCAATGTTATTTATATCATCTCTATTTAGGGTAAAGAATATTATTACTCCTATTTGATACAATACAATTAGAATACTTTCACAACAGAATTCTTATACTTGTTACTGATTTATGATAATGAAAAAGATATTTTATTTATATTGCCTTCATCTGGAAAATATCTAATGAAAAAGATATTTTATTTATATTGTCTTCATCTGGAAAATATCTAGAAAAGTTAATTAGTTGCCTACTTTATTTTTAATTAACAAAAAATTACAAGAAGTGTCAAACTTTTATTCCTATTATAACATTTAGAGTTTAAGCAAGAACATTTTGCTAAGTAGAATTTTATTATCTAGTTTCTCCTATTTTGTAAAGATGCATATTATATTTTCCCTATGGGTTCGATATTCGGGGCTTAATTAAAAAGTTCTATATTACTTGATAACGATATGTATGCTTGCTTAGTATGCCATATTAAATATAATAACTGTATTCTTATTTGCTTCAAAGTCATGAATTTACCTAACTTTTGCTTGGGATCAAGTTTTTGTCTCCGTTTCAAAGTAAGAATTATAATTAAGGAAATTAAAAATATAATCGCATACATCACATTAACATATATAAAGAGAATTGGGATCAATAATCCTCCTCGCTCGACAATTGAATCAAAATGTGTCTACCATCCAAAGGGCCGATTTTCAAACCTCCAACTAGCTTCATGAGTTTAAAATGTTTTCGGAGAAACTTCAATTTAGGATGAACATACACAAATTTCCCCACTAGAGCAAGACGACATGAGGTAGCCAGATTAGCATTCTCAGAGTTAGAGAGGAAGAGTGCGAGCTTACCTACTTCCTTACCCGGCCGTTTGATGAAGCTAGCCTCGCTACCGAGGGCAAGCGAGTCGTGATAAGTGGGAGGGAAGATTAGGTTATTCGAGATGCGGTCAGGAA
>NW_018164444.1:22384656-22411293 GCF_001263595.1 Phalaenopsis equestris | reverse complement strand
TTTAATATATATATATATATATATATTAGTTTCTACATGAAAATTATTAATATTTATATATTTATATATTTTTTATATTAAAAATTGTAAATGAGTATGATCACAGGTTGATGGGTTGAATGACAATAACTCATGTTTGGCTTGTAGGCTCATTGAGCTTGACTCTCTAATTTGAATCCTTAAATGAGGTTCCCCAAATTGGTTGTTCATAACATGCTTAATTTCAATTGTATTAGCTTCTACGATAGGAGTTTGATTACTTAAGTGAATTTCATCTATCGTAGGATCAATGTAAACTCTTAATGGTCTACGCGCATTATGATGATCATTAATCGATTCCCGTGTATCTAAATTAATTTGTTTATTGTTCATCATTTCTTCTACAAGTTTTTGAAGCCTTATCTATTTTTTAATTCTTATAATAGTTCTCTCTAATTCTGAATCGTATGGTTCAAGTCCTATAGGCCATGAACTACACATTCATTGACTAAAAACTCAATTAGTAGGTTTCACACAAACACACAAATCAAATATACAAAAATATTTTTATAATTTTTATTTTTCAAACAAACAAGCAATTACACACCAAAAACTAACAATACGAATTTCTAAGTCTTGGTCTAAATGGTTAAACTAAAATTCTCCAAAGTTAATTACACCTTCGCTCCTCGGTAACGGTGCCAAAAACTTGACACACTATTTTTTCAAGTGCACTCGCACTCTAGGGTCTCACACAAGTGTACGTGTCATATCAATAATATCAAATTTTGAGTCTGGAATATCAATCCCATTAGAAGTGAGAAAATTAGA
Source organism: Phalaenopsis equestris (assembly GCF_001263595.1). Lineage (NCBI taxonomy): Eukaryota > Viridiplantae > Streptophyta > Magnoliopsida > Asparagales > Orchidaceae > Phalaenopsis > Phalaenopsis equestris. Next base: position 22,410,483 of record NW_018164444.1, on the reverse strand, counting down.
CTTAAGAGAAGTTTTAGCCTTCTAGGTTTAATTTTAGCTTGGAATTGAAATTAAGTTAAGGTTCTACAAACTTCTCATACTGAATTGCAATCTAGTTTTAAAGATTAAATCCTACAGAAATCTTACTTACCCCAATTGGATTGGTGATTATTAAGTTATAGAGCTACATTTCCTTAAAGTGATATAAGTGGTAGTGTAGAAAATGTAAAGTGTCAATTGTGAACGTGACTAGTGATAAATATGAGCAACTCTCTTTTTTACCCTCTCCTAAGTACATAAAAAGTTTGGTTAAATTTTTTTTAATTCCTTAAACCCCAACTTGAACCCATCAAAGACAATATCCCTAAAGTTTGCATCTCTCTTTTTTACCTTCAATGTGAATAATCTAGTTGTTCTACCATAGCTCTCCCGAGTCATTATGGATCACAACACATTTTAACAATTCGATTGGCTAGATTGAAAAGTAAATAAAATTTAGAAGGTTACTCATCACATTAAATTTTAAAAAACAATTTTAGAAACACTTTGCACTCCTATACAATCTACTGAACCATTACAAGAAAAAGTTAAAGGAAACTACTCAGAACACATGAAAAACACACCACAAAGCATCATTTAAAACTAGAAAATACACTAAATAATTATTTTTATAGAAATATAATAAGAAAAATACACAGTACTAGCTTTCTCTCCTTTACAAAGCTTTGAGATTGCTCCCCTAAGGATCTCCTGATCCCTTGCTGCTCTCCTGAATAATCTCCTCACAATATACCTCAAATTCCTCATCAATTGATCAATGAAACTTATCCTATTTTTTCCTCTTTTACTCCTTATAACCTCTCCTTTCTCTAAAAACTCCTCATTAAAACTCTTTATCTGATTGAATAACTCCCCACATCGTGTGTATGAATTGCTGAAAAATGCCAAGGCAATTTCTGACGTCTGAGTGCCAGTCTCTCTGGTTGCCTAATTGGCTTTGAGCGTTTAGGCACCCATAAATCTGGCACCAAGAAGCTAGTGGTGGGGCTTATGCGCCCAATGGCTGGCACATAAGCGCCAGCCTCTCAGGTTCCCAGTGCTAGGACCAACGCCTAGGCTCATGTCTCTTGTAGCCTCCTTAGCTCCAAGTCTTCTTCATTTGCTTCATTTATCCTTCACTTTTCTCCATGTATAATACATATTATTCATGCAAGAAAAATATTAAAATACATTTCCTTAAAGCACAATTTTATCCATAAAAAATGTGCAAAATATAAAGAATTTAAGCTTTTTTTTTACACATCACCCTTCTCTTTTTTTTCGCTTCTTACACTGTAGTTTTCATGCTTACTTTTATTGATTTTATGCGTAGCTACGACATGTTTCATGTTGGCATTCTACACTATTATGCTTTTACTTTTCAGTCTTGTATTACATATTATCCCTGTTTACTAATTATTTTTTTTCCTTTTTCAAATAACAAATGCTCCATCTCCAGAGAGACACACATTTAGGGAACTTTCAAAAACACATATCGGAGGCTGAAGAAGGTCGTCAGCAGTGATGACATGTATGTCACTCATGCAACCACTTCGATAACCTCTCTTGTTGCCCATCTTCCTACACCAGCTCCCTTGCAGCACCACCTCCCACTCATGCATCATATTTTTGCCTAGATTTTTCATTCGATGAGCAAGACCCCTTGACTTCAGCACCTGAGATTGCTGACACCGTTTATAGAGCCTATATTGAGCCGAAGGGTGACTCGTAAGTCAACTTCTTTTTTACAGTAAAGTAATTTCAATTTTTATTCTATTTAATAATGCAACTAATGTTTCATATGCATGTTGTACCACTCTAAACCACCCATAATGCAGATCACGAAGATCATCCGGAGCAAGTATGATCAGCCATATCTCTCATGGAAGCAGATCCTTATGACAACTCGTGATACGTATTTTAAGATGTTTGAGCTATTATATTTTAATTTAAAATATAAATTTTATTTCTACATTTTTTATGCTAATGAAGCTCACAAAAATTCTAACTTGCAAAGGTCTTTCTACTGGTCGCCGGAACTTCACCAGCTGATCCAACGAATTTTTGAGGTTCATGCTAGACATAGGCTCAGGGATATGCTCACTACAACACGAAAGAAGGGGCAGAGGGTTTTGCACTCCACATTGGAGGTTCGATCCTCCAAATTCAGAAGCTTATCGATTTATGTAATTATGAGACTCTTATATTTATCTGATCATGTACACATGCCAAGGAGCTTGACCGAGAGCCATCCACTGCAGAGTTGCATGTTCTCACGCATCGGTGCCCGGGCACATAGTAGTGGGTATCCGATCACTCTCAACGTGTCAATGTAAGTTAAGAAAATTTATTTTCTATTTTATTGGGGGGCTGTTAGTATGCTAATTAATGTTTGAATTTTGTTATGTAGGAGTAGTACGAGCAGCTCTAGGAGAGATAGAGAGAGATGATTAGTCAGACCTCGCCGTCTGCCAGTAGCAGTAGTAGTTTACCACTGCTCAGTCTGAATTTGAGTTATGGATATAGGCGGCGAGGAAAAAGAAGGGGAGAAAACACGAACTTGGAGCAAAGGAGATAACATTTGAGGTCGAGCATTCCCGTGTAGTTGTGGGTGGTCCTAGCTCGTTACAGGCTTAACACGAAAAGCTTGTAAGGTGGGTCATGATGATGAATGAAGAGCTTTGATGGGTGCATGAAGCCCAACAGATGGTTGCATATAGTCTAGCATGCCTGACGGAGAGTTTTGATCACCAGAGCAATCAACATATGCTTCCGATCGAGGAAGATGAGGAGGAGGAGGAGCAGGATGATGATGAGAAGGAATATTGGAATTTTTTTCTGTGTTGGATGATCTTCCCCCAACATAGAGACTGGCTTTATATTTTTTTTCATTATTGTTTAGGCAAGTTTTCAGTTTTTTGTGTTATGAATCTCGAACACTTTGATCTATTTATATTAATCTAATTTGACATTATTATGTAGATATGTTGCAGATTTCTTTTATCAGTTTTGATGATAGATAAATGCCCTATTATGTTGATTGTGTTTGTTATGTGTAGATATGTGAAAATATAATCATTTTGATATATATATATGTCGGCACTATTTTTGGTTGGAGGAGTTGCCCGTTAGAAGTTGTTAGTCACCGAAATCTGAATCCCATTGCACGCTTCAGAAAGGCGTTTAATTTATATATATATATATATATATATAGTTTCTTACAAGTTTGCATCGAATTAACATTGAAATATTCCGACACTAAATATAATAATCAGCCATTCAATACCCGACACTGCTAAATCAATGGAATAAAGACCAACCAGTCTAACGCTAATTATTATCAGATGATGTTAATTACCGGCGACCAGGTTCTATACTAACTAGCGTCAGGTGGGTTGGAAGATATTACGTCGTTAAGCTAGCATCACTCGTATTTTTTATGAAAATTTTTAGTGACGGATTTTTATGACGTAAATTCAGAAGAAAATAAAAATCTGACGCTAATGTCAATGCAAAATTAATTAGTGATGCACATTTTAATTCCAAAATATTTTCGACACTAATCTGCTTTAACGTCGAAAAATGGCTCGATTAGCGTTGAAAATATCTGATACTAATCGGGCATTTCCCCGTATTGTATTTTGCATCAACAATCAGATGAATTCATTCTTCTACAACTGTCAAACACCATCGACCAACGCTCGCCGGCCGCCGACCACCATCAGCCTCCAACTAATTCTTACAGTGAAGTTCTTTTTGGAATCACAATGTGCATTACGGAATCCCACTATACTTTATGAAGTTGTGAGCATTTCACAGAGCAATATATCATCCAACAAACCATGCAACTACACTCATCAAAGACATGGTAACAACACACCTCACATATGATGCAAAGATGCATTTTGAAGATGGTGAAACAATGCACCCCAAATATAGTGAACGTATCATCCAACAAACCATGCAACTACACTCATCAAAGGCATGGTAACAACACACCTCACATATGATGCAACGATGCATTCGGAAGATGATGAAACAATGCACCCCAAATATAGTGAACGGCACTCCCGATGATGCCATAACAATACACTCGACATACGGTGCAACAACACCTACCAAAGATTGTGTAATAATGCACCCCGATAATGATGAATTTCTCCGTACGCATGAAGCTCTCACCTTACAACTCCTCACTATGGCCTACGTTGTCCATAGCTTGTGTAGCTCTCAACTTCGACATTTGCTGCCTGCTGATTTCAACATAATTAACTATTATGACCTACATAACCAACTACGACCTACATGACTTACATAACATGTAGCTCCCAACTCAAGCCTTGACATGCTACAAACATTATCATAACTCATATAGCTCCCAAAATTGGCCCCTATGTCCCACAGACGTCATTGCAGCTCACCACTACAGTCTACGTGACCAAATATAGTCTATGCGTTTTACAACTTGTGCAACTTCCAACACCGATTCTTATGGATTACGAACATTATTACAACTCAACACTACGACCTACATGACTAGTTACAACCCATGTGGTTCATAGCTCGTGCAGATCCCGACAATGATACTTGTGGCCTACATATGTCATCATAGCTCTCAATTACGACCTACATGACCGGTTACGACATATGTGATTCATAACATGCCCAACTCCCGACTCCGGCTTTTGAGGCCTACATAAGTCATCACAACTCACCACTATTATTTACGTGACCAATTACGACCAAAATGACTCATAACTCGTGCAACTCCTAACTCTGGCCCATGAGACTTACATGTCATTATAACTCACATTTATAACATATGTGACCAACTACGACTTACATGGCTCACAATTCATTTAGCTATCGACTCTAACTTCTATGACATACAAACATTATTATAGCTCACCACTATGACCTATGTGACTAATTATGATCTACGTGGCTCACAACTTGTGCAGCTCTTGACTCATGCCTCTATGGCCTACGAACGTCATCACAACTCACCACAATAGCTTATATAATCAACTACAGTCTATATAACTCACAACTTCTATAGCTTTCTATCACGGCTTCTACGACCGACCAACATTCTTAAAGTAACCATCTGCTATCATGGCCTTCAACTAGACATATATAACCAATTTATGCTACAGTCCTCTACAAAATTCTAGTACCTAATTTTTAATATAATTAAAAATAATATATATATTATATATATAATTTTATGATTTAGAATTACTTCATTATTTAGCTTTATGAGATGCCGTGGATGAATATGATGCATCTCACACCACAAATTTTAAGTAAGAGGCAAATGGCAAGCAGCTCAGCTCTCCGATTCTCGCAGTAGGAGAGATCACCAAGTAGACGCCATGGCTTCTTCCTCCATTCCACTCCATTTCGACACCGTCCGAAATCCTCTACTTCAAAATAACAGCTTTCTCTTTCGCAAAGCCCCATCAATCCTCCATCATTCTTTCAGGTCCGGTAACTACACAGTGATAACTCCTTCTGCCAAGTTCAACCTCTACGAGATGATGGGCGGACGGGGCCTCTGCAATGGAGAACAGGGCCTCAGAATGGAGCTCGAGAAGTCAGCCATCAGAGAAACAGAATCCCTACCTCATAATCAAGATGCCGTTTCCGTCGAGACCACTCTTCTTTCACCCTCCAACCCTGTGGACGAACTTAGCTTCGACAAGGAACTTATGGGGCTCACTGGTGGCTTCCCCGGTGGCGAGAAGGGTCTTCAAAGCTTCATTGAGAAGAATCCGCCTCCCATTAAGAAAAGTGGCGGTGGAGAGGAGCCATCGGGAGATCTGCTTCAGGATTCGAAGCCCAAGCCCCCTGAGCTTCCATCGCTAATGCCGGGGATGATTGTAAATGTGAAGAACCCGGAAAACCCTTTCTACCTGTACAGTGGTATCGTGCAGAGGGTCACCGACGGGAATGCTGGAGTCCTCTTTGAAGGGGATGATTGGGAGAAGCTTCTCACTTTCAACCTTCATGAGCTCGAGAGGAGAGAGACGGGACCGCATATGGTTGATCCCACGTCCGCCATTCACGAGTCCTTTGTGGACACGAAGTCTGAGTGAGAAAGATGCCGACTGAGAGAAAAGTAGTAAGCTCACTTCTCTTCGATTCTAGAGGGTTTCAACTAGCCAGTTTTTCTGATGTTTACATTATACTGATGGCCATCAAACTAATGAACTTGTGATTCGTTATTGGATCTTAATAATTGTGAATTCATATTGTGATTTCTATCGCTAAAGCCTATTTATGATATTGAATTTATTTTGTGATTTCTAGCTCACATCTGCTTCTCCAATCTTAATCTCGCGGATTTACCTGCGATGGGATTCATTTTGTGAAGAAATATATTGTGAAAATCATATCATAGGATATAAAAGGGGAATGTCTCTGCCCCGGCAAATTACTCACTCAAGTTCATGGTGAGTTAATGTTTTCATTTTAAAATGGGGTTCTTTTGAGAAGTTTGATAGGTCGTCATGTTATCGGAACTAAGGGGTAAAAAGATTGGGATTCTATGCATTTTCCCTATGTGGTTCAAGAAAATATTGAGTCCGGAGTCCGGAAGCGAGCTACATCCGGACAACGGACGTGATACGACGGAGGTTAGAGCTTCCACTCCTCCCCACTATATCACGTCCATTGTCCGGATGCAACTCTGGGTCCGGACTCCGGGCTTGATATTTTTTCTTGTGGTTCAGTATTTTGTAGTTAGAGCTTCCACTCCTCCCCACTATATCACGTCCGTTGTCCGGACGCAACTCTGGGTCCGGACTCCAGACGCAATATTATTTCTTGTGGTTCAGTATTTTGTGATGGCTTTGTTGCATTTAATCCTTAAAGATCATGGTCAACTGGTCTTCAATGTTTTTGTTGAAGATTGAGAAAAACTTGTCATCTTATGTGTTAACTTTCATTTAGTTTCTTATTTTAGGATATTTTGCACTAGCAATATGTCCTATTATATATCACTGCACATAAAAAATTCTCAAGGGTTCGGTGCAAGCTTCAAGATAAATTGCTAAGACTAACTTATACTTGCCATGGTGGATATTAACTCACTAAAATCAGCAAAAACTTGTCTAGTTCAATATGAACTCTTCAGGACTATGGCAAACTTGCCCAAATTCAAACTTCATTATCTAACATTCGTTCAACCAAGCTGGTAAGTTCATCTAGTAAACCTGCGGCTTCAACCACTAAGTAGATGGCCTCATTCTTTGAAGACTCTGGCTGAACTAGTCCTTTGTAATTAGACTACAGATCTCATGTATTTTATGGTAAATGACCATTGAGTCTTTCTATGCATTTTTGTTACGATGTGGTGTATTATATAACTTATTTTATAGTGCTCAAATCTCGATACAAATCTATAAATATGTGGTTAAGGCTAATTAAGCTCTTATTTAGTGAAATTCTAGAGCTTCTCACTCAAAATTCTCTTTTCTTTTTATTAACTTTTTTTTCTTATTGTAAGTGCTAATAATATTTTGGTATTATCCAAGATTTTTTTTTTTGGATTTAATATTTTCTAAGGTGCATTCAGCATGAAGTATGCTAAGAACTATAAGAAATCCACTTCAAGAAGAAAAGGGACAAATAAATATTGAAAAATGGAAATTTTTTTGTAGGGAGGTATCTTGCTGAGATGGAGGAGAGAGTGACAAGGAAGAATAAATGAGTGAAGGAGTGTATGTTTTGTAGGGAGGTATCTTGCTGAGATGGAGGAGAGATTGACAAGGAAGAACTAGAGCTACTTTTAGTGCGGCGATTCTGAGGGATCACCATATTCTCTATCATCTGCAATAGATACTTGAGAGCAAGAGCACTACCCTACATTCCAGTGAACGGTGAAATTTACTATACTAATTGTTGGCTTACAAGAGCCATGTAAACCCCTCCTCCCCTGTTTCTTAGGATAAGACCAATGGTGAAGATTAGTTTGAAATATTAAGTAATAGTTTTGAGATGCAACCTAAGTTTCAAAAACACATAAAACATACAGTAACTATTGATTTCATCACTAAGATTACAACATAAACTCATTAAGAAGAGCAAATCATATGAACATATAAAGGAGCAAAACAAATATATGTGTAACGATTTTTACGTGGTTCGATTGTAGCATACATCTATGTTTAGGTGTTTACCGCCCCTGGAATTCCAGCACAACTTACATTAAATCAAATATCATTACTCCATAAGTGGAGAAGCCTTGTAAATTTGGACCACCTCTCATTCACTGCGCACCATCTTGATCTTTTTTCTTCAAGATTCAGTCATCTTTCTCGGTGTTCTGCACCTGAATATTAAAAATAAGATACAATACAAAAGAAATTATAGCAAATGTAGCCGATACACATGCATAGATAGCTGTGCACAAAAAAACCAAGAAGTTCAACAGTCTCAAAGCATCAAAGTATCTGTTACAACCAAGCAAACTTTTGTCCCTTATCAAATCTCTTAAATTTATTTTTATGAACTTAGGTGGCTGTTCGAAAATAGAGGAGCGGATGCTTGGGTTTTTAAAATATGCAATGGTATAAGCTCTTATTCATAAAGCCTTAAGATAATATATAAAATTGGTGGCTAGAGTTTGTGATTTTTAACTCGGGGTAATAGAATAATTTAATTGAGTTTTTTTCAAGTTTATTTGCGTAAACATTTATGAACTATCAGCATAATATAAATTCAAACGGGTAAAAATCATCATTATAACTTTTTCGATTTCAACCTTGGCGGAGAAAACTACAATCAAGATGTTGAAGAATTTGCTCTAGAAAACCTGTAGGACAATAAACAAGAAAAGGAACTAAAAGAAAACTCAAATCAAGATTACCTAGATTACGTGGTTCGGTCCATAAGACCTACATCATCGAGAGGGAATCAAGGAATAAATTCACTAAGACAATCATAATGATTACATTGTTCAATCCTAGAGATGGACCATGTTTCAAACTCTCTCTCGATCTTCCACTCAATACAAGTTTTCTTGGTTCTTCTCTTTGATCTCGGATTTTCTCCCCTTAATCCTCTAAACTCACATACACATTATATATATAGACAATGACTCTTCTCAAGTTGATCGGTTCAACACCTGTCATAGCCAAATGACTGTTATCTCCTTTAGCTATTGAAACCTCATTATAAGCTGCAACGTTGTTAGTTCACCTAATTGAGAGTCTTCATAACAAATCTCCACTTTGACTCCCAATTACAAATCTCCATAATAGAGATTCCCTCCAAACAGCCCCAAAGGGCCTTTAATCCTTGGTTGATTTCACTAAGTCCGGACAGTATTTGAACTTAGCTGAATGTAGCACCTTGATGAGCATGTTAGCTAGATTCTCTTCAGTGGGTATCTTCTCTACTACTATTGAATCCTTAGCAACAACATTCCTCACAAAATGAAGCTTCACGTTTATATGGCCAGACCTCTCATTAAAGACCTGGTTCCTGGTCAAGTGAATTGTGCTTTGGTTATTGCAGAATACAGTTACAACCTTCTGATGTATGTTAAGCTCTTCAGCCATGCCCTTTAGCCACATAGCCTCCTTAATTGCTTTTGTCACAACAATGCATTCAACCTCTATTGTTGAAAGATTCACAACGGATTGGAGATTGGACTTCCAGCTGACTGCAGTACCGAAGACAGTGAAAATAAATCGAGTCAATGACTTCCTGGTGTCAATTCTTTCTGCATAATCAGAGTCCACATATCTGACCACCTTTTCCTCTTCATTCTCTAGCTTCTTAAAGAGCAGTCCCAACTCAGTAGTAGCTCTTAAGTATCTAAGAATTCATTTTAGAGCTTCCCAATGAGCCTATCTAGGATTTGTCATGAACCTGCTTATGATGCTGACGACATAGGCCAAGTCTAGCCTGTTGCAAACCATCCCATATATGATGCTACCAACACCACTGGCGTAAGGGACACTCTCCATGTATCTTTTCTCATCTTCACTCTCAGGTGCTTGAGAGTTTGACAATCTAAAGTGTTGTCCAATTGGTGTTGTAACCTGCTTGGCCTCGTGCATGTTGAACTTTATTAGAATTTTTTGAATATATGACTTCTGAGACAAGAACAAGCTACTCTTCTTTCTGTCTCTTGTGATCTCCAACCCTAAGATCTTTGTGGTAGTCTTTGTGGTATGTCTCAGGTCCTTCGTGTCAAATTCTGAGTTGAGCATACCTTTGATCTTCTAGACCTCCTCCTTGCTTCTGCGAGCTACTAACATATCCTCTACATATAGGAGCAAATAAGTACTTATATCACCATCTTGCTCCTTCATGTATCTACATATAGGAGCAAATAAGTACTTATATCACCACTTTACCACTCTACACAAGTGTTGTAGCTGCTTCTGACAAAACCAATCCTTAACATAAACCTCATCAAATCTTTTATAACATGGTCTCGGGCTTTGTTTAAGTCCATATAATGATTTCCTTAGCAAGCAAACTTTATCTCTGATTTCAAGCGTACAATACCCTTCTGGCTGGGCCATATAGACGGTTTCTTCCAACTTTCCATGTAAGAACGTAGTTTTAACATCTAGCTGTTTTAGTTCCAAATCAAATTGGTCCACTAGTGCTAAAAACAACCTGATAGAGCAATGTTTTACCACAGGTAAAAAAAATTCATTGAAATCAATTCCTTCAACCTGTGAGAATCCCTTTGCAACTAATCTGACTTTATACCTGGACTTTCAATGCATGATATGTCCTCCTTCTTCTTGAATAACCCGTTACAACCAACTAACCGTTGGTTCTTTGGTCTATCCACAAGCTCCCAAGTTTTGTTTTTCATCAAAGAAGTCATTTCGTCATCCATTGCATCAGCCCACTTGTGTCTCTCCTTACTCTTAAGAGCTTTGACCCGACCCACAATTATGTAATTATTTAAGTTCGAAAAGCTAACCAAAATATTTACCCAATTTATATTAAGCGGCTAGTGTGGAAAATAAATGTGTAATTAAATTGATTAATAGTTTACACACTAGGGGCACTACGCAAGCATACATATTTTTTCAAGTAATATTGAATTTTTTTTAAAAACCTCAGTATCGAACCCACAGAGAAATAATGAATTTACTATGCTAACTTAGAAATATTTCTACTTAAACTGTAAACTAAATTTGCAAGAGAATAATATCGAACTATTTGTAAAGGGTGTAACTAAAATGGCTACTTTTAATTTAAACTAAAAGTAAATGTAAAGTCTTTAAATAAAAATGTGTAAAGAAGTATGATTATAATAAAAAGTTTTTCCCCTTTCAAAGAGATTGTAAATCAGTGCAAGAATCAAATGATTAAAGATGAAAATGATGTATTGTAACAAATAGAAGTATACATATTCTTTACCCATCCGAGCATAAAGAACATTGGCTAATCTAAAGTAATCTAAAGTTAGTTCAAGCTTGTGTGGTAGTGCTAAGTAGATTCTAGTCTCTCACTTCTAGATTACCCACTGCGTCATCTCTATAGGACCTATCAGGGACCCTTAGTTCCAATAATAGACTAAAGTGGTAAAGGATCTAGCCTGTCACTCTAGATACACAAATTCTACGCCCATCAAAACTTATCTCCCTATCTATTTGCACTCCCCCCTGAACTTGACATCCCCTTTCTCTAAGGTTTAGTGTGGTACTAATTAGTTGGTGAAATCATAGCCCTCCCGGGTAATTATGTTTCACAATGAGTTTTAACATCACAGATGACCAGTTTGCAAAGCAAATGAAAAGCCGACGAAAATACCATCACAAATTGTTTGAATAAAAGAAATATTTAAAACATTCTAATCCTACACATCATTACTTCTTATTGTAAGGAGAAAGAAAAGAAAACTACTCAGAAATTATTCGTGGGGATAACAAAACAAAACATGATATATATTAAAAACCAAGTTTAGAAGACAAATCTTAAACAAAAGTACAAATACTTATCTCAAACTTCTCCCTAAGCAATTCTCTGAAGCTTTCTGACTTAACTTGACTCCACAAGACTCACACAAGACTCCACAAGACTCATACAGAATCACCAACTTACACAAGCTCGATGATCCATATGTGGTCATTTTAAATATCCCCAATTGTTGAACGGATTTGAGTGTAATGTTTAGAACCATACCCGTAAGCATTGGGTATGACTATATGTTAAGTTGTAACGAGAGTTTTCATTGATGTGATTTAATTAAAGAAATCATGAATCATATTTTGGTGTATTCTTATATTTGAGGATAATTTTCTTCAATAAATCATAGCAAACTCAAATGTCTTATGAAATATCCAAAATCTTTAATCCAGAGAGTGACTCTGGACAACCCTATAATCTCTTGGATTATCTCAAGTTCATTTTGGTTTTACTATTTTGTTAAATTAATCCTCACATGTTGAATTATTATATTGTGCTGAGTGTTTTATGTCTTAATTGACCCATTAGTAAGGGCAAATGATTGATTTAAATGTTTAATGGAGAGTTATGTGGATAGATTCCCCCGGGATGTGCTTATAAATCTTAAGAGGATTTACGCTCTTAACCCTCAATTGGGTTTGAGCTTGTAGTGTTTTCAAATGTTTCAAGTTCATTTATGTTTTCTTCTTAGCTACTCCTCAAGTGTTTCAAATGTTTCAAGTTTTCAAATGTTTCAAGTTCATTTATGTTTTCTTCTTAGCTACTCCTCAAGTGATATTAGATCAAACCTAATACAATACTAAGCTCTTAAGGCCTAGGGGTAAACTTGTAATTTTTGAAAATTTTGTAAAAATGCTTGATCTTGATTGAAAAGAATTAAATTTTTGTTTATTCATTAGTTGAGGGTTTAAATTAATGAATTATGAACTTCCTAATCCAAAACCCTTACTTTTGGATCATCCAAACTTTTTTTTTTTTTTCAATTTATAACAGTTCAAATAATTACAGTTTTGTCATTTTGTAGAAAATGCCATGAATGAGTTACTACTCAATCACTCCTCAGGTTTCAATCATTTTAGAGAATTAATCATCATTATTTAATGTCCTTCCCCTTTGATTTATCCTAAAGATTAATTAAGTTAGGGTTCGGGTGTAAAATTCCCAAAATGCCTCTAGGGTTTCCACATATAACTCTCACATTTTGATTTAAATAATCATGAAAGTTCACGGATCAATTAATCATGGGCCAATTAAGACATGTATTTAGTTTCTTTAATTAATTAAAACCCTAATTGTGAATATCTAATGTTAATTGATTTGATTTTTCAAAACATGTTTTCTGTCCTTAGAAAAATTTTATAGTGTTCCCCAAAGTCAGAGGCCCAATTAGAGCAATTTTGGTGACTTTTTGAAATGTATTTTAATTTTTATAATTTTTAAATGATTTTTGAAAAGAAAATAATTAGAAAATATTTTTTTTTAATTTTAAAATAAAGTTTTATTTTTATTTGATCCCTCTAACTTAAGAAAACTCATCAAAGTTTATTTTAAATTCTTCTGATTTTTCTTTTAATTTCAATGAATATTTTAAGTGAACACAAAAAGAGCCATTAGAAAATTAGGCCTTTTAGATTTAGGGGTGTCTTTTAACTTTAAAAAAATCAGAGGGCCTCCCTAACAGCGTTAGGAACAAGCCTACAAAATTTCAAGTCAAAATGAACAATATTTAAATTTTTATAATTTAATTATTCTTTGGTGTTTTAAATTATGTTAAAATAAAATATTAAATAATTTTTTTCAAAATTTGGTCCATAATATTCCCTTTAGTTCAACGAGCATAGTGATGTTTTTATTTTATTTTTCTGATTTTTCTACATCAATAAATCATTTTTGGAAGTTAAAATCAATTTTCTGAAATTAATTAAAACAAAAAATCCTAATTTTTTAACTTAACCATGTGAGCGCCTGCGCAACCTTGACAGCTTCGAAAGGCAGCGCTGATAATACAACAGTATAACTCAAATAAAATCGGAGTAACACGGAAATAACACCGGAATACGACAAGAATAACACTGCGTCGGCTCCTGGTGTGCACACGTCACTTCGCCATTTGCTGCATTTTCCATGTCCTTTCCACGTCAGCTTGTGGTTTATGCTCCACTCAGCCGTCCGACTTGATCTCCACCATTCATTTAATACACACAAGAAAAACGGATGACCTCTAGTTATCGTCCCAAAAGTAGCCCTAGTCCGAGAATCTCCACCCTAAAATGCTAACATCTCCTATTTACTAAACCAAATTGAGAGGGGTTTATTCCCACACCTTCATCTAAGAAGGAGAACATATCTATATGACTAAGCAAGCATGGAGTGTTCATCTTCTTCACAAAAGTTCAAAACCGAAGCAAAAAGTGGTGTTTTTTTGCTATACCTTTGCCCAAGGGGTGAGACCTCGATTGGGTGGTTATAGAAGCTTAGCATGAGTCTTATAAACCTCCTCCAAGTGCTGAATTCTTCTGAGAATAGGTCCAAGTATGGACTTGACCAAAAGGTGGCTTGCGTTTGGTCTAGGACTAGGTTAGGGGCTGTGAGGATAATGGATTTTGATGGGGAATGAAGTTTTGGCAAGGTTAAATTTTTAAACCGAAAAAAGTCTTGATTTTGTATGGTGAAATTGGGATGGCTGAGTGAGTGGAAATGACCAAGGTTGCTTGGGATGAGCTTCCTAAGATTGCAAAAAGGTATGGAGAGATTTTGGCAGGGTTAGCTCTCAATGCAATCTATTTTGAATGTGAAATGTGGCCAATTTATAGACTCGCCCGAAGGGGAGGAGGCAGGGATTGTTCTGACGAGCGAAGATCTTTAAGAACGAAAGGATCATTTCTCCCTCAAATGTCACAGAGAAACAAATTGGAGTGGTTTTTCTTTCACCAAAATGGGAGGTTGGTCGTCCCAATGATTTGAGTTAACGAGGGCTTCGGGAAGGGGGGATTTCAGGTAATTGGTGGAGAGGGAGAAGACAAATTGTACTGTGACGTGTGTGTGTGAGTTAAATTAAGAGAGTAAATGACTTCAGGCGGTCCTCTTTAGGTGTTATTGGGCACGTTATTAATGGCATATTTTGGTGTTATTGTCGAGGGATCACGACAACAATGTTATTGATGGTTGTATTTCGGTTGTATTGAGGATTTTTTTGGCGATTAATTGAAGGAGGGCGTTCCGCGTGCGAAATCATGGAAAACATGTGTTATCTAGTGATTTATTGCGACGACAATGAAAACAATATTCTTTGTGGTAGTATTTTGGCTTGCGGGATTACCGTGGTTATGTGGCAAGTGGTGTTATTAGTGGGGTTTTTTCAAGTGTATTTTGGTGTTACCATAGTTTCACGACGAAGGGTGTTATCGACCAGGTGATTTCAGTTGTATTTTGGTAGTATTAGGAATTGAAGGAATACAGGTGCACCGCGTGGTGAGGTGGTAGTGTTTGGCAGTATTATGACAATAGCGTGGAGACAGTGCTATTGGAGGGTTTATAGCGGTGGTATGACGGTGTTACTACATACTTTTTGCCATAGAACCGTCGCATTAAGACAAGGGCGTGAAACTGGTGTTATTGGGTGTTATTGCGGTGATTTTGGCCATGGTTTGGAGGTGTTATTTGCGGGATTTTGGCCATGGTGTTACTGGCTCGGGTTTAGCCCAAATCAAACCCAAACTCTACCTAAACCCATTTCTCACTTCAATTTAACTCACATTCACACGACAAATGACAATTGGTGACTTGGGTGAACTTTCAGAGATTGTCGATTCGACAAAATTGGATTAAAGCTTGGAATTTAGTGAAATTGGATTAGATTTTGGATTTTGGTGGGTTTAATGTGAATTTGAGTTTGGACTTGGGAAATTTTAGTAGAGATTAGGATAATTTAGTAGTGTTTGGTGAAACTAGGGGTCATTTGATAACTTTTGGAGAATTTTGGGTAATTGTGGTGGGATCAATTTGGTGACTTTGGTGGAGATGAGGTCAATTTGATAATTTTGGGTAATTAGGATGGATAATTGATGTAAAATTGATGTGTCTTTGAGTTTGGAACTCATGAGGTTTGGATTTGAAGTTGTATTCAAAGTTCAGAAAGGTTAAGTTGGATCTTGGTAATTTTGGGAAATTTGTGATAGTTTTAGGGTTGTAAAAGTGGTAGTGTGATGAGTGAAATATGAACAAGACCATCATAGGGCTTAATGGTCATATAGGAACTCTCTTTGAGTTCCCTCATGTTGGTCTCAACCTCGCAAGTATTGGAGGTCAAAAAAACCCCTTATGTGAGACTCTAAAAGAGCTAGGAAGCGGTTTGAAGTTCTAAATGAGGCGGGTTCCATCACTAAGGTTCTAGGATAGTCAAAGGGAAAGTCCTATGGCTAGATCCTAAATCCTAAAAGGAAAACTAGACCTTACCAAAAATGAGGTCAACAAATGGACTCCCGATAGTTGTGGTGTGCTAGAAAAGCACACCGCGTGTATTGGTGTTTATCAAAGTGATCAACAAAACCAACGAAGAATTGTCCAAGTAGTCATACTTAAACAAGACGGAAATTAAATTGGATATGGGAATGAATGAGTTAGGTCTCCTGCTCGGGAATTCCCAGCTCAAGAAAGGATTCAAATTGAAGACTTTGAAAGTTCTCGCTGGAGATTAGCAGGTGTATTATCAAATTGTTGCTGTGAATTTGAGTTTCCAAATTTAAGTGTTGATTTGATTTATTTTCTTATTTTATTTTGTGTGTCCATTTTTGTCTTGATGTTTGAGATTTTAAGAGTGAAAGTTATTCAATTTTTCTTGCTGTGGATTTGATAGTTTGTCGATTTGATTTGATAGGATGACTAGATCAAGCAGGAAAACACAAAAACTCACATCCAACTTGAGAACTAGTGACAAAAATTTTGCTACATTGGGAAGAAAAGTTATACATTTATTGAAAGGTTTGATGGAGAAGTTCAGAGATAATAAGGAGGATCTACATATGATTTTTATTGATTTAGAAAAAGCTTATGATAAGGTTCCAAGAGATAATCCTTTGGAGAGCCTTTGGAGAGTTCTTGAGAAGAAAGGTGTTGTTATGATTTATATTCAAGTCATTAAAGATATTTATACAAGAACTGTTACTTGTGTTTGAAGAGAAGAAGGATTGACCAAATATTTTCCTATCTCGGTTGGTTTACATCAGGGATTGGCTTTAAGCCCATATGTTTTTGCTTTAGTTATGGATGGTCTTACTAGGCATAGGAGGATGTACTTTGGTGTATGCTTTTTGTTGATGATATCCTTCTCATGGATAAGATGAGAGAAAAAACTCAAGAAAAACTTGAATTATCGAGGTCTACTTTGCAGTCTAAAGCTCTTCGTTTGAGTAGAACTAAAACTTAATACATGAATTGTAATTTTAGTAGTAGTAACAAAAATGTAGCTATGGGTCATCAAATTATTAAAAGGTGTGAGCACTTTAGATATTTCGGGTCTATTGATCAAATTCGTGGTGATATTGATGGGGATGTTAATAGTAGAATTTGAAGGTGTGGATGCTTTAAAGTTCACTTACTCTTATCCAAAAATGGAGTTAATTTGCTAAGTTTTTTTCTCTGATCTTAAACTTGAGGGTAGTTGGAGTGTAGTTCTTATTGATGGTAGGCATATAATGATAAAGTTGGAGAAAGAGATAGATTATGGAATGGTATTCTCAAGAAAAATTTTCTATATTGAGGGAGTGTCAATGAAGGTCCTCAAGTGGATAATAGATTTTAATCCCTAAGATGAACTGCCTATAGTAACTATCTAGATCAAATTCCCTAGTTTGAAGTTACACTGCTTTAAGAAAAAAATTCTTATACTCGTTGGGGTCTATTTATGGAAAACTAATGAAAGTGGATGTGGCAACTCACAATCCAAAATTCTATTTGGATTGGATCTCCTAACTCAGGCTACAGACAAACAACTGAAATTGAATATTTGCCTCATTATTATTCAAAATGTAGTATGTTTGGCCATATAATTGATCACTATCATGTAGCTCATCCGGTGCTTAAGAAGGATAGGAGAAGTGGCAATAAAGCTTTGGTGGACCCCCAACCTATTTCTGACACAAACAAGGAGGGAATTGACAATGAGAATATAATGGAATTGGATGCTGACAAACAAAAGGAAACTAAAATGGAAGTGAGGAGTCTTTCAACTGTGGAAGGATTGACACAACCTAAAAATTCTAATGACCAACCTTGGGAGTTTGGTGACACAGCCCATAGCAAATTAATTCAATCAAAACTCAACTTCAAAATGATTAAAAGGAAAGAAAATGCAAGTCAGAAGGTAGATTTGAAGGGAAAAGAAGTGGAAATCAAGAATGATATCGTAAGTACAAAATAGGTGGATAGGGAGCCTGATAAGATGAAAACTAATTATGATAATTTGGAGGACTTGTTCACCAGTGAAGATGTTGCTAACTCTTTAGGGGAAGATAGTCTCCAGAAAGAGGATCTACTTGTAGCTCAAACAACAATTTAAGATTAATGGTTGATGCAAAAGAGTAGAAAGAAGATGGCAAAGGGATCAAGAGAGCTGAAACACTTATTCCCTTCGAGGCTTGAAACATCTGTTGATGGTGTAACTAACTATTGGGATAGAAATGGGCTCGCACCTCACAGGAGGACAAGGGGAACATTTTATTAATGATGTATAATATCCTCATATGGAATGTAAGGGGTATAATTGATACCAATAATTATAATAGAATTAAAAGTATTATGAAACAACAAAAATTAAGTTATTGACAAAAAATATTGCAGAAGAATTGGATTCTTCAATTTTGCTGGTAACACTAATAAAAAAAGTTTGGATTTTGTGGAAGAATGCAAAAGGTGGACATCGTCATATCTGCTAGTCAATTTTTGGTGTTCAAACGATTATTTTCATTGTTGTTTATGTTGTAACCTGTAAAGTTGTTAAATTGGAATTGCGTAACTTCATCAAGACATTTGGGACAAGCTGTGAGGAGCCTTGGGTTATATGAGTGGATTTTAATATAATTTCCAGTGCCGTGGAGTGGAAAGAAGGCAGACCACCAATGAAAAATCAGATAGATATGTTTAATGATGCTATACATGTGCTAATTTATTTGATTTGAGCTATTTTGGGTCAACTTTTACTTGGAGAAGGTGAAGACTCTTATAGTGATTGTATATGTTTTTGACTTATTCTTCCTGTTTAAATCATTATTCTAGTTCACTGTTCACCGTCTAAATAAAACAAACTTAGATCACTTACATGTCATGGACAAAAACCCCCCAGTAAAGGGCACTGTAGAATTCTTAATGTCTTTACTTCTCACTCCAACTTTCTTAACATTGTGGAAAACAACTGGCATTGCTCACATAATGGGAACCCTTGGATCAGAATTTGGATGCTCCATAAAAAACTTGGCCTTAGCTCTTAAAAATTGGAGCTGGGAGGTTTTTGGTGATATTAGTAAGAAAGTTGCTGAGGCTGAAGAAGTGGTTAATAGAAGAGAGGAAGAATATTTCAATGATTTAATTGAGATGGGGAGTTGGCTGCTACACAGGATTCTTTGAATGAGGTTATCCGATTTGAGGAAGACTTTTTAAAATAGAAGGTTGTGGGACACTTATTTACTGATGGAGATAGAAACTCTTCTTGTTTCAATGCATTTTTCAAGAAAAAGGCAGAATATTTAATAATATCAGCAAAATCTGGGAACACAAATTCACAAGGGAAGAAAGAAATGTCATCTTTTTGAAGGGGTGAGTTAGAAGGTTACTAGTAGATTGAATGCTTTGGAGAACAACTTCCTTACCTATGGTGGTGGACTCAACTTTACTCAAAAGTATCCTCACCACTGTCCCATTATACTGCATCCAAAGTATTTTAAAAAGTTCTTATGGAGTGGCAATTCTTCCAACATTCATCAGATCAAATGGAGAAAAGTTTGTAAGACAATTCAACAAGGTGGACTTGGATTCAGATCAATTGAAGACACAATGCACATAAGTTTTATAAAGTTATGGATTAATTTAGGGACAAATAGGACTCTTTGCGCTGAACTTATGTGGAGAAAATATTACATTTGCAAAAAAGACTCTTTGCGCTGAACTTATGTGGAGAAAATATTTCATTTGCAGAAAAACTATAGTATGTACCCTTCAATTGCTAGATTCTCTTATCTGGAAACAAATGTTGGATCATAAGGAGGTTGTTGAACAATTCATAAAGTGGGAGTTGGGTGAGGGAAAATTGAACATCTTATTTGATGACTAGTCACCTTGGAGACTACTTGTTGACTTGTATGGGGGCCTCGTCATCTAATTTTTATGGTTAAGGATTGCTGGAGTGATGGTACTTGGGACCTTCTAAAGCTTCATTAGCTCCTTCCCTCTAATGAAGGAAGGTGTATCAACAGATTACCTTTTAATAGTCAAAAGAAGGATGAGTTAATTTTTAAAATTGGGGCTCAATTATCTATGAATAAAACCATTGCTCAAGGAATTTCTCAATCTCATACCCATGATAACTGTGAGTGGCTCTGGAACGAGTTATTGAAGCCATCTATTCCATTGTTTGCTTAGATAATTCCACATTCAGAGTTTCCCGATGATGACATTCTCAAACTGAAGGGACTTGAAATCCCTTCTATCTCTTTATTATATAGGTGTGAGGAGGAATCTCTAACTCACATGCTGTTACAGTGTGACTTCACTCACCGAATATGGAGTAAGTTTTATAATATTTGAGGGAATTGTTTGCCTACCAGGTTGTTCAGCTCCATAAGAGATTGATGGTTTGAATGGGGTGTCGATTCCAACCTTCAATTATTGTGATTCTTATTGTGCTGTGCTGGTTTTTATGGATGGCTGAAAACTCCGTCAAACATGGAGGTATAGCTTGTCTTCCCTCTATTTCTAAAGCGTTTTCAAACATTATTGCCTATATGCATAAAGTATTCAAATTTATAGGGTTTAAACAAAAATTCAAAGCAAGTGGAGTTGGTATACGAAGCTTAATTTTTTATTGGATCACATAGATTAAATTGACTCTTATGTAGGTGCTTCAAAAGGCCATACATAATTATTTGAATTAATCATTTGAAATATATAAGTTCTTGAATAAAAATAATTGATTATGCAGGGTTGAGGGAATTGATTTTCAATTAAATGATGATTGAATAACAATATGAGACAATAACAGAAAGTACCTTAGTTAAATATAATTAAAAAAGATTAATAAATGACTATTAATAATGACACAATGAAGCTTAACCCTAATATGAATATATAAAGCTATTAAATTGACAATATTTTATTTCAGTGCTAGCCATTAGAGCTAGCTAACCACCACCTTTATCATCTTGAAATATGCTACAATTGATGTCCCCAAAAATATTCCAAGCCTAATCAATGTTCCCAAAAGTAGAGTTGGTTATGATCAAAGGTCTCTTCTTTCATATTAAAAATTAGAAGCACAAAATATCGTTGGAAAGAGTTGTAGAGCTAAAGAAGAGAACTTTTCCATTAATGAACAAATTTAGAGATAATAGTGGAGTAAACTTCATACAAAACATAATTCTATTGATCTAAGCCGCTGCCTTATGCAATAATTCATGTCCCAAAAAATAATCCAAGCAACATTAATGTTCCCAAAAATAGAGTTGGTATATGATCTAAGTTATCTTCTCCCATATTAAGAATAGGAAGCACAAAATGCCATAAGAAAGAATTGTGAAGTTAAAGAAGAGAACCTTATCATTATTGAGCACATTTTTTCAAAAAAATGAAGTATTGAGCAGAAAACATAATTCAATTGTTCTAGATTTTTTTAACTATATGAAATTTATTATTGTTTTTTCATTGACAAGAATTGAACAAGTAATATTGAACAACTAATTTAATTCTTGGATAAATAACTTTTTCTCTAAAAGATGAAATGTCAAGCTTGTGGTATTTGTAGGTTTTTTTCCTTTGAATACTCTTCTATTTTCATGAAACCATTCAATACTATGTTTTATTCAAAAATTTATCTCACATTCCAAGTTACATTATTGGTTAAATTCATTAATAATTTAGTCCAAATAAGTGTTTGGATTCAATAGACAATAAAAGAAGCTTGTATGAAATTTAGGCTCTTCAAGTGGGTGAATGTAGAAGGTTAAAATAGATATAGTGTAGTAGTATTCTCATATGTTAAGAGAACAATTCATATGGCGTTGGACATAGGATATGTGACAAGTATATGTCATCTTTCATTGACTTGAACATATAAAGACTTATTCTAATATATGATTTAGGCTACACCTATTTCAATGCTCTAGATGATGTAGTTTCATGGCGGGCCCAAAAAAAAATTATATTAAAAAAAAATAGAAGGATAAAGAGATAACTAATTGTAATATGGTGATGGCATTATTTAATCAAGTGAATATGTTTATTATGTTTAATTTTTTCAGACACGTTATATTAGAAATGTAAAACTAGGAGGTGGCTGGTGGAGGCCCTCACCAGCCCTAGATTCTTACTAATTTCTCTATTATATGATACATTGAAAATTATAACCAATAAATTTAAATACATACATAATAATTTAATACTAGCTACCTTTTTATTTAATAAATGCTAGTATTAATAATAGTTTTAGAAATTATTTAACGAGATAATAACTTAAAATTTAAATAGTCGTCATCTCTCTTCTGAAGTTTTAATTCAGCTACGGTCTATTAGTATTAACCATTGCCATTTAATTTTGTTAGAAGTTAAAAATTTTGATTTTGTTTGTACAGCTATACATGTTGGCTGGAATATGGAAGGCTGAAAGTGAACCAATTACATTTTTCAAGTAATAATGTAATACAAGTCCCTTTGGGTATAATGAACAATAAATCATAAGATATTTAGCTTAATTAAATTCAAAAACAAATAAAAAATGTGCTTTAATCACATGACAACAAATTCTTTGGCGTAATGCGACACGACTTTAACATAATGCCACACGAACTATATGTGGAAGGATAATTGGCAAATTTACCATCTTACTTTCAAAGAATAACATGTTAGGTTAGATAGTTCTATCATGTTAACTTTGTTTGTTATCATTTAATTTTTAATCAATCATAATTCTGCTTTAATTATTCTATTAGGTGGTGAAATCATAATTATTTGGTGAAAGAAATATAATATATTCCCTAAAAAGATATATAATGTATATAACTTGATTAGGTGGACCTAATCACTTGTAGAATTCTGATTTGAGTTGCTTTTTGAGGTTTGACCTTTAAGACAATTCCATACTTATTAATTTGCATACATTTTTTTTTTGTCTATGTATAATTTGTTATCCAACCTTTTTTTTTAGCAATGCAACTTCAAATTACTACCAGCAAATTTATCTAGTTTTGATTTTGGAAACAAAAAGCTTTTCATTATCTTTTTATTCATATCCAAGCATTCAAGTAGCAACACAATCTTGCCCTTTCAGACTCCACCGCTGCTCGACGAAAATCATTCAACAAGAACATTCACTATGAACATCCTTGATTTCCATAAGAGAAAACATTATATCAACACTCCTAATGCATTCGGAGTCCAATGATAGGACGCCACATGTCAAGTGGGCCCCACTGTTATACACTGGTATTGGCCAGTGTTAAAAATGGTGGAGCCGACTTAACACGTGGTCCCCCACCATTAGACTCTGAATGCATTAGGAGTCATGATATAATACTTTTTTTTTCCATAAAAGGTCAAGATGTAAATAAAAACAGCTCACCAGATCCGATCATCTTCATTTGATCTCCTCGCAATTATCTACAAAGCAGCATTTCAAAAACTTTATTTTTTCTTTTAGACGGCTCCAAAGAGATGGCTATTATGGGGTCCATCACATCTGTTCGACCTTTCAACAAATCTCCCACCCACTCTGTCCTTCTTCCACTACTACGAATTTTGGAACTTAAGCATCATCCCAATCTTGTTAGGTCTGCAAATTAATTACTTTCCAACCAGTCCTCCCTCGACTCCATCATAACCGTCACTATCAAAAGCTCCATAATTTAATCATATACAATTAACAAATCATTCAACCGTCATGCATTGCGGCTACACTCAATCAAACCATGAAATTCTGAAACATAATTAAGAGTTATTTGCCAGTTTTTTACGACACAACTGATCAATACAACAATCAAAGAAAAAAAAGAATTCAATACATACAATAGAAACCAGAGGAACAGAGGAGGAATTGCAGAACAATTATTGAAACTTGCAAACATCTTCTTTTTTTGTTTTTTTAATTCCTTAGCTTTTGGGAGCGAAACGGCTCTTTATCTTCTCCACCTCCTTGGCGCTAATCCTAAAGGCCTTGGAGAGAACGTTATCCGGGACTGGCGGCGAGGCGGAGAAGAGCGCAGTAGCGATGGGTTGTGTGCCTGGAAGCTGGCTGTTGAATCCGGAAATCACGGCGGCGGGTTTATCCCCATTGTTCTTCTGAAAATGAACGAGGCCGCGGGGGAAAACGAAGGTTTCTCCGACTGCGATGGTTTTGGTTATGAGTTTGTTTGCGGTGGTGATGAAGCCCACGTCGAGGGAGCCGTAAAGGACGAAGATGATCTCGGTGGCGCGGGGGTGCGTGTGGGGCGGGTTGAGGCCGTCGGGAGCGTAGTCTATGCGGGCTAACGAGACTCCCAAGGTGTTTAGCCCGGGAATCTTTTCCACGTTGCCGAGCGTCACAACGGAGCCCAGAGTGTTGTTGATCACCGCTGGCTTCGCCAGTCCTTTGAAGGCGAAGTCCTCCGCCGTAACAGCAGCATCCGGCTTGCACACGAAACCGTTCACTTTTATCGCTGATGAAAAATAAAGGTGGAGAAAGATGGGTTAGCATTTAATCAGCTTCTGATTGGTGAATTAAGCGATGCTTACTGGAGTTGAGGTCGGCGACGCATATGTCTTGGAGCAGGTCGGGGTCGGCGGCGAAAGTGGCGGTGGATGCGGCGAGGAAGAGGAGGAGAAGAAGGGGAGCTCTGTTGGGCGGCATGAATCTGTGCTTTTGTTTACTTTGGTTTGGTATGTGGTGGCTTTTGAAGGTGGTGGTTAGGGGAAGGGGAGAGGGAATGAAATTTATAAGATTTCTGTGGGGGTTGGTGATGGAGGAAAAAATATTTGGTGTCGATCCCGCTTTTATGGACAACAACCGCTGCAATTAATCAAAGATCGTATTTTTTTTGGCCCTTCGCTCGATCGCTGTTGATGTCCGTAGGTTTTCGTGCTGAAGAGATGGAATGTGATGTGAGAACACGGGCAAGCAAAATAGTTCTTAGACGTGAAGATAATGGGGACAGAAAGCCAGCTAATTGGAAGCGGAGGGTAGCTGAGTTGAGCAGGTTGATGATTAACCAAGTGCAGCACATGATTAATATTGCCTTGAAAAATTAAGGTACAGAAAATTTAAGATTTTTAATGTCAGAAGACATAAATATGAGTATGCTCTTAGTATGATAAACTTTCAATAAAATAAACTAAAAAATACCTACGAGTAATCAAGATGAGACTTCTGGTTTAATGTGGTGTTGGCGACAGCATTTGAGTGTTCATTAATTTTTGTAATTTAGCACTATGACCCCTTTTTGTATTTGTTTATAGTGATTCCTTTTAACAAGAATATGACTACAAGCATATTCTCACTTTTGGATCAACTGAGTGCATCTCAACCATTTGTCTCTAGAACCATTTATTGTGGATATAGATTGAGCATTCTTTTATTGTACACCCTCTGCTCTGATTTTTGCTCCAATACACTACATAATGGGTTAGCTA
>NW_018164444.1:22372297-22384556 GCF_001263595.1 Phalaenopsis equestris | reverse complement strand
CAGATGTGGCTTTTAAAAGAGATTTGTTGAATATGGATTATTCTTTAAACGAAACCTTAGCCAAGTCCGATTGTAAAATATAGTTT
Organism: Phalaenopsis equestris; assembly: GCF_001263595.1. NCBI lineage: Eukaryota > Viridiplantae > Streptophyta > Magnoliopsida > Asparagales > Orchidaceae > Phalaenopsis > Phalaenopsis equestris. The sequence goes on along the minus strand of NW_018164444.1, from coordinate 22,384,470 downwards.
TCAGCTGTGAATTTTTGCGTTTTGCCAAACAAAAAAAAGTACGGTGCGACATCGCACCGCCAACCTAAACATACTCTTAATTTATCAACAAAAAAGTATCAAAATAGTCTCTTGACTCTTTGCAAGGGGTATTTTAGTCCCAGAGTTCATAGAAGTGTCAATTTAATCCCCATACACTTTTAATATGTGTTGAAATAGTCCCCAGTGAACACTATTTTAGCCCCCATTAAATCAATCTGGGGAATAATTTAAAACTTTTATAAACTTTGGGATCAAAATGGCTTCATCTAAATAGTCAGTGTAAGTAGGCAAATATAGAAGAATATTTAACCCTATGGTTTTCCCCTAAAATCAGGAAATCATTTGGATCCAAATAACTTCAAAAGTAGTCTGTTGTTAACGCCCCTCCATCGTTATATCCAGTTGCTTTTCTCCTTGCAACATTCATATGGGCGGTATATGATGCCTCATGCGATTGCTGCCCAGCTGCCTTCTACAAATGGCCGTTTTTAGCACTTACAGCACACCATGGATGCCGGTTTTCATATTCCTCTCTCTTCAAGCACAACATTCTTCTATTACCACTCTAATTATTTCCTGACTGGTGTTGATTCATGCAATATTTTATTCTTAAAAAAAGAGAAAAGAAGCATATGTAATTCATTTAATTCTATAATTGTCTCTTTACAGTTTTGAATATACATGTATACAAGTAATCTGCAATTCAGCCTGAAATAATAGAAAAAAATTCAACACAGAAAATATATTTTATTCAGTTTCGGAGTATTCTTTCCAAGGGATTGCTATTTTTTCTACAGTTTTCGAGCCTTTAAAAATGACCAAATGGTATAAAGAGAAATAAAAAAAATGGCCGTGAATTGATGTTTCACGTACATTCAATAAATTGGGCATGCAGGCATGTGATAAACGAATAGCACGTTGCATATTATTACCAAATGCCAATGTCATAAAGAAATTGTGCAGACAGACAACATGGCGCAGAGACTATTCGGGCACATAGCTAATTCCCTCCTTATTTATGATATACTGCATCATGTTATATAAAGGTAGTCAACAAATTCATCAACAATAAACAAAAAAATAGAATTATCTGCTAAACCAATGTTGCCGCATACAAGAGCCTTCCGCTTTTGTTAGATATCACCCTTTGCTTCTCTTTTCTGAAATTTATTTATTTTGGTTTCTTAAGTACATGGATGATGGCTTCTCTATTCATATATATGATAAATAATGGATCGTAAAGTTCTTTAACAGTACTATGACCCTGTATTGGTTGACCGCATATTCTCAACTATAAAAAACAGGAATATGGACAGCACATTATTATTGACTAATTTAAAGAAAACATGTGTGAGAGAGAGAGAGAGAAAGGAGGGAGAGATTAGCAAACTCAAGTATTAGAAGTCATAGTCTACCAACCTTGTATCTTACCCTTTGATGGCTGCTTGGTTACTTTCACTTCTATTCTAGTCATCTTGTTCGCTTTTATTGTTAATCCTTGGCTTTGCAATAAGATCGATTCTTCTTTTATTATATGTTCAATGTCTCCATTTTGAGATAAAAAAAATAGTTCATATTCAACTTCATTGTGGCTTATTTCTCTAAAACATAGATGTCAATGCTTCGTGCTTTCAATCCATTTAGTCTACTTTGCACAAAAAGTCGCTCGAGTAAAACAACCAAAGGTTTATCATGAAAATCTTCCCGGCATAATTTCCATTATCTGCTGCGAATAGAAGTTAAGGATTCCAAATACAAAACTGAATTTAAAGGCTTAAAACCAAAGCTCATTACTTCAATAATAATGATCATAGAAACTCCCTAACATGATGCCTATAATTACAAAGTAAACTAACTCAATGCTAAATTGACATAGCTAATGTTCCCCAACTCTTTAGACTACATTCTACTCAAAGATAATGGGAGATATGCATATCGTCACTTGCATAATCACCACCCCAAGTACGAAACAACATAATGGGAGATATGCATGTTGTTTGTATAAGAAAAAAGCGCAACATAAAAAGGGACTTCTTTAGCCAGGGCCGCTCTGCCCATCAGAATGAATATTAAATTATGGGACCGCATCATGTCTAAAACAACAAAGTTAAACAAACCCTAGATATTAAAGGTGAAGTACCATCATATTCATAGCACTCTATCTCCTAAGATTAAATTCTTTCTCGTATGAACATGAGATATTTTGTAAGAGTCCAATAATCACTGAAAGTGTTTACAAAAGAATATCATGATGATGAATTCATTAGTTAAGAGATGAAAGATAAGTTCCAACTTTTGTACTTGATCTTTAGTAACATTGGAGAATGAATTGATCACAAAACGTACAAGCATCGCTACTAATCTCATACTAGTAAGCAATGATGCCCACAATCATATATAACCATCATTTTATATCTTCATTTCTCCTTCTGATTTCTTTACCCGGCCTTTCTCTTCGATCAAAGAGTGCTCTTTAAGGAGATCAATTTAAGGTAAAAACTCAATATTCTCACTCACGTTTTGGCAAAACCAGATGATACCAAGGCAACAAAAACTATCTAAGAAAATCTAAACAAGCAGATTGTTATTGAATAAGTAGCCACGGGAGTTAAATATTATTGAAAATCTTGAATAATTAAGATGTTCCCAGGTTGCACAAAGCAATCTCAGATAACAAGAAACAGACTAGACGAGACACAATAAAAAACGACAATCTTTATTGTCAAATGATTTGAAAAATAGAAATCAGAATATAGTCTCCCAAGTGCGTCTGCACAACCCTCTCACTCCGATAAATATACAGAGGCAAAGGACTGGTAAATAAAAAGAATAAACAGGAAAAAAGAAAGGGAACAGTAATTATAATAAAAGCATTGATTAGCAAATTAAAATGAGAACACCAATATAACAAACTCCACCTTGATTCTGATTTAACTGTTAATCAAGATCATAACACTTGACTAGGTATAAACAGAATGTGAGTCTAGCAATGGGTAAACATTTTGTCATCATATCTGCCAGATTATCCGAACTAGAAATTTTCTTCACTTCAATACATTCAGGTGCAATAATATCCCTAATAGAATGCAACTTGATAGCAATATATTTTGACCTCCCATGAAAAATAGGATTTTTTTTAATAGGTGCATAGTGCTCTGCTTATCACAGAATATTATGAGTTTTTTTCTTGAACAAAACCCACTCTTTCATAAAATCTTGAAGCCATAAACCCTCCTTGACGGCCAAAGTAGCTAGAGGCGTATACACTGCCTTAGAATTAAGCATCCCGAATTTTTCTAACACATGCTTCATGTTGGTCTTCGGTGAAAGAAAACTTTGACTTTCCAATCTACTTTCTATTATTTCCATTCCTAAAATCTTATTGGCAGCTCCCATATCCTTCATTTCAAATTCATTAGACAATTGCCCCCTTTAACAGATGAATTTCAGATTTGCTTTTGCTTCCTACGAGTAAAATCAACAAATATACCAAAATATTAGAATCGGTGGACTTTTTTCAAATAGACACAATGATCTGATTGAAATCTATCAAAATCAAGAATTCTAAAAAAATCATTAAATCGAGCATACCATTGACTTAAGGATTATTTTAATTCATAAATGGATCTTTTAAACTGACATACTAGATTATTATTCCCATTATTGAATCCCTTGAGTTGTTGTATATAGATAGTTTCCTCTAAGTTAATCAGCGAGAAGACCGTTTTAACATCCATTTGGTCGAGCTCCAAACTGAATTTAGCTATTAGAGATAATATCACTTTTATGAAAATTTGTTTAACAACTGATAAAAAAAATATCATTATAATCCAAACCTTCACTTTGGGAGTATTCTTTGCCTGTCAGCCTAGCTTTATACTTTGGTATATAATCACTGCGAGTATCCATTATTAGTTTAAAGATCCATCTATGTCCGATAATTTTGATATTTTCAGGTTTCTCCACTAGAACCCAAGTATAATTTTTATGTAAAGATTCAATCTCTTCTTTCATGGCTAGCAACCATTGTTTAGAGACGCTACCACTGATGGTTTCATGATAAGAAGATAGTTCTTCAATCCTAAATTCAAAACAACAGGCATAAGCAATAATATTTGTAAAACCAAACCTCTTGGACAGTCTTGAGTCTTATGTTTTCCCATCTCTAGTTAGCTGATAATGCTGATGAGTCTACTACTCCCAATGGATGGCTCACCGCCAACATCAAGGAAAGACTTTTGTTGCACCATCAGTCCATCTTCTGAAGTCTATAGGTCATATTGCTCCATCTGCAAATTATCTGTCATTCTCATGATGATGGGTATTATCAATGCTATTCCTCCTGCTATTATCAACCATTAGAAAATCCATTTCATTAAAGGTAATATCTCTACTTATAATGCATTTCCTTTTATTTTTCTCGATGTAACATAATTTATATCCCCCATAATGTATTTCCTTTTATTTTTCTCAATGTAACATAATTTATATTCCTCAACTTCTTCTGGATATCTTAAGAATACACATTTAAGTGCTCTAGGTTGAAGTTTATCTTGTTTTATATGCGCATATACAAAACACCCAAATGCCCTCAGTTTCCATTGACCAGTCAACAATTTCATTGGTGTTTTAAAGCCTAAAGTTGAAGAAGGTGATCTATTAATGAGATAACTTATTGTCTTCAGTGTCTCAACCCAAAAATCTTCTAATAAAGCAGCTCAAGCCAGCATAATTCTTACTCTTTCATGCAATATTTTATTCATTCTCTAGGCGGGACCATTCTGTCATGGGTGCTTATATCAGGTGCCTTGAAATTCCTTCATCAATGCAATAATTCTCAAATTGTTTTGAATAGGACTCCAAACCATTGTCAGTTCTCAGCTTCCTAACCCTTCGACTAACTTGATTTTCATTCGCCAATTTCCTTTGCCGAAATGATTCAAATGCCTCATCTTTGATTTTATGACAGTACACCTAAACTCTTTTGGTGTACTCATAAATTATTGACAAGAAATAATTTGTTCCGCCCTTGGAGGCAACCTTGATTGGTCCCCATAAGTCAATATGGATATAATCCGATATACCTTTGTCTTTATGCCTTATTGTACAGAACTTAACTCTGTTGTTCTTGTCAATCACACAACTTTCACAGAACTCCAAAAAGTTCTATTTATTGGGCTCTATCAAATTACGATAGTTGATATGCTGGTCTTAGATGCCACAATTTTTTTTTTATGTTGTCACCACACAAAAAGTTCTATTTATTGGGCTCTATCAAGTTACGATAGTTGATATGCTGGTCTTAGATGCCACAAAATAGTTTTATCAATTTCACTTGCCACAAATTAGCTACAGAATCAACAATCGCTTGACCATCCAATGCATCAGATTGTTAATCAATGAACCTTTCTCACAGCCATTGCCCCCTTAATGATTTTAATCCGTCCATTGTCTATTTTTACATTGAAACTACTGTCATCCAACATTCCTGCCGAAAAAGGGTTTCTTTTAAGTTCAGGGGCGTATCTTACATTTTTTAGAATTCTAATATAGCTATCATGCATTCTGAATGCAACAGATCTTTCTTCCAATACCTTGCAAGCTTTGTCATCTCCAAACAAAACCATCCCACAATATACCTTTTTAAGATCGTGAAACTAGCCGTCATGTGCTGCCATGAGAAAAAGCATCTGGAATTGATAATCTATTCATCACTTGATTGTTTTTGAGTTACGACCAGCACTTCAGACCATTCATAACCATTTGAATTCAATGCCACTGCTGCTTTGCCATCATCCTTCAAACCATTTTCTGGACTTCTTTTTCTATCTAGACAATCTTTTCCTGAAATGTCCCTTTTTGTGACAATGAAAATATTTCCTTTAAGTCTTAGACTTAGACCTCAATCTGCCATGATAGTTCTTATGAAATTTGTGGCTTCTCTGTTCAGACATAGACACAGAGACGACAAACCCCAACACCTGTCTAACATGGCAAAAATGTATTGAGATTCTTTTTGGACTTCGACATGTACATAGCATGGCGGACACAGGATAGGACATTATTGAACAATGTCTGAGAAAGAAAACTGGACATAGGAGTAAAAATTTATAATTCATTCGTAGCCCTAAATTTCCTTAACTATTGAACACCTTTTCTCTCATTGTATCATGTTGAAGTTCCCTGTAGCACTCGTGGAAGCTGATCGTTGAAGCATGCTCCGGCATTTGTTGAAGCCAATTATCATGGCATGCTCCAGCATTTTTCAAAGCCGACGGGTTGTCAAAGCTGAGTGTACTCCAACATTCGTCTAATTGAATGTCAAAGGTGAAGCAGAGCGTCCAAGGTCCTTCTCTGTTAGTTCATCCAAGCCAGCTACAACTGAGCTATGCAATTAAAACAATGAAGGCTCTGTTCATCCTTTACTATGAGATTAACATAAAATAAATTCTTTAACTTTTTTCCCTATTATGAAATACAGAATCATGCAAATTTAATTTTATTAAAATGTGTTAATTGATTAATTATTTGTTCTTTACTGTAGGTTTCTTTTGTGATTGTATATTTTACTTTGCGATATATTTAGTAGAAAATGATTATATATATATATATATATTTATTAAGTATAAAATAAACGTGTCTATAACGTATTTTGTCCTATTTTTTTCCATTATGTTGTGTCTGTGTTCGTGTTTCATAGGTTCAAACATTCCCCTACTGATAAGCTATCACATTTCTTTCTTCTTTCACTTCAGACTTTCTCCTAGGGTATGTCTAGCAACAAATGCGATTTGAGTTATTAGGATTTAGTAAATCTCGTAAACCTAGATTTACTAAATCCTAAATAGGTTAAATCCGGAAAACTGTCTGACAAAGAATTTAGTAAATCATGTAAATCCAAGAAAACTGTTTGGCAAGTTCCGCCAGAATTTAAGAAGCAGCTATGACTATTGGAGTGCAAAATAAACATCACCTAAATAACAACCAATTACCTTTCTCAAATTATCTTTCCCAAATCTCAGGATAAAAAAAAGATTAAATAACTTTTCCCGAATCCTCAACCGAACAAAAGTAGGATTAGAAATTTCAGTGTTTAGTAGTAAGCAAAACAAAACTAACCAAAGAATTTTCGATAACAGACAATTCACACCCTGTAGACATTAAAACTAACGAAGTGAACAAGTAAACAAAAAAGCACAGATCCATTGAATGAGTGCATGTTAATTTGCAAGGAAAAGTAAACGAAAGCTCAAATATATGTCTCTCAAAAAAAAAAACAATCTCAAGGATATAGCAAAGTAAGGTTCCATAATATAATGCACTGAAAAAAACAATGCAACCTGACCTCATCAACGTACCAAAGAACTCAAATCAACAAATTTCTGTGCATAATGAAATGCTTAACGCATAACCATATCAGCAAAATACATCAGCACTACAAAGTGAGAAAAATCCATGTAAATATTACTGTAAAACAAAATCATATCTAAACATTATACTACTTAATCATCAGCAAAATATAATGCCTAATACACACATTCATGAATGTGCATACAAATACCTCCACTCATTGTCCATGAAAGTTGAATAAATGGGCCTTTTGATTGCTGGTTTTAAGCAGTATTTATGAATGATTTAAGCTAAATTGTGCTAAACAACAAAAAATTGATCAATAAATCCTGAGCTCTTGTAAATCATGAATGTAACCACATTTCCTAAATGAATCAAACATTTCTTTTTCAAGCAATCCTTTCCCCATATAAAATACTGCTAGTGTAAATTTTATGGTGAATAAATGTGCAGAAAAATGATGCATAGTTAATAAGTGTTGCAACTAGATCTTATGATGTTTAAAAATTTTTATTGTGAATACATTCAATATGTCTTTTCTGAATCGCTAATACAAATTTATTAACTAGAAAGCTGATTCTAAGGTGACACAAAAACACCGAGTTAAAAAATGAAATAAAATGATCAACGGTTGAGATGTCTTCATTCAGATTCTTGCAACATAAGTAAAACAAATGTTAACATAATGTCTAATACAAAATTCTAACACGTGATTCCCACATATTTACAACAATTGTGTGTCGAATCATACCATCATCAGTTTTTTCCCTAATACTCGCACATTTGGGTCATCGCCCGTGCTCATCACCTCACTGAGTTCTCCATCGTGATGCATTTAGATTTGAGACATGTTAAAACATATATCGTATCTATGATGTCTACTTGTAAAATTATGTAAGATGGCACAAGCAATCACTATACCACGCTGCTCGCTTAATGGAAGCTGAAGCCTCTCCTTCCAAGTGTCAAATCTTCTTTCAACTACATTTCGTAATTGGGCACGACAATGGATATATAGCTCATCTGCTCCCGAGTAATTCTGAGTTCTTCTTCCACGGTAACACTAAGATGATATCGACATACTCGAAGGTGCTAATAATTTGTTGGTGTTAGCATAGCTTGAGTCAACGAGATAAAATCGCCCTTGTGGCACACATAGAGATCCTTACTCAACTAACCAATTAAGCACCCTCATATCAGCTGTTGATCAAATGAGGCGGACACCATCATATTTTGTGATGTGAATCATTTTCTGTTGTTGTATTTATTCTGTGAATCACGATCAACAACAATAGGTATATATGTATTATCGATTGCTCCAATGGTCTTTTCAGAGAAATGATAAAATTGTTGATTGGAACGAATGAATGAGCGACATTCAGAAACCTTTGCTGACAATCAACTATATTCCTCAGTCAAAGAAATAAAGACTTGTAAGACAAGAATGAAGTACCTGTCAACTGTTTCCAAAGAATGCTAAAAGAATTTACATAATTGTTTGTAGGAATGTGCATGTGAAACTCCTCTTAGAAAAATTTCAAGTTGTTCTGCAACACTCATATTTCTGGTATCACTTATTAGATTGTAATTTACCAGAATGTCTCGTAGTTGAGTGAAAGCTTCTGGTGAGAGCCTAAAGCAGTTATAATAACACATGGGATGTCAAACAAAAACATCCAAAATATACTGATGCCACGTGAATGACCTATTAAACATTTGTCTTGGAATGACCTCATCATCATTGAATGGACTACTGTCCATTCATCACTCTTGGCATTAGCTCATTAAGAATGTTAATTACATCAATGTAATAATTAATGAGATCGTACATATTGTCCGATAATCTTTCACGAGAGTAATGGGACATACCTTAGATATTAAAGCAAATTTTTTAACAAAGAATATGACCAAAAGATAATAATTCATTGAGCGTTAAATAATAATTATTACAATAGAAGCAACACTGCCTGAAAAATAGAATGAAGAGAATAACATTACAAAGACAACCATTGTTATGAAATGCAGACATAAATAAATAAAAACTACAATAATAATACTAGTGGATTATTGAGAATTTAAAACTTAACAACTAAGACGCAGTTAAAACACACCATAGTTGACGACCTTCATATCCAAGTAGAATATGAATAATAACGACAATTTTTGGCTAGAATGTGCTCATCCCAACGTCGAAGTTGGACCTTGGTACCCTAAGAGAACATACTTATTATTCTCGTGTTCATTGAGCGCATCCAAAACAGCAAGTGTGACATCTTCTGATATGTCGACTACACTTCCTATCTTTGCAAGATAGTCATTCATTGATACCGGAGCATTCGGATCCAAAGAGTCCTTCAAAGCTGCAACAGTCTCCGCCTGTGCAGAGAGTAATTTGTTGAATGTCACCTTATTGGCTCTTTTTTTAAATCGCAATGATACCAAAACATTCTCTTCGTTGCGTCGTTTTGTTCCCACACTACGTGTGCCTATCTCTTGATCTACCATTGAGTAGTCGTTTATAATCTACATCGAGGTTGTCACCAACTAATGACCTCGATAAAAGTGACACCATTTGAAGTCATGAATTCATCTTCGACTATGTATTCCATTGGCGCAGTTATCAGCTCATCAACTGATTCTCTTCAATTCACGATTAACAGTTGAATTTGCCCGTATTCCAAGAATAATACTCTCAGCACAAATCTTCTCGAATATATCATATTGATACTGATTCTCTTCAATTCACGATAAACAGTTGAATTTGCCTGTATTCCAAGAATAATATTCTCAGCACAAATCTTCTCGAATATATCATATTGATGAAATGAATTTCGTTTAAAACAACTCAACTTGGAATGATCCTGAGATTCAATGGAATTTTAATTAAATCATGCAAGTAGAATTATGTAAGTATAGTAGTTTGGAAAGACTTATTTTTATCTTACTTGTAGAATTACATTCCATGGTACATCTGTTGCTACCGGTAGATGTAACTCTTCGTCCCAGCCTCAACCACTTTTATTTGACAGTTGATACACAAATTTGAAATCAGCTTTCATATTTTTGAACTTTGTCATCACCACTGATATGAAATATGAAGTGTCTAATCTTCTATTAAGTGTTTTGACAATATCACTTCATAAAATCTTTTCCAATATACCAGAGAGAATAATCCCTAAGAGATATTGCTCCATAAATAACTCCCCTGGAACAACATTATGTTGTTTTGACCACTTTGGTGTGCGAGATGAATTCCTAGGTTCTCCGAACTTTACTAGTGAATCTTCATCAAGCGTAGGTCCTGTGTTGCCACTGTCACGACGCATTAAACTCTCGGGCATCAATTTCTTCATTTCTATGATTAAAACGTTGCATTGTTGATGTAACTACGAAAAGTGTAATAGCTAAAGAAAATAAGTTGTCTTTAGCTCAGTAACATGTATGCCATATTAAATTCAAATAATATTATAAATCTAAAAAGCAACTATTTGATGGTATATATATAAGCCAAAATTGTGATTACAAAAGTTAAAGTTCACTTACCAGGATAATCTCTCATTACATTCAACTTATTTTGGTTGTGGATGGACTCCCTATTAGATATTATATACATCATCACTATATGATTATCATCAAATTTTGGCTTAGATCTTTTAATTTCTTGATATCGTCTTATCTTTTGTATTTTTTTGACCAAATTTACATTTCCCAAGTGCGATAGATGTCTCAGAGCGAACAGCTGACTCGTAACTCATCTTTAATTGGATTAATTTAATAGGTTCTTACTTTGATGTTGTTCATTCTTCGGGGTTTACGAATAAACAATAATAAAGTAAGAAAATATATTCATCAAGAAGTTTGAATCCTATGCGAGTATAATTAACTTCGTTGGACTTAGACAACGCTATATTTTGTTCATTTATGACAAACAACAATAAGTTTTTTTTTTTGGATAAAAGTGGCAGTGATTAACTTTGGATGAAAAATATTAAGCTAGACTCAAATAGTGTTTGTTGATTGTTTCTCCAATAATATACATCCCATAATAGCATTTGCATATTCAAACTAATGCCAACTCGTATTGTGGTGTGCTTTCTATCGTATGTTATATATTTGTAAAAGTTTTAAGAAAAATAGGTTGAATGCTGAATAGGCTAGATTCCTTTTCCTCTTGCTTTCATTCCATTAAGTATCAATTTTACAATCTATTTTAGGTACAAAATAAAGTGCATAATTTATTTTAGGTAACTTAATAATACATATTCCTAATCTACATATTCAACTAAAAGTGAAATAAATCAAAATAAGGATATTGGAAATAAAGAAGCTTCTAATTATAGAAAACTCATAATTTAACTGTCTGATTTCCGTTCTTTTTGATTGACATCCCCACCTCAAATTGATGTTGACTGATCAGAAAACATCAATTTGCTAACAAGAAACTGATAACACTATCGAGACAAAAAATCCTCAAGTTGTTAGTGTCGAAGCCAGAAAATGCCGAAGCCCAAGAGTCTCGCGAGACTCTTGGGCTTCGGCATTTTCTGGCTTCGACACTAACAACTTGAGGATTTGAAAATGCCGAAACCCAAGAGTGCTGAAGCCCAAGAATGTCGAAGCCCGAGAATGTTGAAGCCTAAAAATGCCGAAGCCCAAAAATTTCGAAGCCTGAGAGGCCGAAGCCTCAAAGTGCCGAAGCCCGAGAGGCCGAAGCCTAAAAGTGTCGAAGCCCGAGAGTGTCGAAGCCCGAGAGGCCGAAGCCTGAGATTGTCGAAGCTCGAGAGGGCGAATCCTGAGAATTT
>NW_018164444.1:22341926-22368173 GCF_001263595.1 Phalaenopsis equestris | reverse complement strand
GGCGGCTTGGCGGCCCCCCCCGCCGCAGCGGGAGGGTGGATGCCGCAGCGAACGGAGATTGAAGGTTGGCGGAGGCCCAAGCGAACGAAGTTTGGAGGGTGGCGGGGGCGGCGCGAGAGGGAGAGGTTGGAGATGAAAAGGGAGGATGGAGCACCGGCGGGCGCCCCTCTTCCCTCCCCTAGAAAAGACTCTCGTAGAAAAGCAAGCAAATGGGAAAGGTTGTTGGCATCGTTTATATAAAGGATGCAATGTAAAAATTTGTTAGGAGGTGTTAAGCTAATTTTAAAACTTTAATAATTAGTTTTTTTAATATGTAATTCTAATTTTATAATAAATATAATAATCTTAAATTAATAATAATAATAATAATAATAATAATAATAAGCTAGTAATAGTTAGTAATAGCAATGTGATACGAAATATTTGAGTGTCATGCATTTAAATATAAAAATTTAAGTGTCAGATAAGTAAATTTGAAGGCCTGTGTTATTGTATGTCCAAAAAGTGAATTTCTTAAGCTATCAAAAGAGCCCATGTATAAAGTGGGTTAGACTGAGCCTTACTCATTGACCGCATCCATTAAAGTAGGGGTGTAGACGAACCGAACACGACGAATAGAGCTAGTGTTCGTGTTCGGTTACGTGTGTTTGAAATTGGCCCGTGTTTGAAATCGTTCGTGAAGTTATTGTTCGTACTTAGTTTGATTTGTTTGAAATATGTTTGAAATGTTCGAATTATTCGAATTATTTGAATTGTTTGAAATCTTACAAATTTATTTGTATTGTTTGAATTGTTTTAAATCTTTCAAAAGCTTAAACCTATAAGAAATTAATGATTAAACTTGTATGGATCGCAACACAATGCAAAATAATCGAAGCACAACTCACAATAAAACCATAATATCATATTTTATTCATTAAAAATTCAGATCTATAAGCAATATAAGAGATTTCACTCTCAAATAAATTTACTAAAAGACGAACCTGAAGATAAATACGAAATTATAGAATTTAATATAAGCTAAGAGACGAACCTGAAGATCAGATTAAAATTTATAAGATTTAATTTTTTAAAAAATGATAAATTTTTAGAGTATATAATTATTTTTAAAATATGATAATTTTTTTATATAATTATTTTAAATTATCTTATATTTCAATTAATAACAATACAAACATGATCAAACAAATGATTGTTTGGTTCGTTTATAAACTGAATGAAAAAAAAAAATATTCTTGTTCTTCTTGCTTGTTTATCGAACGAATCGAACACGAACTCCCCGACGAGCCGAAAAATTGCGAACAACGATCTTTTTTGACAACCCTACATTGAAGTGATGACCATAAGAATTACCTCTCGAGAAGACTTGATGAACTGACAAGCTCCTCTGTCAAGCTCACCCGAAATCATTGAGCTCCTCCATCGAACTCGTCTGTACACATCAAGTTTGTTTGCTAAGCACGCCGACACTTTTCAAGTTTCACCACCGAGATAATTTATCAATCCTTTACAATCGCCTTGATGACACAAGAAATGAATTTTCGACTAATCACTATCCATGCCCATTTATGAGCAGTCAGACATTCAACAACAAATCTCAATAGGCTCTATATAATTCAACCTACAATGAAACATTTCTTTAATTCTTTTCTCATTTTGTAACCCTACAAAGGCAAAAATCACTCCTCAAGGAGATATCCAAATAGGGAGAGGGGGGTGGGGGGGCATCCCATCAAAAGTGATCGACAAAACCTAAAACTCTCTCTCTCTCTCTTCACCTTCTCAACTCATCTCACAATATCTCTCTCAAATTGTATGAATTCATGAAACATACAGGATCCAACAACCTGAAATGATTTAACAACAACCAAGCTAGTTCTTAATTTAATTTAAGATGTACTCACTAATCTTTATTTTCTGGCAATTTTAAGGAATACTTAGATTAAAAGAGATAGGATGTTAATATTAGGCTCGCATGAATTATATGAAATCATTAAATATTAGACTAAACTAGTCTAAGAATTGTGCAATCAAAACATTGATATTATGGTGTTAAAAATTGAATCTTAGCTAGGTGTTAGGGATTTAATAAAACCATGGTTAGTAATAGTTATTTAGCCATTCATTTTCAATATAACAAATGTATGGTTGAAGCAAACCATCTTTAGGACAGAGATCAATATGCTTTGGTTAACATGCTCCATTGCTTGTAAATTCCATTAGTTAGTTTATTTCTTCACCACAAAAGAGATAAATGAACACTTTTTTATTAGAGGCATACTCATTGTTATTTATTGATATAGAATTTTTTGTGCTGACATTTATATAAAATGATCAGAATCACATGTTGAACAAAGATGGTTCTAAGTAAATAATATACTTAGCAGATTCATGAGTATTATTTAAAATTAATTTATTTAAGTCTTCACATTATGAAAAAATAACGAAGGAAACTGTAAACATGAATCTTGCAACACAGCTAATAATTCCATCTTTAGTCATGGCCGTTAAGCCAAGTTTTCAAATTCACGGAAGAGCTGCCTTCAACTCCTTCCTGTCAGGACCAAATGCCTGCATCAGAATAATATTAGTTTCAGCCAACAAATATTTATCTTGTTACAAAAAAGGACAAAACAAAGGATAATTTATATAAATACCACACAATTCTTATATCATGTATTACAGAACTAAAACCTGAGTTTGATATTTACACTTGTAGCACATTGGTGTCATAAATTATGTTAGAAAAATAACTCTCGTTTACCTCGGCGCCATAACCGGCGACACATACATCCTTGAAGAGCTCGGAAGGATCGGGCATGGCGCTCTCCTGAGTAGAGAAGATAAATTCTCAGTTCACATCAATAATAAAGGGCATTTAGATACATACCACAAAATTCTTATGAACTTACATATCTAACTTCTAAACTTTAATTATTACATTTCTAACAATCAAATCATTCTCATCATATCAAAAGTACAGTAGTTATTTACTTTTTTAATGGGTGAAATACACCTTTTAATGCATTGGCTAATACCAAATCATTCCCATCATATCAAAAGTACAGTAGTTATTTACTTTTTAATGGGTGAAATACACCTTTTAATGCATTGGTAAAGCGGTATTAATGTAAAAATGAAAGTTTAGGAATTAGATATGTAAATACATAAGAATTGTGTGGCATGTATGCAAAACTTCCTTATAAGAAACACTACTGATATGCTGCTGAATTTCAAGGCAACACTTTACCTTGGCTTTAGCAATGGCCTCATCCATTTCCTTTCTGACTTCCTTCTCTGTATCCTGAAAAATCCAAAGCATTAACCATAAGTTCTATTTTTACATGAAATTATTAATGCAAATATTTTAATATATTAATCGGAAAAACAAGTGAAATATGTAGCATGTAGTTTATGAGTGTAAGGCCAACTTCTCCACAATCAGAAACTCATGATTCTCTTTTCCCGGAATCAATTCCCGCCACCACTATACCTCCAGCCTTGAAATTTCTGTTAAACAACTTGAAGAATTTCACCTAAAAACTCCCTATCTGCTAAGAAGTATCATATGGAGAGCCCAAATCCTAAAAACATTCACGGTGAATGGTTTCATTAGGTTCCTGCAAGGTACTATTCCATGCCCCCTGAAATTCCTTCCATCCATCCACCAATGACATTCCAAAGCTACTTCAAATTCACTATATTTCTACAGAGCATCAACCGGGGCATATTCGTACTAAAGCGCTTGCTAATCCCATCCAAGCTTATAGTTCTCTCCAAGACCCATCACCTTTAAGGAAGGGTCACAACTACATCTGAAACAAGCAAGCATAAAGTAGGTCCGACAAAACCAAGGTGGAGAACATATTACCTCTAAGCTCTTGAGGGCAGTTATGTGATAAGAGAGACTTGACTACTAGAATATTCTACTGAGGTTATATAATGACCTATACTCCACTGTAATGAATAATGAAGAATTTATTCCTCTCCACTAGTTTCTTCATTCACTTCTTTAGTCACCTCTCACCCACAGATTATGAAAAGATGATATATATTCAATATCATCATTGCGCTCAAGGCAATAAATTGATTGGTGCTTATACAAAAAAATTCTATCATCTCAGTGCACGCAACAACCTCAATTAATGGAACAACCAGTTGGATGCCCAATACATTAGAGGTCTACGTGATACGATTCAAGATAAGCTGGAGCTACATTCATTTGAGTCCCAATCCCAAGCTGTAAACCTATAAAGCTAAAATACAGCAAAATAAAAGCACCCAAAGTAATTCTTCCAGATAGATAAATTTCGAAGAGCAGGAAGCTAGCAGTCGAACCACTCTTGCTTTTAAAGAGAGCTCTTTTAAGTCCTAAAATGCATTTAAATCCAATTTACCAAGCAATGAAAGAAACCCCTTCAAGGGCTAGTACCAAGCAAAGGAAAACCCATACTCTAAACCCTCCAATTTGAAGTGTTATCCCTGCCTTCAACCTGGGCATAAATCCAATGAGTGCCCATTTTGCAAAACAATTTCTGCTACTCGAAAGAGAACCCAATAATAAAGAGCAGCAGGAAGAAACAGCTATGAAAAATTCAAAATTTGAAGATGTATTTGGAAATGAAAGTCAACCACTTGTATGTGTTCTAGTGAAGTCACTTATAACACCACAACAAAATCTATCATTCCATAGCTATGCTATCTTCCACGCCAAATGTACCATCAGCGAAAAAGTGAGTGTAACTGCTCATTGACAGTGGGTGCACTGAAAACACCATTTCCAAATATGTTGATCAAGCTTTGCAACTCGAAGTTACCAAGCACCCGGAGCCTTATAAGATTGGATGGATTAAAAAGGGAGCGGATATACTTGTTTCAAATATGTGCCATGTCACCTTCTCTATTATTAAACACTTTGTGTGTGAAGTACTATGCAATGTGTTGGAATGTTGGAAATAGATGTATCATTTACTATCGGGAAGACCTTGGCAATTCGACATGGGAGCTGAAGTTAGAAGTTTCCATAGCCTTGCTAATTTTTAATGGCGCTTAATAAAAGGTTTTAGTGTTATTATGACTCTGGTAACCAATTGCCTAAAATCTAAAACCTTCTATCGGGATGTGGAACAGCAAAATAGCTTCAATACCCTCAAAGAAGCATTGATTTCAGCTCGTGATTTAGCCACTCCCAAATTTGAGAAGTCTTTCAAGTTGACATTGATGCTTTAGCCATTGGAATTGGGCTTGTTCTCACTCAAGAGGGTCTTCCGATTGAGTTTTTCAGGGAAAAGCTAAATGACACAAGGCAAAAGTGATCAGCTTATAAACAAAAACTATATGCAGTCCCTTGGGGCAACAAACTATATACATATATACTTACTATGTTCTGCTTATTAATACCCTTAATTATCAGCTTATTAATACCGATAGTTATAACTAAAACACTGATTATTATCAGAACATACATATAAATAATAACAGGCTTTGAAAAGATACAGATGAAAATATAAAAAAAACCCTTTTTCTACTGTTTTTGTTCTTTCTTTGTTTTGCTGTTCCAGAAGTGTCATTCCCGCGAGGTTAAGACTCGGCTTGATGGCCCATTTAATGATGTTTCAATTATACAACATTAAAATCCTACTTATTATGAAAGAAGTTTAGGCATTTGATATTCCTAAATCATGTTAATAAAAGCTAAACGAGTTGAGAGCACGGTTTGTTATGAACCTAAACAAGTCGAGCTTCATCGTGTTCAAGTTCTAGCCACTACCTAACACATGAAGTCAAGCTCGAGCCACGGTCGACTCAAGCATGACTCGACCAGATTGCACCCCAATTCTCAACCCATGAAGTTCATTCAATTAATTCCACTCAATACCTTCAGCTCAGAAGCAGACGCTAGCTCTAGTGATAATATCAACTTTCTAACTCTTTCAATTGGATCACGCTCCTGTAAATATGAAGATGAGCTGTTTCAGAATAGGCGTGAAGTTCATATACACTAAAACATGGCTTGGGACCATCAAACCTGTCTCACAGAAGTGATCTCATCACGGGTGCGGTAAGTGCTTCCAGGATCAGACATGGAATGCCCATGATATCTATATGTATCCATTTCCAAAACCTGATTCAACAACAATTGAAAGAGATAAACCTGTAAGTATCAGAAAATATTCTAAAATCAAAATCATTAACTAAAGCAAGAGAACTAAGAGCAAAGAAGACATAATCAACACAATTAAAAAAGAAGTCAGCAACTTCAAATTGAGTAAGATGAAAATTCTGCTTCGCCTTTTATGTTGGCGAGATCTGATTAGAACCTGCCAGTATCAACTTGTAAATTCAACTTGTATTCTTGTAACTGTTGATATATTGTTTAGCTATGACAAGCAATATGCTGCGACTAAATTACTCACAATAGGGCCATTCTGTAGAGCATATTCTTTGGCAAATTTGCAAGCTTGTTTTACGGACAGAACATCCATTCCATCAACCTGTTGCAAGAAAATCAGAAATAGAAGGGCAACATTGGATACATACATTAGAAGTATTATCATTCATGCTCACTAAATATTAAAAAAAAAATGCTCTTAAAAAGAGATTTTATCATATCCATAGTTACAATTTCAATGAGCATTCTTAAATGATTCCATCATATTAAATAAATTATACTCTTGAAGAAGAAAAGAGAGAAGAAAGCTATTAAAACAAAATTAAAATGCATATATATTGATCAAACCAAGTAAAAATGGAAAGCAATGAGCCTACAAAATAGCACACATATGATCTTTTTGAACTACCAAACCGATGTATTTTCGTGTACCGTGATCAAACAATTGAGAATTTGATAATATGAAAAATATGGTTGGGGTTTTATCATAAATTTTGATATTTGAGCGAGAATTTGAAAAATAGACGAAAGAGGATGCTAGATTTGTAAATAGCAATGTTTTAGGTGCTATGCCAAAATAAAAGATAATCAACCTCTCAACAAAAAGAGGTGACAGTAACGTACAATAAAAAAATGTGCATAATCATAAACAAGCTGAGCATAAAACATGACTTTCATAATTCTCTAAATCCAATTTACTAAAAAGTGTAAACCGTATGCAAACATACCACCAGATTCTTATGTATTTACATATCTAACACCTAAAATTTGCTACTTTTAAAGAGTGAAATACACACTTTCATGCATAAGTATGGTGACATATATATATATATATATATATATATATGTAAAAAAAATATTTTGGGAAATACTAAATTTTGGGAGTTAGATATGTAAATACATAGGACTGAAGTGGCATGCATGTAAATTATCACAAATAAAAAAAAAAAGGTTAAAACCAACGGTAACAAAGAACAAAAAAAAGAACCTTGAGACCAGGGACATAGTCGCCACGCTTATAATAATCCAGGTTCTTCGACGCCCTCGACTCCGCCGTCCCCATCCCAACTGAAACCAAACCCTAAACAGAAATCAATCGCAACACACAAATCGAAATCCCTACCGAGAAGTAAGCAGTAAACTGAAAAAAAAAAAAAAAAACTTACAGTGGATTGTTCTCGCAGACCAGAACAACAGGCAGATCCCAGAGCGCCGCCATGTTGAGCGACTCGTAGAGCTGTCCCTGGTTGGCGGCCCCATCGCCATAAAGCACAAATGTAACAGTCCCTTCCTTGGAATACTTCTGCCCTAGAGCTATCCCACAGCCGAGGGGCACATGGGCTCCGACGATTCCATGGCCGCCGTAAAACGAGGCATCCTTCTTGTAGAGGTGCATAGATCCACCCTTTCCCTTAGAACATCCGGCGCGGCGGCCCATTAGCTCGGCAAAGACCTCGAAGGGGCTGCCGCCGCGTGCGACATAGATGCAGTGGTCCCGGTAGGCTGTGATGATCGCGTCTCGGCGAGTGATGCCAGCCTCCATGCCGACGGCGACGGCCTCTTGTCCGTCGTAGAGATGACAGAAGCCACGGACGAGTCTGGCTTTGTAGAGGGAATCGGCGGCGAGCTCCATGCGCCGCATGATGGTCATTGTGCGGAAAAAAGAGAGGAGCTCGCTGGGAGATGTGGTGACGGAGCGTGGAGGCGGGTTGCATTTGTGGGCGGAGAAGGGGAGGACGGTTTCCATTGTAAGAGGCGTCGCCGGAGAGTCGGAAAAGCGGCGGAGGAGGATGGTGTGGAGAGAGGATTTGAACTTGGTGAAGGCGGAGGTGGCTGCTGCGGCCATGGTGAGGAGAGGGAGAGGCTGTACGGCGAATTGGGGTGCATCGGAACAAGAATGAAGAGGAGGAGTGCATGCATGTTCAGGGATGGGTGGCAGCGTTAGCGAAGGCCACGAAGACGGGATTCAACGCTTAGCAGCCAGCAATACTCCTTTCTTTCAAGAGTTCAGAAAAAATAAAAAAAAGAGGATGTATTTACATGCAACCGCATAATTCTTATGTATTTACATAAATAACACTTAAGGGTTGTTTAGCTACAAATAAGATTTTTTAGTAATTCACTTATTAAATACTCTATATTTATATTTTATAATATTTAAATAAAATTTAGTGAACAAAAACTTTTTTAATAATATAATTTAATATCAATATACACAAACTTATTTTTTATTTATTTATTTTGTATCAATGAACCAATTTACTCATATTTATCTATGCTATTTAATTACAAAAACAATTATATATAATTAATATATTTTTCCATTCACTTGATATAAACTAGTTAGTTGCTACATTTAAATCTATATAATTATTTATTTACTCAATTTTATAAAATTGCATTTCAATAATTTTATTTAAAATATAAATTCTCCAATTAATTTTTTTATTTCTTTACAAATTTTATATTAAAATCATGTACAAATTAAAACTTGAATTTATATGAAAGTTTATATAATCATTCAATTTTTTACGTTTTTTTAATTAACATAAACAAGCTAAAAAAACAAAAATATTAAAAACTCATCTCAAGGTCTTGAGTCCAACTAAGCATGAACAACTTGTGATTGGAGCAAAAGCATGACATCACTATTTTTTTCATATTTAGGCTGTTTACAGCATAGCACACAGAGACATTATTATTTACAACTCTAGCACCCTCTTCCTTCTATTTCTCAAATCCTCCCTCAAATATCAAAATTAACATCACTATTTTTTCATATTTAGGTTGTTTACAGCATAGCACACAGAAACATTGTTATTTACAACTCTAGCACCCTTTTCTATTTCTCAAATCCTCCCTCAAATATCAAAATTAGTCACTCATCACAAAACCCAACCCATACTTCTCAATTTTATCAAATTCTCAATAGTATGATCGCAGCACGCATAAATACATTGATTTGGTAGTTCAAAAACATCACAAGGGAGCTAGATTTTGTAAATAACAGTATTTTAAGTGCTATGTAATCATACAAACTTGTAATAACCACTACAAATACGGCACAAAAATTAACCATGTGACACAGTGATACAACATGTCAATAAATTTTTACATTTACATAACAAGTGTTTCACCAATCAAATAAACAAAAGCAGCTGAAACCAGTTCTCAATGCCTAAACCAAAACAGCCTTTCCTTCGCTAATAAATACCACATAAATATATCACAGACGACAACATATCTATATCTATATAAATAGCATGAAACATTTTTATTGGTGTTTATTGATTGAATAGAGCTGAGAATCTGCAGCGAATATTAACACACAAAGCCCCAAGGGGGAATAAATGAAGGGAGTTGGTTTATATTTATTGAAGTGGATCAAGCACCAACACAGTTCTCCCAGGCACCATAGGTTGAGCTGAAGCTCCCCCCTCCACTCTGTTGTGCATACTCAACAATCACCTTGCGAGCACAGGCATCCCAAGTCCCAGCCATTTCTCCGAGGGACATCGGCTGCGGAAGGCATCGAAGAGAGATGCTGAACATCGACTTCGCTTTCATAGACAGATCTTCAAACTCTTTGCTGATCATTTTCAACAAGAAAAAGTTTTAAAAACTAGCACAAGTCTGAGACAATTGAGTGAAATTTCTGCATGAGTTGAAACTAGGGGTCTAACCAAGTCAAGCCAACTCGTGAGCTGGCTCGGGCTTATGAGTTGAGCTCAAGCTAACAAACCAAGCTCAAGTTAGCCCCGACTCGACCTGTTAGCTCATGAGCCGACTCATATAAAAAATAATTAATATGAAATATACATAAAATCCATTAAAATTCAAGATTTGTATTTAAATTACTACAAATATCAAAAAATGATATTTTACATTTTATATCAAATAGTTTCTTATTATTCATCTCCTAATTGATAATTTAATTTATCATTTTATTATAACACTTGCTTAAATTAATATTGCTTTCTCTCACAAGCCAACTAGTGAGCTGGCTCGACTCGTGAAATTAAGCGTGAGCTCAAGCTTGATTGAGCTCAAATCAACTCGTTTACATCCCTGGTTGAAACATTACTGCATCTTACCTGGGTTCAATTGTAAGCTTGCCAAGAAGTAGGGGAGAGCATTTTGGATAACTGGAAGGAACCAGCAATCTCAAAGGAGCTATTGGGGACTGCATGGGCAATAAAATAAAGATGACATTTATAAAAGTGAAATTGCTTGAAGGGAAGAATGGATGTTTTTGTTAGAATATAACCATGTGCATTGAAGCAAAATGAGCTTTTAAACTGGGACTGAACGCGACGGCGGTGAAGGAGAATTTAACGATTGTCCCTTCTCCACCGCCTTCGAATGCAGCAGCAACAGAATCAGTATCTTCGTCACATATATTAACCACCGTGTCGATAAGCTGCTGGTTTATCTCCCTGATTTCCTCATGCAGAGCAATGGTGCCCTGCAAAATGATAAATTTCATCAAGGTCATATATTGCATGAGATTGATTTACCAGTATAATTTAAATAGGGAATCATGAAGTTTCCTTAAGGGGGTGTTTGATAGCATACATTCACCTGAATTTAGCCATTGATTTTGTAAATGCCCAAGAGGCATAGCTTTTGTTTTGTTTCTTTGGGTCTTTTTGTAACACTTTTGTAACCCTTTTGATTTAGCCATGGATTTAACGTAAATCCAGATAAGCACTAAAAATGTAAAATTTAAAGCATAAGTTCCGTTAAATCCAATATTCGCTTGTTCCATCTATTTTTTGACATGAATCCAGATTTACTAAATCCAATTCACATACAGATTCAAGTGATTTAACTCGCGAGTATTTCTCTGTAAAATATAAATTTGATAACTCTGGATTAATCAGATTTTATAAATCCTAATTAAAATAAATCCAGGACGCAGCCAAACACCGCCTAAATCATAGAATCAATCTTTTTAGATTTCTTTGCATGAAATAATGACATTGATACGGCCAAGGATTTATTCAAGATGAATAACTAATTGCTGAAGAATATATTACAAACTCAAAAGTAGGCCTGCCGATTTTTAATTTTTGAAATATTCATTATAGAATCACCCATAGTATTATGTTCATATATTTCATCTAGGTCATAAAAATCTTATATGAAGAATTCTTACAAACATAATTTAGGTATGGATAAAGAAGATTTAACTGAACATTGCTTGAACTTTCGAGACGGTTACTTGTAAGGAAATATTCAATTAAAAACCAATATCTAGAAATCAACAGTTCAGACACTTTTAATACCTTCGACAATTAAAAAAGGAAATCAATAATATTTTCAGTTAATCTATGAAGCGAATTATTGAAATGACAACTGATACAAAGTTAAATATTGGAGATTTAACCAGAATTTATTACACCAAAGTTTGAAGATATTCTAATAAATATTATTGCTTCCCAATCTTCTAGATGAAGATACATGATCATTTATTGTTTCCAATTTCTTAACATGCTCGTTTTGCACATCTACAACTATTGCCTATACTCGATGGTAAAACACTGAGTTATTGCGGCAATTTCGATCACTATCCAGCGAAAATAGATCTTCTGCGATATTGTTTTAAATTAGATGTTGCATCCATTGACAAATTTGGATCTAAAAACTTTAAATATATAATCCCCATTTCCTAAAAATTTTACAAATGTCCAGGAACCAATTTTTCCACTTCGACCATCATGGCCACTAGGCATCCAGAAAAAGGACAGCTATGTGAGTCTTCAAAACATTTTCGGACTCAAAGGAATGGGTGTAGTAAAATTACAAAAAATTAAATTAAAGGTCCGCTTCAAGAATTACAATTATATTAATATTTTCTAACTTTACTTTAATTGAAAATAGGTTTAATTATCCTTAATGCTAATATTTGATTTCAATTTGAATTAAATAGGTATAGATGAATTGGTCTCGTAAATCTTACTTCCATAAATAGAGTATTCATGGCAAGTAATCAATTCAACCCATGATAAATTAAAGAGTTGATCTTTATTGGTAAATCTGAAAATATCTCCATCATAAATCAATCTAACTCGTTCAGTTTTCTCGGGGCACACATTTCTTCTCCTTCAAAAGTTGCTCATACTTTTCTGAAGTTTTGTTGTTTTCCCACGTTTCATGTTCACTTTATAATCGAAACCAATAATTTCGTTCCTTGTCCAAACTGCCAAGCCATGTTGATTTAAAAAAACAAGTGCGTTTACAAATAACCATACAAATATATTATATCTAAACTATTGAACATCAGAAAGACTAGGTTTATGTAAATTAAATAAAAGCAAAAATGAACTAGAAAAAGTGTTAGAATAGAACCCAAAATATTTCTTATTGATGCAAAGAGGGATATAAATACCCATTTCAGGATATACTAGCAAGGAAATAAATAAAAGCAGAATAAAGAAATAAAGGAAAAAAAACAAAAGCAAATAAAAGTAATTATAATACAAAATTTTGTGTTAAAAAATATTCTAATATTCTAATAATCTTCCTCAAGCTGAAGCATAGGTGTCAGTCATGTTCAACTAGAATTTGAACTCATCGAACAATACCCAAGGAAGGTTTTTTGCGAGAATATCCGCTAACTGACCGCTAGATGACACAAATAGAATACAAAAATCCCTGGACTCGAGTTTTTCCTTAATGAAGTGACGGTCAATCTCAATATGGTTGGTGCGATCATGTTGGACAGGGTTGTAAGTAATGCTTACGGCAGCCCTATTATCACAGGACAATTGTAAGGGAGCGAGCAGAGACAGTCATACGTAGTTCATAGAGCATTATGCGTAACCAGAGAGCTTCACAAATTCTCAGAGTCATGGATCGAAATTCGGCTTCCGCACTGCTCCGAGCAACTACAGACTGCTTCTTACTTTTCCACATAATCAAGTTTTCTCACACAAATGAACAGTACCCCAAGGTAGATCGTCAATCATGGACGGACATGATCCGATCCGCGCCTGTGTAAACTACAATAGAACGAGATGTGTAAAGGAAAAAAAAACAAACCTGAGCTCAGTTTTCATTTTAAATAGTCGAGAATTCGATGGACAGCATGGAGGTGGTGCTCATAGGGATCCTGCATGAATTGCATAACTATCCCCACAATGTGGCATATGTCGGGTCGTGTATGGGCAAAATAAATGAGTTTCCCTATGTGGCTCTGATAGTGAGTCTTGTTTACAGGAACAGCATTAGGAACATCAATAAGTTTTTAGTTTGAATCCATAGGGACAGTCGTTGATTAGCACATGAAAAGATTGTTCTCTATTAAAAGATCAACCATATATTTTCGCTGAGATAGACAAATATCCTTGGATGACCGAACAACTTTCATGCCTAAGAAATACCGGAAAGATCCTAAGTCTTTCATTTCAAAAGAAGCAGCAATAATGCTTTTCAGAGTCTCCAATGCTGGTAAAACATTACCTATGAGAACAATATCAACATAGACAATAAGAATAGCTACCTACCCGCTGAAGGAGTGTCGAAAGAAGAGAGAGTGATTCGATTGAGCCTGAGTGAATCAATGGCTTACCACCATCATTGTGAATTTCCCGAACCATGCCCGTGGTGATTGCTTCAATCTATAAAAAAAATTTCGCAGTCTACAAACCTGCCCCTAGAAGGCAGTTAAGTTAAAGCCTGAAAGGAGGGTCATGTATATCTCCTCTGTAAGATCACCATTCAGGAATGCATTGTTGACATCAAACTGAAATAAGGGTAATCCAGATTCACTGCAAGAGATAAGAGGGACTGAATGGTGTTTAATTTAGCAACTGGAGCAAATGTCTCCTCATAGTCAACTATGTAAGTCTATGAGTACTCTTCGGCAACCAATCATGCTTTGTTGCGTTCAAAGGATCCATTGAATTTAAACTTGTTGCTAAAAATTCATCGGCATCTCACAACTTTTTTGTCCCAAAGAAGATTAAGAATGTGCCAAGTATGATTCCGCTGAAGAGCATTAATCTCCTCAATGAAGACAGCTTTCAAGGCTGTCTGCTAAGGCAGCCTCAATAGTAGCTGGAAGTCAGGGCCTTAGCAAATACTCTTTAGGTTGGTGATAATTTGTAAAGAGAGACAATTTGTCATGGGATAGAGAGATTGTTTGACTGCGTACCTTACTAGAGGAACTGACTTCCTCATTTGGAGTCAGCGTAGTGTTGTGGATGTCGTCCGTAGGGCATTCAAGGTTCAACAAGGGGTTAGCAAGCTCCAGAGCAGGTGCATCGAGTGTAGACACGGAGAGTGGGAGGAGGTGCAAGTGGGACCAAAGGGACAGAGGGCTCCTTGGTGATAGGAGACGTGGGTGGGGTCAAAGAAACAGAGGGTTCTTCGATGGTAGGTGACGTAGGGGGGACATTCACAGCAGTAGGGTAAGGAACAGTGTCCAAAAACTCAAGCTCCCCCTCACTGGGGGCTGAGTTAGCAAAGTATGTAACACTTTCAAAAAAAGAGACACCGACACTCACATAAACCTTATTTGTGATAGGTTCAAGGCACTGATACCCCTTTTGAGTGGCAGAATACCTGAGGAAAATACATTTAATGGACTTGGGATCAAGTTTAGTCCAAGTAGAGGCTCTGTTCCAAACAAAGGTTGTGCATCCAAAACTTTTGAGATCTAAAGTGGAGAATATTCAATTGTTAAGAAAATACGATCTCAAGATGGTTAAAGGGGTATGGAAGTTGAGAAATTTTGAGAGAAATCTATTGATGAGATAAGGAGATGGTAAGAATGACATCATTCCAAAAATATTTTGGGACATTAGAGTGAAGCATAGTGGAGCGAGTAACATCGAAGAGATGTCAGTTTTTTCTTTTAGCAACTGCATTTTGTTGAGGAGTGTCGGTATATGAGTTATGATAGAGAATGACCTTAGTAAGATATCTCCTAATATAATGTTAAAAAGTTTAAAACCCTTATCAGTTCGAAGGACTTGAATAAGAGTTTCGAATTGGGTCAAAATGAAGGTGTAGAAGTTTTTAAAAATGACAGCAACTTCAGATTTATCTTTTAAAATAAAAACTCAGGTCATCCAAGTGTTCTAAAAATAAAGACTCGGGTCATCAAAGTGTGATCATCAATCAAAATAAGGAACCACAGTTTATTGGTGTAGCTAGAAGTGCGAGAGAGTTCCCAAAAGTAACTATGAATAAGAGAGAAATGAGCGGAAGGAGTGTATTTGTGGGGTGGATAAGTAACATGATGATGTTTAGCTAAACTGCAGGCCTCATATTTGAAATTAAATGAGTTTTTATTAGTAAACATCAATGTATATAATTGTTTTAGACACTGAGAATTAGAATAAACCAAACGACAGTGTAAAAACGTAATAGGGTATTAAGTAGACCAAGATTAACTGCAACTACTAAGTGTAGTGTCCTCGTTTTTCGTGTATTTCTCTTGGAAGAAGTAGACCCGTCAACCCTCTTAACAGTTTCAATCATCCTCCCTAAATGATGATCTTGAAAAGCACAGACATCAGTAGAAGAATGAGCAACGCAATCAATGTCATATGTCAGCTTAATGACAATAAAATGTTACACTTCAATAGAGGCACATGTAACGCAGATCCCAGAGATAGACCTAATGTTAAAACAACAGAACCCTTACCATCAATGAAACTTTGGGACCCGTCAGCAATATTAACAGTTTATTTCCCTAGACAAGGATAGTTGGTCGAGAAGGCTGGACAGCTTTTAGCCATGCGGTCTGTGTCATGTGGAATAGAAGAGGCCAAAGAGATGAGTGTCATAAGATTGGTATCCTGATGAACGTGGAAGGTTGACAGGCCGAAAGAGAGCAGACTGAATCCAAATAGCTTGATTAAGTGCTCCATTTGATTTTCAAGAGAATTGGAGGATTCCAAATTATTTTGGGTAAACGTTGGTTGTTCTGTGTTAGATTTAGAAGTTGTAGTGAGACCGTTGGTAGCGGAAGATTTGGTCGAAGGTTTGAACAACTTCGTCGTTGTTTAGGCTTGGAAGCAATCATCCTTTGCCCAACCAGTAACAGTTGCCAACACTCTAGTTTGATGAACCTCGCCGGCCACCGACTGGGCCAACTCAAACTCCAAACTTTTCGACCACGCAACCTTGTTGATGATAAATTTCCATTTGACCTAGTGCCTCTTCATAATCTTAACAGTCATGGAAGTGAATACCAGGAGGTTAGAAAGGTTGAAGCCAAGAGAACAAAGGAGAAATCCATGTTGGTATCGCTCTAGAGGTGATGCAAATTTCCATGGATGGAGAAACGAAAATGCCGCCAATGAAGAAGCAAAACACATGAAAACAAGTTTAAAGTATGCTAGGAACATCTTGCTAGATGGTTTCCAAACTGATGCCTTGCCAAATTCTTAAATATGATGATGCCACCGATGAAGGTGATCCATGGGATGGTGTCGAACCGGTAGTGCAGCAGATAAGATGGGTGTGCTTTGCAAGGGAAACGACTACTGTAGGAAGTCCGCCCTCGACCTAAAAATTTTCATGTGAAGACCACGCCAACTGCAAGGAATGCCACCGTCGTGAGGAATCGCTTCGACCACACCATATGAAACCACCAGATTTTCCAAGTGGTTGCAGTTACGACACTAGGAGGAAGACTAAAAAGCTTAGCGGAGATAAGTTTTGGGCGCATTCTGACAAGAAACCTTCTTGAACAACAGCTTGAATTAGTCGAGATGGGATAGATCTAACGGAAGAACAATGGCTCAAATTAGAGAAGGCAAGACCCCGTTGGCTCGATCAGAGCGGGTGAGAACTTGGCATGCTCGATCAGAGGAGAAGATAGGACCTAGACTAGCCAGCCGACGACGGCTAGGTTACGGTCATGGCTTTGATACCATGTTAGAATAGAACCATAAGATATTTTTTATTGATGCAAAGAGGTGTATAAATACGCATTGCAGAATATACTAGTAAGGAAATAAATAAAAGAAGAATAAAGAAATGAAGGAAAGAAAATAAAAGAAAATAAAAGTAATTAATATAGAATTCTATATTAATAAATATTCTAATATTCTAATAAAAGAAATCAATAAAATTTATATAAATGAATAATGGATATCAAAAAAAGTGCAAAAATCAAAGAAGACGTTTGTAGAATTAACACGGCTAGTATAAAAAAAATAAAGTGAAAGTACCTCTAGTTTTCTTCTTTTGAAATGAGAAGTTGCCGTGGATTCCAAATCAGCTGAATCAAGA
Source organism: Phalaenopsis equestris (assembly GCF_001263595.1). Classification (NCBI taxonomy): domain Eukaryota; kingdom Viridiplantae; phylum Streptophyta; class Magnoliopsida; order Asparagales; family Orchidaceae; genus Phalaenopsis; species Phalaenopsis equestris. The sequence continues at coordinate 22,350,532 of NW_018164444.1, read as the reverse complement.
CTACCAAATTTCATAAAATTTTCATTTATACTGCCTGCCGAAGAAACATTATTTAATGGCATGGCAGATGTGTGCCTCTTCATTTTCTTCGTGGTGGCACCTCCATCTTGCGACATGAAATTTCTTGCTTGCAAACGGCACTTCGTCATTGCAACTAAATCTTCACCAACAGCAGCTCTCGAGCCATTGCCCGGTGCTGATCCGGCAATCCGGTCAATCATGCTAACAACAGAACTAATATCATTAATGGCAGAGGCAAGGACTTTTGGAGACAATGATTGTACCTAAAAGCAGTTAATAATGGAATTTTTGTAAAATTCGAGCTTCATATGAGAACAAGCTGACAAATGGTAAAGTAGCCAAAATGATATCATAGTTCTCAAAAAACAAGCACTCCACAAAAAAAAAATGTTAATAGATGGCAAAATTTACATAAAAAAGCATAATCTATTTTTTTTTTGTAATTCAATATTCATACAATTAAAGTGTCATTTACATTTGCTAATGTTAAAGAAAGTGCGAACATCATAAACATCACACTGTTAAAGGAAGATTTCGATGTCCAAAAGTAAAATAAAAGGATGACTTCAAAATAAAGCAGAAAATTAAAAGCAAATCAAGTATTCAAAGTGTATTTGCCAAGGCTTCCAACTTTAGATTTTAACATTATATAAATCGTTGAATTCTTCAACTAATTGAGAATGATCATAAACTTAATGCTAGCAAAGAATAAAAGAGAAATAGGAAATTCATTATTGAGCAATGATAAATTTATGTGACTGCATTGATTGGTTGATGGCTCAAGATTCCCCAAACTTGGTAACATAATATAAGAATACTTGGGTTGATATTTCACCACAAACTAATTAGTTAGTGAAAATGAGAACTAGATGTATAAATCTAAAGAAGACAAAAACATTAAAAACACTATTATTTTATCTTTTGCACTGCACTAAATGAAAAATGAATGATAAAATTCATAAGAGACACCCCCTAATAGTACTAACTGGGTACGCTATTGTATTTGTGCATGTTAAAAGAAAAAGAAATGAACGAGGTTTTATTAATAGTACAAAATGAAAAAAGTTGTCATTAAGGTACAAAATGAAAATAATTGTGCCTTTATGGTACAAAATAAAAAAAATTTTGATGGTGCTCCTGAGATGATTTCCTAAAAGAAAAAAATTAAAATATATAATTGTTAAAAGCATGTAAATATATTAAATTAAGATGTTTTAATAAAATTTCTATAAAATGAAAAAGGTTAAATTTACCGTATAAATTGATCAACATATTTCTTTGAACAATCATATTAAACATTTGTATAAATAAAAATAATGCATAATAAAGTGATAACTATTTACTAAATTGTTTAAACTTAAATTGTTAATTAACTATTCTTTCGAGAAAAGTCCTACTAGATTGACATGACTGATATGAGTGAGTTTGTTTATAGAGATGAACTGTTGAAAATAGGTGGTAGTTTGATTGATTTACATGCTTTATCATTATTATTATATTACTTGTATTAATGTATCATACTGGTTGATCTTATGTGTATTCTTAGAAGATGTTTATTTATATATTATGAATTAGAGGCACTTTTCTATTTGAATGTTATTATTGAGGAATGTTATTTAAAAATGTTTACTTTCACCCTCCAATTGCCCATTCCAGCCTTAACTAACTCCAAGTTCTGGGACCAAACCGTGACATATATGAAAACGCAATCCCATGCAAATGTAAAGGGTCCATTTCAGATCACTGCATATTTTTTATTTGTATTTTTCTTAATTTTATTTATGTTTTAACATGAAATAAAGCATGTTTAAGATTTTAAAAATATGTTATTTTTATTTTTATGGAATATCAAATAAGTTGATTTACATAATAGTGACAGCAAATGCTAGCGGCGCAATGGTGGCAATTGCCAGCAATGGTCAAAGATGGTCATGAGTGGTTGTGTTAGTGGAAGGATGTGGCAGTGACGAGAGGTAGTAATCAACGGTGGCCTCCAATCACAAATGGCTAGAGATGGTGTCAACCATGGGAGTGATTGCTGATAGCGGTGGCGGCTAATAACAGGAGCTAGCAGTGATGGTTGTTTTAAAACAATGAAAATGCTTAAAAATTATTTTGAGTGAAAAAAAAAAAGCTAGATTTATTTAAAAAGAAAAAATAAAAATGCCTAAAAAACACCATAAACAGACATTTACTTTTGAAAATAAACCCCTAAGCTTTATATGGCACATAAAGATAGAAAATATTAGGGATGTTTGCCATCAAAGAAATAAATTTATTCCAGCATTACAAAAATTTCTATAGCAGCAATCACATAATATTACATAGAAATAGCTAGGAAAGAAGACTAACCGCCTTAATTAAACGTTCCACTGGTCGCTCAGAAGCACTTGCTGAGCATTCTGCTAGCAAAGGAGACGCCGATATTCCAGGTGTCGCAACAGCAATTGACTGGGATTGAAGTGGTGCAATGCCAGTTTGTTGATGGGTAGTTTGTCCTGTAGTTGGAAGTAAAACAGCAGTGGACACTAGTTTCTCGGAGTCTCCTGGAATGGGAGATGGGGCAACAGGCGGAGTAGAAGGAGATTGCACAACAAAGGGTGAACCTGTTGGGTGCATAGGTGTACCAGTTTTTGTAACAGCTGGCAACAAAGCATGCTGATCTATTTGAGGTGAAGAATGGTGAGAAATTTGAGGGGATGAAGCCTGTAGATTTTGGGGAGATGAATTTGGAAAAGAAGCACCAGGTTTAAGTTGTTGATGATAGTAGTTATGGCGCTGGACTCCTGCAAAGGCCTGTGGCTGTTGGTATATTCCTGGTTTAATGGTGGATCCTTGCCTGGACTTGAGTTCATTTAGCTCATTCATAGGATGAAGTTGTGAAATCTGGTGCACTGGCAATTGTGAAGGTTGCTGCTGCTTTTGTTGTAGATGCACCTGTTGCTGCAGCGTCTGCTGTTGTTGCAGTGGCTGCTGTGGCTGTAGCAGTTGTTGTCTTTGTTGCTGCTGAAGCAATTGATGCTGGATTTGGCGTTGCTGCATCTGCTGCTTTAATTGCTGATGTTGCATCAAATGTTCCTGCTGTTGTTGCTTCAAATGTTGCTGCTGTAGAACATTAGAGTTTTGCATTGAGGTTGCATTAGGTTGCAATCCACTCAGAGAGCTTTGTGACAGATTGTTAAGGTTGGTTTGCTGGGCAGCACTAATTGAATTCTGCAAAGGCACAACACCACTTTGTTGTACTGAGCCCACCGAACCTTGTTGCAGCGAACCAAAAGAATTCACTTGGACCAGATCCAATTCAGAGGCAGACTGGACTGAATTTGTTGCATTCAGTTGTGCTGCAGGAGCAGCTAAAGTTGGTAATGTCATGGACCCATGTTGCATACCGGAGGTCACTGCTGATTGCATAGTTGTAATAGAACCTGGCATATTCAATTGGTGCACCTGGTTTCCATGATTTTCATGCTGCTGCACTTGTAAAACTTGAGATGGTTGATGCTGGGATGTGCTTTGAGCATGTCCAACAGCATGCTGTAGCTGCTGCTGGCCTTGCTGCTGTACAGGAAATAATCTTGGCCTTCTATTTGAATTTAACAATCCACTTATTTGTTTCTCATAATAAGGAAGTTTTTCTTTGAGGTTAATTGTAATACTACTTTTAGAGATCTGAAGGAAAGCTAACACGCGTTCCAGAAAGATTTTGAAGTTTTTCAATTTCTCAAAATTCTCTGATTGCTTTGCATGAGGCAACATCTCACTCTGTAATTCAAGGCCAAAATGTTAAAAAGAAAAAAAATCACCAAGTGTGCTAAGTACACATTCTCCCAAGTCAGAATATTTATTAAATTCTTGAAAATGAAAAGAATCTGATTAGCAAATAAGAACCTGCTGATATCGCTGGGTGATCTTCATATGGAATTCCTGCAGCTCAGCAAAATGCGCATCTTTCATGGCTTGTATCTGCCACAAATACATATCTATAAGAATATAAAAGATGCGGCAAAATAATGCCGGTGAGAAGCTGATGTGATAAATGAGTACATAAAAAAAAAATGCAACCACACTAATACTTGATGTCGATTTCTCAAACTCATGGCCCTCTTGGACAACTAATGTTACTCATGTTGGAGTCTCTCATGGGTTCAGCTTAAATAACGTGCATCTCTCCCTCGTCAGTTAGAAGTTGGTGTTCTTTTGGATCCTCACCTTCTTCAATGCCTATTGTATCCTCGTCTATTATTTCAACTGCTCCCTGCTAGGTGAAATAGATAATACTCATGTTTGGGAATCTAATGCATTGTGCCCAAAACTTTGGCACACGGCGCACTTTCTAGTTCGGATGGATTTGAGATTGTTGATTGTAGCCGCACCTGTTCGCCATTTTGAATTAGTTTCTCCTCAAGTGGGATCAATTTGAATGTTCGACCGGGTATCCTCTTGTCACTTGATCTTGGGATTGAACTATGTCTGTAAGATATGATGGTCGTTTGGTGATATTTGCCTCAAGAACATGTCTTGTTTGTAATTAACTGGTGGCATTTGTGTGGCATCTCTTTTTTTATCTTGGACTTTGTAATAATTTTGTTTGACTTTTCCTTTCATATTCCGGTTTCTCTTATAATATTCCATGTCAAAATTTTTGAGATAGTAGTTTTTCATCCTTTCGATCAAACAAATCACCATTGTGACCATGACTGACACTTCCCTAGTGTTTCCTCTCAAAGGTAATGAGTCTCTATTGCAATTGAAGAATTTCTCACTGCATCTCGTCCATGGTAGGTTCTTGAACATATCTTTGCAGATTTCTCATAAACGAGATTGGGTCGTTTCCCTAAAAGTTTCCAGTAATTATCTGCTCGGTGGAGTGGCTAGTGTTTAGGTTTGGGAGGTAAAAGAGGGTGTATCGGTTTTATTTATGATGGGAAAGAAAAAAATTTAGAGGTTGACTTGAAAAATTGGGTTAGGTAGTGGTGGATTTAGGTAACCCTAGGATAGGACTAGGGTTAGGCTAACTCTGATACCAAATGATACTAGAGTTAATCAAATGATAATACGGAAAGCAAATCGTATTACTGAAATCAAATAGGAAATAATAACTGACATGACATAAAAACTCAACTAGGGTTGTATCTCAAAGTGTAGTGGTCGGTTATGCGGGTTGAAAGGTTTTACGTGGACTGAACGTGGTGGTAGGTGATTGGAATGGGTATTATGGGGTGTTGGAGATATGTGGTTGCAGCAGGGAGGTATTTCTGTGCGGTGGATGAGGGGCTACATAGAATTGGGACTTGGAAGGCCGGAAAGGCTGCAAGCTTTAGGCTGAAGGAAGCAGCAAAGGGGAGGATGGCAATAGCTAAAAACGGCGGGAACAGTAATAAGGAAACAACAACAGGAGATGATACTTGTAAAAGTTGACGGCTGCAGGAAATAACAAAGGAGAAGCTAGCACACCGATGAAAGCAAACTAGAAGGATTGAACAACAACAGTTGTGAAGATAGAGGGTTGGGACTGCGATGGCAGCGAAAGAGGAGGGAGGGGAAGGTGATGGGGGCAGCTGGAACCGCAGAAAAACAAATTGGAACTGTTATTCGAGAGAGGCTGCTGCAATAATGATGGGTAGGGGTGTCAAAAATTGACCCAACACGCCAACAAGACTCGAACTCGACTTGAAAAATCTAGGTTAAGGTTGACCAGAATATCTTTCAAGTCAGTTTCGGGTCAAAAAATTTGACCCGTTTATTATTGGGTTTAGTTCGGCTGAACTCGAAAACCCAAACATGACCCGAATAAGCACAAAAGTTCGGGTCGTGTTCGGGTTAACAGTTCAAGCTTGGGCTCAAGTCGCGTTCGGGTTTTAGGTTTCAACCCGTTTACTATTTAGGATGGGTTTAGGTTGACCCTATTCGGGTTGGGTCATTTTTAGGTCGGACCCAAATCTGGCCCGCTGACCCGAATTGACACCCCTAATGATGGGTGATGTGGAGCACTGTGGGAATGATGCAAGGGGGTAGAGCAAGAATAATCGTCACATCAAGAGCGACATATAGCTGAAACACCACTCGACCCTTGGATATAGCCCTAGAAGGAAAAACTTGAGACGCCGCCAATGATTGTCCCGAAAAAAAATCACAACAAAACTAACCCTAAATTCCCACAAAAATAAATATATAATATTAGGATAACTATGAGTAGCTCAAGAGGAATGGTTAGCTCCTCGGAATACTTGGATCGATTCGGTCCAAGCTTCAAACGCGACTCCTGCATGGGGTGGGACGCCCGCTTTAGTCCAAGATTTAAAAAACCACCTACATTAATGTTGTTGACACTTTCTGATGAACAAGTTGATCATTGAGTTAAATTGTTGTTGATCAAAAATGACCTTTTTCAAAAATTATTAAATTTTCTATAAAATTCAATCATGTAAATAGCTTTTTATTTGAATGTAAATTCTTAAATTGTTAGATTAATGAAGGTGCGCCAACTAAAAAAAAAAGTTTTGAGAAAAGATTATACAATTTCTAACAATTTCACAACTTAGCCAATATTATTTATAGTAACAGATATTAAATAATGTAACCCTTTGTTATCTTCTTGGTCTTTTTCCATTGTCGCCACTTAATGACAGCTTCAGCAGGTGCTTCTTTGCTTCGAACTTCCTAAAACCAGATTTTTCCCATTGGCACCTTCTTCTCCACCACTTGCTTCTTAACCATGGGTATTATTTCAATTTCCAAACAAGAAGAGGGAAAGGATAAGGAAGCAAAAGAGAGGTAGAAGGCAAAGGGAGGTTACTTAAATTTTCAACAAGAGTACATTTTGTTTATCATTAATGATCACATTAATGAAAAGACCAAAGTAAAAATATCCCAGGTACCCAACCGAAAGGATTTTAAAGCCTTTTTATAACGTCTAACTCCCTTATACCACATAAAATTGTATATAATAAATTCTTTCATAAAATGATGCATTAATAACAGAAAAAATAGACGCTGACATGACAAGAATATTACATTTTGGTATTGCATTCCAATTGAGACCCTAAGAGCCTCGTGCATTAAGAGCACTCAAGAAGCGAATCAAACAATATTCACCTAACGATAGTTGCATTCTAGGATGTAACCGAAGAAATGACAAAATCAGCTAACCATGCTATGTCGTAAGAAAAACAAAGTACATATATGTATCAATATGATTTTTTTTTTTTTGTATAAGAGTTAAAATAATAAACAAGTTGATAAATCGTTCTCACTTTTAGATAAATCTCTTCTTGCCAATCAGCACCATTATGCCCCGTTTGAGCGGTTGAATCCATTGATGCTGACAAGAGAAAATAAAGGTTGTTAGAGAAAATCAGAAGTTGCACCACACCACAGTAAGGAATATGCAAGTGTTATATTTTCTTTATTCATATAGTAGAAAAGGCGTAGCATTTGCTAAAAAGGTACATCAATATGCGATACTCCAAAATTACAATAAAATCATATGGAACAAGCATGTGCAAGAGATAGAAATTACTTCTGATTACAAATTACCACAAAATCTACCAAAAGCAAGCAATGGGTTTCTTGAAAATGAAGTTTTGGGGGATGTGGATATCCTAGGCTTCCTTGCAAAGTAATCTCTCAAATTATTATCGAAACTAGTCACTCTTTGTAGCATTATCGTAGAAATAAAAAGTTGTTCATAAATCAAGGATAAGTTAGCTAATGTCAAGCTGCTGCTGGGCAAATGATGAGGTTCTTGATACACAATTAAATCATACGTTACTCTTAAAAAAATGATTAATTTACCCTTTGTGTTAATTATTGTAATGAAAAAAGGAGCTGCAAATGCATCATCAAGCTACCCTACAAACATTGCCCAGACCAAATAAAATTGTAGCATGTTTGATCTTCCAAAAATGAAGATTAAAACAAATTAACAATAGAGGATTAGTCTTAAAATGATGCCATAGTAAAAGTGTAAGCCCTTGTCATTTCAAGCCCTTCCCTCTTTCTAACATCCCCACATCAAAGACCCTACTAACTTACATAAAGCGTGCATAAAGATTCAAAAGTTGCCAGTCACAAACAATTTCATTTGCTGAAGTATTATCATCCATAAAAACTAAAATTAGTCTCTAAATTTATTCTTCTAAAATGATTTGATAAAAGTGAACATCCCAATAATGTAATCAAAATCATCATGTTAGCATCCTTCAAATTATTTTGACTCACATACATGAACCAACATTATCCATGTTGAGTGCTACTTGAGTTGTTAAATATATTTCTGGCAAATATTTTTACACAACTTCTATATGCATCCTCTGGTTAACCATTTATTCATCCTAGTCCTTCAGCATTTAAGTTATCAGACTCTCTTGCTAATGCATTTTCCACCCTCTACTCTATGCTCCTGAACATATTAAGTAGAATTCTCTCACCACCTCCTCTTTCATGAGATATATCGTATATTCATATAGCAATCTCTCAATACAATAGAGGATTAGTCTTAAAATGATGCCATAGTTGTCATTTCAAGCCCTTCCCTCTTTCTAACATCCTCACATCAAAGACCCTACTAACTTACATAAAGCGTG
>NW_018164444.1:22341223-22341826 GCF_001263595.1 Phalaenopsis equestris | reverse complement strand
TGATACGTGATTTTTATCATATTTTTTCTTTTTTTTCTTTTCTAGAAATCATTAATTCGTTATTGTTAGATATGACTCATATATCATAGAGGGATAGATTCTGGAGCAGAAGATTCTGTCCAAATCAGAGAAGTTTTCTTATGTGGGTTGGGAGTGCGGTATTGGGATAATTTGGTAATTATATATTATACTTTAGAGTTTTTTAGGATTATAAATAGATCTGTATGTAACCCTAGGTGTTATCCATGATTTATGTAATCTCTTTTCTGAATATTGAAAGGAACTCGCTGCTCTACTTCCGAGGACGTAGGCATCTTTGCCGAACCTCGTTAAATCTTTATATTCTTCTGGATTTGTGTCGATTTTAATTTTTTTTCGTCATAATTTCTCAATAAGCTGTCTCAGAACCTGGTTCAAGTGGAAGAAGAAAATTTCAGCGCAGGAAAGAGGAGACAGTTTGCTGTTTGCGGCAGTTTGTAGCGACTCGGTGCTTTGCAGTGAAACAGGAGCTGCGGGTTTTCTCGGGGTACAATAGCGGTTAGGAGCCGAAGGCGTGCGGGCCAGACTGCTCTCTGAATCGCGGAAGGCGGGGGACGGAAGCGC
>NW_018164444.1:22329476-22341146 GCF_001263595.1 Phalaenopsis equestris | reverse complement strand
GAAAGCGTTCGACGACGCGGGGAAGTCTGCGGAAGTCTACTGGGCGGATAAACCAGAGAGAAAGAAATTGGAAGGGAATCTAGAGGAATATTCTCTCAGATTTTCTTTCCTTCCACAAGATTTCCTTTCCTTCCGTTGGGGAAATAATTTTCTGCATTTAAGAACTTTCCTCTGCAGGAGGGATTCAATGGAGGAAAATTGCTGGCTGTGGGTCCGATTAATTTCATTCTTCTTGAGAAAAAAAAGAAAATTTTTTGAATTCATTAATTTAAAGGAAATATTTTAATTAATGAAAATTTAATTAAAGAAACTTAATCAAGAAAATATTTCAATTTTTTTTTTCAAAAAAACCATTTTACTTTTTGAAAAAAAAAACTTAATTAAGGGAATCTAATTAAAGAAAATTTTTTAATTTTTTCTTGAGAAAGATTCTCAGCAAAGAATTTGCAGAATAATTTGTTATATGATCAATTTCAAATGACAATATCTGGTGCGAAATTTGAGGTGGTGAAGTTCGATGGAACTGGTAACTTCGGATTGTGACAAACAAAAGTAAAAGATCTGTTGGCTCAACATAGAATCTTGAAAGCTTTGCGGGCAGCAAAACTAAATGTCATGGAGAATGAAGATTGGAAAGAATTGCAACAACGAGCGGCAGCAACTATACACATATGCATGACAGATGAAGTTATGTATCACGTGATGAATTTAAAATCTCTAGGGGAGATATGGAAGAAATTGGAAACCTAGTTTATGACTAAATCTCTGACGAATAAATTGCATATGAAGCAAAAACTGTACGGGTTGAAGATGCAAGAATGTTCTGATCTAGCGCAACATGTTAATGGCTTCAATCAAATAATCACAGACCTGTCACGACTTGATGTGAATATTGAGGATGAAGATTGAGCGATGATTTTGTTATGTTCACTGTCTTCTTCCTATGAACCCCTGATGATTATTCTTACATATGGGAAAGAAACAATCATGGTTGACGAGATTACTGCAGCATTGTTGGCTCACAACCAGCGGGAGCAGAATGCAGGGGAAAGCTCTCATGACGACAGTTTATATGTTAAAGATAAACAACATCGTGGAAGGAAGAAAGAGAAGAAGGGTTCTAGAAGGTGAAATTTCAGATCCAAGTCCAAAGGCAAAAAGATAATTCATTGCTACAATTGTAAGGAGTTAGGTCATATGAAGAGAGATTTTCTAAAGTTGAAGAAGCAGACTGGGAAGAAAGGTGATGCATCATCGAAGTCTTTAAATATGGTGCAGAGTGACAATTCAGATTGCAGTGATGGTGATATGCTTTCAGTTTCATCAACTCAGTTCACAGATGCATGAATTCTTGATTCAGGATGCTCTTATCACATAACACCTAACAGAGAGTAGTTTACTTCTTACAGGTCAACTAATTCTGGCTCAGTTTATCTAGGTGATGATAGATGCTGTTGGTATTGGAAAAGTCAGAATTAAGATGTATGATGACATCGTTAGAACATTATGTGATGTCAGACATATTCCAAATTTGAAGAAGAATTTGATTTCCTTGGGCACTCTACACATAAATGGTTTTATTCCTAAGTCAGATGAGGATAGGAAAACCATCAGAATTGTTAAGGGTGCACTGACGGTGATGAAAGGAAAGTTAACTGCATGCAATATCTACAAATTGTTGGGGAGTGCAGTTGTAGGTGGAGTTCATTCTGTGGAGTCAGATGATTATATTACAAAGTTGTGACATATGCGTCTAGGTCTTCTCAATGAACGTGAGATGGCGAAATTGCAAAGAAAAAACCTGTTGCACTGTGTTAAAAGTTGTAAGCTCGATCTTTATAAGTTATGTGTTTTTGGAAAACGACTGGAAATAATAAAACTAAAGGGATTCTTGATTATGTGCATTCTGATGTATAGGGCCCTACCAGAGAATCTTCATTGGGAGAATCTCAGTATTTTGTTACATTTATTGATGATTTGTCCATGAAAGTTTGAGTGTATTTCTTGAAGCAGAAATATGAAGTCTTCTCTCAATTCAAGTTGTAGAAAGATGAGGTGGAGAACCAAACTGACAGAAAGATCAAGTATTAGAGATCTGATAATGACACATAGTGCACAGATTCGCAGTTTCAGAAGTTCTATAAGGAGCATGGGATTCAAAGACATTTTTCAGTGCGCAAGACACAACAGCAGAATGGTGTGGCAGAAAGGATGAACATGTCCTTAACTGAAAGGGCAAGATGTTTGAGACTGAATGCAGGGCTTCCTAAGAGTTTCTAGGCAGAGGTTGTGAATATGACTTGCTATCTCATCAATAGATCACCTCGGGCATCTCTGGGTGGCAAGGTCGCAAAAGAGGTATGGACAGGTAATCTAATTAAGTTCGATCATTTATGGATTTTTGGTTGTCTTGCTTATGTGCATGTACTTGGAGATGAAAGATCAAAACTTGATGCAAAATCCAAGAAGTGCATCTCTCTGGGTTATAAAAAGGTGTGAAAAGATACAAGTTTTAGGATCCGATTGCAAAGAAGATGGTGATCAGTTGAGATGCAGTTTCTGATGAACAGTTCATGTTGCAGCAAAATCAAGACAATGTGTCAAAAAATAGTTTCAGTTCAGAAAAAGTGCAGATGGATTTAGAACGACATCCAGAAACAACTGAGAGAGTTGAAGGTTCAAATCCAACACCTGGTGATTCCATTCCAGATGATTTGCAGAATTAAAATCTAGCCAGAGACAGACAGAGACGCACCAATATAAGATCTTATGAAGACTTGGTCTCTTGTGCACTTCTCATCAGTAGCGATGATCCAGCCACTTTTCAAGGAGTTATCACTAGTCAGGAGAAAGAGAAATGATGGGTGCAATGGTTGAGGAGATGGAGTCTTTGCAAAAAAAATCGCACATGGGAGCTAGTTCAGCTTCTAGAGAGAAATAAGGCTATTATGTGCAAGTGGGTGTGCAAAAGAAAACCAGCAGTATCAGAAAAAAAAGGGAAAAGTTCAAGGCTCGATTGGTAGCAAAGAGATTTTCACGCAGAAGGGGTTAGATTATGATGAAATCTTTTCTCCTATGGTCAAACATACTTCAATCAGGGCAGTGCTTGCATTAGTAGTCATTTGGGATTTGCATTTGGAGCAGGTGGATGTTAAAATTGTTTTCTTGCATGGTGATCTGGAGGAGCAGATTTACATAGAGCAGCCATAAGGGTTCACTCAACCTGGACAGGAGCATCTGGTTTGCAGGTTAAGGAAATCGTTGTATGGGTTGAAACAGTCTCCAAGACAATGGTACAAGCAGTTTGACTTCTACATGATTCAACATGATTCAGATTGGCTACAAGGGATGTGAGTATGATTGTTGTGTTTATGTCAAGAGCATTGATGATCGTTCTATTATTTTTCTGTTACTGTATGTTGATTATATACTGAATGCTGCAAAGAATATGAATGATGTTCGTGGTTTAAAAGCTTTATTGAGCTAGGAATTTGACATGAAAGACTTGGGTCCTACGAAGAAGATTCTTGGAATGGAGATTCATTGAGACAAAGACTAAAGACAATTATGTTTATCTCCACGAGGCTATTTTGAGAAAGTTTTGGACAGGTTTGAGATGAGCAAAGCGAAGCCTGTAAGCACTCCTTTGGCAAATCATTTTAAGTTTTCTTCAGAATAGTGTCCTAAGAAAAATGCAGAAATCGAAGACATGACAAAGGTTCCATATGACAGTGTAGTTGGTTGATTGATGTATGTAATGATATGTACTCATCCTGATTTTGCTCACGTTGTTAGTCAAGTCTGCAAATACATGGCTAAACCTAGAAGGCGATGTTGGGAAGCAGTCAAGTGGATTTTCAGGTATCTAAAGAGTACTGTAGGACATGGAATTATTTTTAGCAGTCAGCAAAATGATCCTTCAGTTGTGGGATACGTTGATTCAGATTATGCAGGTGATTTGGATGGTAGAATGTCTACAACTGGGTATGTTTTTACTCTTGGTGGACGGCCTATATGTTGGAAATCAACAATTCAACCTATTGTGGCATTATCTACTACTAAAGCTGAGTACATGACAGTAACTGAAGCTGCAAAAGAAGCTTTATGGTTTGCTGGGCTAGTAAAGGAACTGTGCGTTGAGCAAGATGGAGTTCAGTTGCATTGTGACAATCAGAGTGTTATTTATCTGGCTAAGAACCAGGTGTACCATGTGAGAACCAAGCACATTGATGGCAGGTATCACAAGATCAGAGAATTGATTGCTTATGGGGAGATACTGTTGCAGAAGGTTCATACTGATGAAAATGCAGCTGATATTTGACCAAGCTAGTTGTTATCAACAAGTTCTTGCATTTCTTGGACTTGTTGAATGTTTGCAGTTGCTAGAGAAGCATGGTGGCCCAACCCACTTCTGGTATGTAAGAAACTCCATGACGTATTTCTCCTAAGGGGCTGGATATTTGCCAAGGTGGAGATTTGTTAGATTTGGCTCATATATCATAGAGGGACAGATTCTGGAGCGGAGCGGAGCAGAGCAGAAGATTATATTCAAATCAGAGGAGTTTCCTTATGTGGGTTGAGGGTGAGGTACATGGGTAATTTGGTAATTACAAATTGTACTTCAGAGTTTTCTAGGGTTATAAATAGACATGTATGTAACCCTAGGTGTTATATCTGATTTCTGTAATCTTTTTTTCTAAATAACGTAGGCATCTTTGTCGAACCTCGTTAAATCTTTGTGTTCTTCTGGATTTGTGTCGATTTTAGTTTTTCTTCGCGCTAATTTCTCAAGAGTTATAATATAAAACAATTGAAATTAAGTAGAAGCAAGATTAACTTGGAGACATCTTTTAGCGGTCTGATCAAATTGTAATCCCTTTAATATATTAATAAATTCCAATGTTATCATACAATTAAATATATTAACTTAATCGCATGCGATTAGAAACTCTGACAGTTCATTCATTTGTACTGAAATAGGTTGTTACTATAGCCAAAGGTAGATCACGTAAAAATCAACCGTTACAAACAGGAATTAAAGCAAAATAATAGCACTAAAAATATAATAAATTACCCTCATGTTATGAAAATTGGAATATATAACATACCTTAGCCGTAGGAAGTAGGGGACGAAAGGGGAATGCTTGTGAGCTGGAGTGAAATTTTAGATGGAAAGTAAATGCAGAGGCTTTTGTAACGGGAGCGGAGGACGAATGGCAGTGATTAAGATGCTGGTTTTAGCTGAACGGTGATGGAGGCTGAATACGAAAGCTTTTGGTATCTGCATGCTGCTACGGTCTTTCGAGCTGAAGAGAGCTCTGGAGGTTGTCAAAGAATTGTGGAGTTGTGAATAGACGGTTTTCTCTCAACTAAAAAATTGATGTTCGGAGCACTGTCTTAACGTGAACTCGCGAATACTGTCGTTGTTTAAATGTGCTTGGACGCTCCGGGTAGTCCGTGGTGGTTGGACTCTGACATTAAATATGTATTTGCTTATGAAATTTTAGCTCAGAAGTTATTATAACAAAATTGTTATTAAAAATTTGGTATTTCAGAAACAGTTGGTCTTTTTGAAAAATTCAATTTTGAAATTGTTGTCATTGAATAAATATCTGAAATACATCTGTTGGGGAATTAGGGCAAATCAAATCCAAGAATCGATATAAATCAAGAAAAAAACATAGAGATTTAATGAGGTTCTGCAATTTGACTACATCATCGGGGAGGTGCGACGGCTTTTCTTTCAATTCAGAAAAAAAATTACAATTATCTAGGGTTACAAACAAGATATACATATATAACAATGACGTACAATATTTAATTACAAAATTACCTATGTACCGTACGGTTGGGGCATTGCCTCCGCTGACTAGCTCTGTTTCACTCCAGCATCTGTCCCTTATTTGGTATATAAGCCATACTTAACAACATCTTTACTTATATTATGTAGAAAAGAGTTTGGAACCAAATAATATTCTATTATTTTTATTGTGATTAATATAATTTTTATTATAAACTTTGAAAAAATAAACATAAAAAAATTCACTTATTTCTAAATTTTTTAATATTCTTGTACAAAATTTTGATCTAACTATTCTTATATATATTCTTTTTTTTTTTTTTAAATTGAATTGGGCTGTCAAATATCGATTCCTTTTGTGCTATGCCATATTGTGAGAAGCCCACGCCATGTGCTATTATTTGAGGATCACTGTGCCATTGGAATTTGAAGCCTTGACCTAAAAGGACTTACATAAATATATATATAGGAGTGGCCGAAGGCTATTATACGAGCTAAGATTATACCTCATGCGCTTAAGAATTCGAGTACCACACCCTATACTCAAGGGCAATCGAAGCCCAGACCAGATAGGACTTACAACTGACAAGCAGATGACCGACCAACTCATTTGAGTAGACGACGCATATATATATATATACACACACACACTGTGTGTAATAATAATATATTAAATAAGAGGAATTCTGTGGTATACGGGTTATGGCCAGCTATGCAAGATATGCACTGAGAAATCTGTGGTATCCTAAGTTCCTTTTTATAATAACATTTTCCGAATCGCGGAATGTAATTAACAAACAAACTCAAGAAATTTCATTCAACTCAAAATGTGGTCTCAAAAGTCCAAACAAACGCAGTCTTAAAAACTCAAGGTCTCTTTGGGGGGGGCGGACGTGGGATCGACACGGCGTCCTGCGTCTCCATTCTCGCGTTCCTCCCGTGCCTTTCTCCCTCGCCCTCGCCCTCGCCTCTTGATCGAGCCCCTCGATCGCGTCCCTCGAGCTCTTCCCCGCCCTCGCCCTCGCCTCGATTGAGTCTCTCGATTGTGTCCCTCGTCTGTTCTGCGGCAGCGTGCTCCTCGCCGGAAAGCTGAAACCTGCAAATTGGGCAAGAGTTATGCATCTGAAGCCACGACACGATGCAGTCGGAGTGGTAAACGTGGCAATCAGAAAAGGTGATGGAATTTATAAGAACTAGCGGCGAAGCCACGACTCCGACTTTATAAGGGCGTGACTTCAGATGCATAACTCCGACTGCATCGTGTCGTGGCTTCAGATGCATAACTCTTGCCCAGTTTGCAGGTTTCAGCTTTCCGGCGAGGAGCACGCCGCCGCAGAACAGACGAGGGACACAATCGAGAGACTCAATCGAGGCGAGGGCGAGGGCGGGGAAGAGCTCGAGGGACGCGATCGAGGGGCTCGATCAAGAGGCGAGGGCGAGGGCGAGGGAGAAAGGCACGGGAGGAACGCGAGAATGGAGACGCAGGACGCCGTGTCGGTCTGTTTGGGGGGGGAGTGTAGCTCTTAGTTTTTCCACTGCTATGCACTATTTTATTATACCCCCTTTTAACAAGATAAATCAAAAGTTGATAGTGGTTATAATAAAGTTGATCTAGTTCTTACAAATAAATTTATCAGAAGATGTAGTGTACCTATTTACTCAAAAGCTACTTATTACTAATTGAATGAATGGTCATTTATCTAACAACATTTGTCAGTAAGTTGTTCTGAATAAGCTACCTCAAACAGCAAGTCAGCTTATTCTGATAATCTGCAGATTATCGAATTAGCAGATTGTCAATAATCAACAGCTGCCCCGAATAGACCCTGAATACTAAATATAAAGAAAATAAAATTCTTACCATTCAAAATTTATCTCTACATAAGTAACACCATACAAATAAATGAACTACATTTTCATTTTTTTTTTTTTTTTATTGTGCTCTTCAAACTTCAGGCTATATTAATGCAAATGCGATTTAATGCTAGCTTGGCAAATACGCAATTTAAAAGTTATAGTTTCCCATTTATATGAAACCCTTCAGTTTCGAGATATTTGGATTTGATGAATATATTCATTTTACCTCTTTCGAACTTGAAGGGAGTTGTTATTTTGTGTTACAATTGGACTATGGGCTAATCTTTTGATTGGATTTGTTACCGAATACTACACTAATAATGCGTACAGAAAACAATTTATGTGTTAATGGTTGTTGTTCAATGTCAAGGAGCAAAAATTGGTCTTCAACTGTGTCTATTTCATTTTGCAAACTATTTTTTTGTTCCAGTCCTGTCCAAGTTGTTGCTCATTCGCGCAGAGCTGGGGCTGCCACAAATGTTATCTTTGGACTTGCTTTGGGATCCAAATCAGTCATAATTCGTGAAAGAACTGATGCTCATGATGCTGCAGGCATTACCATCGCTGCCATTGGAAGGATACATTGAGTGCTGGTACTTTTATTTTAAGTTTTGTTCATTCGTCAAGTGTAAATGTTATTTATAGATGTTAGATATGTAAATATGTAAGATTTGTTTGGTATATATGTAAATGCCCCAAGACAATTTTGTATGCCTCAAATTCTTTGGATTATTTTTAAAAACAAATTTGAGTTATTTTTTATAATTAAATAAAATTATTAAAATTATCATAATTTTGTAATGTTATTATTATTATTTTTTTTGAACTGTCGAATATGTATCTGTTAAAGTTCTAGTGCAAACAATGAAATTGCGCTTATCAAAATAATCTTTTATCCACAAAAGCTGTAAATCAGTTGTTTTCCAAACTCACAAATCAAACAGTTAAACAGTTTATCAAGAACAGGGGCAGAATGATCATTTATCCAGAATTAGCTATTTTGGGAACGCTCAAACCAAAAAGTTAGTTAGCTTAGAATAATCTTTCGATCAGCAGATTATCAGGATAGACTGCTTATCTGGATAAACTGGATCAGCTGCAGCTGCCCCAAACAGACCCTGAGTTAACTTGACGAGTTATACTGAACGTTTTGAGCAAAAAATAAGTGTATGTGAGGAAGAAATAGTGTCTCAGAATTTATTATTTGAAAAAAACTTAAAAGTAGAATTGAGCTGGATAAATTTAATTAATTTGATTTGATTTTAATAATGCATTTCAAATTTTTATTTTTAAAAGTTTAATATTTATTTGTTGTTTACTGTTTCGATTTTAATTTTTTTAATTGAATAAATCAAAAAATTAAAAATTAAAAATCGAATGAAAATTTTTTGAAATTGAATTGATATTATTCATATAAAATATGTAATCATTAATTGATTTATAATCGAACTTTAACAAAAATTATTTTTTGATTTTTTTTCCTTAACGAACGATTTAAGTTCGATCGGTCTAATTTTATCAACATTTTAATTGAATTTGTTTTTTTTTTAATTTCCAATTCGATTAACAGTTTGAAAATTGACCCATCTAAACAGAGAGTTTTCACCCTTTAAGTATTGTATTCTTTTCACTTAATGTAGGCGGGACTTTTTCGTTTTTTTTTTTTGGTGGGTTCATGAGATTCATGAAGAGTCGTTCGACCTTGTGGGTTCTTTTGGATGATTTGTTTAGTTTCTGTCAGTTGGTAACACATGTGAAATCCTGATAAAGACAAACAGGTTTCTTTCTTCTTTTCAATGGCAAGGTTTTTAAGATACTCATGGATGACATTTTTTTGGTGATATGCATATGTGATATATATAAACTTGGTATTAAGCGAGCTGAAGGCAACCAAATATTTTTTTTACAAGGTATGGCATTGGTTGGTATGCTTCATTCTCTAAGACCTCACACCTGCAAAAAAGTGTAATTAATTACTTTTTTTAGCAATTTCAATTCATGGTATGACAAATAGATTGTCTTTTTAATCATTCAAGAAATATGAGCTCTAGGATTTCAGGAACCTCCCGACGAGTGCTCCTCCACTGCAGATCATAGACTTCCGAACTGATGTTACGTCAGACACATACATATGAGAGACAGTTATACAGGTGCTCGCAGGGCATCACAGAGAAATGTGACAACTTTCGATGACAGACAGTCCGACAGATCAGATTTTGCTACCGATAGTAATTGGGGTTAGATGGTACACCTGGAGGACAACGTAGCTCGTGACATACGCCGTCTGGATTTTAAAATTAATATTATCATATTTTTAATAATAATTTTAATAGTTTTCTTCTTTTTTTTATCAATTTTGATACTCACTGTTAAAAGGGTTTGCATTTTATTTTTTGTACTGTTCTGAAGTTATTTTTTATTTCTCAAGTATCAAGTAAATTGCGATGACAGTGCTCTTGCAAACAACATTATTGCACAGAGGTAGAATTGTCATTTGTTTAAAAACAGCTGTTTTCCAACAACACAAATCAAACAATCAACCAGCTTATCGAAATTAGTTGATTTTCAGTAACTTATTAATAAACTTCAGCTGCCCCCAAACAGACACTTAATTAAACAACTTAATTAAAACATTATTTCTTACAAGTTTTATATATATAAGCGTTTCGAGAAGCGCAACTTATTTAGTAACTGTTAACTAACACTAAACATAAATAATTGTTAACTAACACTAAACATAAAGACCACTATAGAACGAAACTAGCTTTTCTCCCCGTAAATAGTATACCACATGAATATTTATTTATTCGAGATCAATATTTGAATCATAAAGCATCATTTAAATTGGCGGCAAGGCATCCCCATTGTTATGGGTTTGTAGGTCTTCCGACGATGAAGGAGGTAAAGCTATAAGGTTCACCCCAGCCGCTGCTTTCACATCGCCGGAACTTCTTATCTCCGACATTTCACGCCGTGAGCTGCCTCCGTTTCTTCCGCAGGTGTTTGGGAGGAAAACACCTGCCATAATTAAGCAAAATATGAGTCTTGTGTAAAAATTGAAATTGAAAATAAAAAGGTCATGTATTCTTTTTTTCTACTTTTTCCTTTTCTTTTTCCTTTTTTTTTTTTAGTCCTAGAGGTGTAATTGAGGCCTTTAGAGCTCGAGCCATGCCATCATTGAGTTTGGCTTGTCTGTCAATTATGAGCTTGAGTTCACCGTGCCATTATCGAGCTTGAGCTCGAGTCCATCTGGGCTGTAGTGGTAGCAGCCTGCTCGTGAGCCGGCTCTCTCTCTCTCGAAACAAAAATTCAGTTTTTTTTTTTTTTAAGTAAGCTCACCGGAGAAGATATTGGTAGTCAGAGGAGGAGGATGCTACGACAGCTCATCGGAAAATACATCAAAATAGTGGTAGGCTAATCGAGCTAACTTTCAAGCTAATGATCAAAGTCGGGATGAGCTCGAGCTTGAGCTCGTGGCTCCATAAGTTTGGCCCATGACCTCATTAACCAGCTGAGATCGAGCCTGCTTGGCTCATTTACACCCTTAGGGAGGACAATTAGCTTATTGCCTTTTTTGCTATTTTTGTTTGGTGAATAAGCTGATAAATCAAATCACAATGGCCATTACGATAAAGTAGTTCAGTCTAATTTTTTAGACAACTGATATATAAAGAGGAAGCATAACAAACAGTTGACGTTATATTAATTACCGATTGACTTGCAACAACATCTGTATTAATTTATTTAAAATTAAGAAATACGGATCTAAGTGGGTGGTGCCTAATTGTTAGGTTAAGTTTGTCAAACACCATTTATGGGACCCACCTGCAAGCCTAAGTTTTGTATATATTTAAAAATAAAAGCATAGAAAATTAAAACTCAAACTTAAATTTTAAATTGTAATATAGAATAATTTAGAGTATTCCTAAGTTTCTAAGCATTCAAGACTCCCCAAGTTTTCAAACATAATTCTAACCAGCATATTCAGCCTTGATTGAATCGAATCATTACCT
>NW_018164444.1:22325543-22329376 GCF_001263595.1 Phalaenopsis equestris | reverse complement strand
TTACTATGCATTTATCTACATCTTTTAAAAATATTTAGTCAACTTGGCATCAATTAATTTTAATTAGATATAATTTATATTATTTTACTTATTTTTCATTATCTAAAATAATATAAAATTAGATGTAATTTTGGTTCTCCTAAATTTCCGCACGTGTGAGTGTTTCCCATCTCCCAAAAAAAGCCCGGGAAACAAGTTGATCAAAGATGAGTTCGGATCTATTCTATTTAAAAACGGATGGACAAGAGTCTTCAAGCCTATCAAATTATATCTAATTACTTGATTGGATAACATAATTTTATCAGTAATTTATATTTTAATCCCAATCATTAGGTTTATGCAGCCAGTTCTATTAAATATTAAATAGCCAAATTATTCAAATTTATAGTTTAATTTAATTCAAAATTAAATTAAATATTGAGAAGAGGGTGCTCCATGGGCCAAATAGAGTTCTTTTCTCATCAAACTTGAATCATGAAAGGTGAACCAAAAATACTTCAAAATTTTTAATTTTTAATATTTATAAAAAACAAAAAAATCTGAAAGGGGCATTTACATATATTCCACACGGTTCTTATATATTTGTACATCTAACACCTTAAATTTTAACACTCAAATCCTTACCATCACATCAAAAATATCACATCTACGAACCCTTTAAAAGGTTAAATGCATATTTCATGATGCTATAAATCTAAATCATGATAAACTGTTTAGCTATGGGTTTTGATAATTAAGATTTGTGAGAATGAGAAATACTTAAATCCATTAGAGCTTATGAATGGTAGGACTTAACAAATACTAAACATAATTTTAGAGCTTATGAATGGTAGGACTTAACAAATACTATATAGAACTACATAATTAAAAACTTAACAAATACTAAACATAATTAAAAAAAAAAAAACATATATCAAAACAGTGGAATTTAAAACATCAAATATTATATTTGGTATAATTAATGATAAACCTTCCTTGAAGTACTGCCTAAAATAAATATACCAAACAAATCCTAGAAGTTAAAATAATAATTAAACTCAAGGAGATCCCATGTACTAGGAGACAAAAAAGTACGGAAGACTAAAGAACCCACTTTACCCAATGCAACACCCTAAAACTGAGATTAAAAGTCGACCGGATGTAGACCATCTAAATCAAGGACTAAGACTAATGAAGCTAAATAGAGACATCGGCCTACGTCTAGCCACACAACCCGACTCAAGGAAAGAGTTCAGTATAGCGAACCATCTCACGGATGCCTATGAGATTCCTCACCAGAGGTCAAGAATTAACAATAACATAATAAAAAATTATGTTGAATGACCCATTCAACAATAAATGAACTATAAGTCGAATTACAGTGTTTCATCTTCTGCCCGATAATCTAGTTTCATTTTGTCGACAAGAGATCCTAAATGTAGCAATCGATAATAGATAGCTAGGCAAAATGGCCGACTAACAAAGCTAAATCGATCGAGCTAAGTCTTATTGATCCGAAGATCATCAAAAGCTAATAGATAACCTGGATTTAGCTCAGTCTGACGAACATGTCTTATCGAACCAAGACCTATTGATTTCAACCAACAAAGTTGGAGGTTAGCCTAGCCGTAAATTGATACATGTAAATACCTAAAATATCATGCAACTCTCTCATTAAAACATAGACACATGTATTATAATATATTGTACAACAACCTCTATAAATAGAAAAATCATTTTACGATAAAAGACTAATCAACAAATCATATTAATCTTCATTGTTGTGCATCTCTCTCTATCTCTCCTCCTCTTATCTTAAGCTCTATTCCTTGGGTGTGATTTATGGATAAATTAGGATCCATCACTGTGCATCTCCTTCTCCCTCCCTACCTCTTATCTTACGTTTTTTTTTTTTTTGGGGTGTGATTCATGGGCAAATTAAGATTCAACATTAACCTTCAACAAACTTTTGAGGAAAATAAAATTACAAATCAAATACTTCATCTGACCGAAAAAGGATATCCTTGCTTTTTCTTCTCAGCACATTGAAAATAAGAAAAGAACAATAGAATGAAAACACAGCTAAAGACATTAGAACAAAAAAAAAACAAAAAAACAACGCGAGTTTGCACAACATGAAACTAACAGCAGCGCCTCACATTAGAGAAAAGGACTAATCAGCCTCCATTGAAATGTAGGGGAAAGACACAATGGACTTTAAAGGCAGCATTGCCAATCTCTCTCAATTCTCCACTCACCAAACCAAGCGAGAAGATCTTCCCCATCCAACCTTGAAATATAGCATTTAAACTCCCTCCGATACCAATCGCAAGAAACCTGGTCTGATCAGAATGACTACTAAGCTCTGGAAATTTCCCCACCTCCAATCGATGCTCCAGGTGCCATTCACAGCGCAATCGATCAACAAGAACCCATATATACAGTTCAAATTCCTCAAGATACGCGTAGCAGAGTTGATTTTTGAATCCGCCCAACCAATGATTTGTAAACCTCCTCGGAAGCCCTCTCGGAATCCCCCTTGGAAGCCCTAGAAGTGAAAGATCGTAGCTATTTTCATTCAAAACAAGAATTTGACGATCGCCTTTGAGCCAGTGAACAAATCCATTCACCAAAACGGGATGTCTCTTCACGTAGCAGAGCCCAATGTGAATTTTGCATGAAGATTGTATCTTTTTGTATTCACCGGGGGTTTCCGGCGAGAAAATCTGAATAACGGGACAGGAAGAGGGCTTAATCAAAACACGAAGGATTCGGACTCGGCAACGAGGGTTGGATGAGGAGGGATCGGGAAGAAGGGCGTAGAAAGTGGAGGTGGCATTATGACGCGAGGGTTGAACAATGGCTACGGTTTCATTGAATATGGGATGAAAGAGGCGGGCGGAAAAGTCATGGAAATCTACAACTAGAAGCCATCCCCCGCGACAGTCGACGATGTAAGCGGAGCCGGGCTCGGATATAGCAGTGGAGGAGGACGAAATGGGAATATATGAGGTTTTTCTGAATTTTTGGTTAACGAAGAAGCCGAGCAAGTAAGAAGCTCGGCGAGATTTATATTGAAGGCGGAAGAGAGGGGAACTACACGCGCGCAGCAAGGACCTGGAGACTGATATGGAGTTGACAACAGAGGTTGGTGGGAGTCGTAGTAGAATCTCATGGAGGAGGTCATCGCTGAGAATGGAGATATCACCAGCGACGACCGCTTCTTCTTCGTCAAAATTTATCCTTTTCTTCTTCCGCGAATCCATCGACATGGAAGAGGAGCATGAAAACTGGTTATGGAGCTTTAGACGCGGAAAGTTGATTCCTTTTCCTTATTATTAATATTAGGAAGAAGCGGTTGTGAATCAACGAAGTGGAGAATTTTGTGCTCCACCGCGAGTTAGAATGGAAGCGAGACAACGACGCGAAATCAAAATACAAAACTACTTGAAAATTTATAAAATTAATATTTTTAAAAATTCATAAAACTGAAAGGGGCATTTACATATATTGCCGCACTATTCTTATATATTGACACATGCAACACCGAAACTTTAACATATGCATTCATAAAACTCAAATCCCCACCATCATATGAAGAATATCACATTTACTAACTTTTTAAAAGCAAAAATACATATTTTAATGCATAAATTTATACAAAAAAATCAAATTTTTTGTGTAACATAAGTTAATCCATAAGAATTGTGTACGTCCCAATCTAAAATTATAAAATTTACCAGCCATAAATTTTATGTACATTTAGTTTGTTTGAAGTGACTATAAAATATTGAAAAGATGCTTATAAAAATATTGCAATAAAAATAAAATTTTAAAAGTGATTGTAAATACTA
>NW_018164444.1:22311754-22325443 GCF_001263595.1 Phalaenopsis equestris | reverse complement strand
TTCACTTTGTCGGATCATATGATGAAAATGTAGCAGGAAAGTTAATCAAGCCAGATATTTTCAACAAGTTCTTGAGTTACTTGAACTTGTTGAATATTTGCAGTTGCTAGTTCGCATTGTTGTCCAACCTACTTCGGTGTAAGAAACTCCATAATTTTTTCTTCTAAGGGGTTGGATATTCGCAAGGTGGAGATTTTCTCCTATGAGACTGAATATTCGCCAAGGTGGAGAATTATTAGATATGACTCATACATCAGGAATTTGAAGTCTCTTGGATTTGAAGAGTTGTGTCTTCTGGAATGAAGATGTGTGTCTCTTGGATTAGTGGGTTGGGGGAGCGAGGGCGTGTTTGTAAATTTATCTGTGGGTTTTATCTCTAAATAGATGTGTAACACTATAGGTATGTAACTCCTCTGAAATAGTATATTCGTCGCTCTGCTCCCGAGGATATAGTCATCTTTGTCGAACCTCGTTAAATCTCTAAATTTTTCTTCTAAATTTGCGTTATTTTCGCCCTAAATTTCACAACAACTTACGTCAAAGCTGCCAACCAACCGACCACCAATTTCACAATAAAAATTTTCACTTTTGAAAAATCAAAATTGTGACAAATTTAATGTGATAAGAAAGATATGGGTGGTACAAAGGCTAAAAAAACAAATGTAGGTGTTAGATATGCAAGCACAAAAGAATTAGGTGTTATTTATGTAAATGCTCCCGAAAACATTCATAATACCGGCAATAATATTAAAAAAAAGAAATTACATTTCCGACAACTACTTCACGCAACATACCTTTTCATGCCCAATTCCAATCTTTTCATGCTTCAGAATAATGTGATATCTAACTAAATCTTTCGTATTAAGGGGGCATTTGGTAGCATATTTTTAATCGTATTTATTCATGAATTTAACGTAAAATATAAAATTTATTTGATTTTCAACGTAATTTACTAAATTTAATTCAGAAATTAAATCTAGATTTATGAAACACCTCCTAAAATTTAGGATCAGATATGCAAATACACAAAAAAGGATGTGGTAAGTACGTAAATGCTCTAAATGTTGACGCAAAGATTTACGATAAATGAAAATGGTGCAGATTATACGCAGGGAGAACCGGACGTCATCATCTTTATAATTGGGGTGGAATTCAAGAAATGTAGACGGGCATCGTCGCGTTGGACAGCATCCACCAGATTTCTCGCCCTAAATCTCTCTGATTTCCATTCAATCTGAAGGTCAAATTCGATCTTGACTGCGATTCTCTTGAAATCGGTCGTCTCTGAGGAGCAGGGAGGAAAATGGTGCTGACTCAAAAGCTCCACGAGGCCTTCAAAGGCACTGTCGAGAGAATCACCGCACCGCGGACCGTCTCCGCCTTCAAGGAGAAGGGGGTCCTCAGCGTTTCCGAGTTCGTTATTGCAGGTGACAATCTTGTTGCCAAGTGCCCCACCTGGTCCTGGTTAGCCCTAACTATGTCGCCAAACCTGGTCATCTTCTTGCATTCTGGCGTTGATTTTATCTGATGTTGCATCTGTCTGTGGATTTGTACAGGGAAGCGGGGGAGCCGAGCAAGAGGAAGTCTTACTTACCAGCTGACAAGCAGTATCTAATCACAAGAAATGGTTTGACCGCTGTAGCGATTTATGGGGACGATTCGCCAGTTTGGTTGGATAGTTAGGTTGGTTTGATTGAACATTTTTTTTTTTCAGTGCCTTGTTTTAGGAGGGCTGCTTCCGTGGAAGAAGAGTACGAGGCTGCCGGAGGGGAGGTTCTTATTGATAATGATGATAATGATGGCTGGCTTGCCACTCATGGGAAGCCGAAAGGTGACTCATGGCTTAGTTTTCATCCTAATCTGATGGAGGTTTTTGAGACCTACTTTTATCCTGTATTAATTTGAAAGTCTTTTGTATGTTCCTAGAGACGAACTCCGTTGAAGAGGACAACTTGCCTTCTATGGAGGCCCTGGACATTAGTAAGGGCAGGGGTATTAACCCTATCTCCTCTTATTTAGGAGGCGAGGAAGAGGAAGATATTCCTGACTTGGCGGACTATGAACACTCTGAAAATCTGGTGGAGACGGACCCAGTTAGTTTCCTCTATCTTTTACTTTACTCTATTTTCAAAGTATTGTAATTGCTTCTTAGGCGTTTTTTTTGTTTTGTTTTTGAATCTGTTTAGCTTAGAAAATTGAATAAGAAATGGGCTAGGGATCATGTTGGGTCAGTGCACAAAGAGAGGGGTGGGTTGCAAGAAAAAAAAATAGATAAGGCTAGAGGAGTTTCAGTTTTATGTTCATGGGAATCCGAAACAAATTAGTGGGATGAAACATAGTGCCATATTTTTGCTTTAGGTTAGTTTTAGGTGTTTGCTTTTGCGTAGACTTAGGTTTGGTCCATTATTTTTATGAGCCATGGAGGGTTTAGAAGATGCAGCAAATGTGGTGGCTAGTTACTTGTGAGTGGGAAGCGAAAAATGCATGTCATTATAAGTTCTATCTATCCTTTGATGGAGATGTTGATTGTAATGCATGTCATTATAGTGGTCAGTCACTTGATGCAAAGCTTAAGCTTTGATGCAGATTTCTAGAACTATATCAGCATAGCTTCGAAATCCTTAAAAGAAATTGATGAAGAAAGAGGAAGAGGCCTTGTACCGAGAGTAAAGGAGCGGGATGGAAGAGAAGTTTGGTAGATAATGAGAAGGGCGAGGGAGCCATTCAAAACATCATTATTTAAATTCCAAGATATCTGACTTACATGATCCTTTGGCCTTTATTATATTAGCTTACCCAAAGATAAGATAACGCAGATCTTTTTTATGTTTTTATTTTTATAAGATAACATAATTATTAATTTATCAGTTAAATACCAAATACATTGTAGGTGACCGAAGCTTCTTGTTGTCCCTAACAATTGAAAATAAAGATTGTCTGGTACTTTACATAACAATAAGACCATTAACTATCACATGAGTTAAATATCATAACAATGACTGTAAAGAACCATATAATGAATTGTAAATTTAACCATCTAAATGTTACGTTGCTACTTTTCACTACTCTCATGTGCAACTTGTTTGTAATCTTAATCTCAGGCCACTCTTCAGCCATCATATTTCGTTACACATGAACCTGAGGATGACAATATTCTAAGAACGCGCACATATGATGTCAGCATTACGTAAGTACCTTTTTTGTGTATATAAACTTATTATTAGTTTGACAGTAATTAAAAATTTGACATTATCTACATCATGGGAACAATTAAGCCTACCTCATACCACCTATTATGGATCTTGTTTTAGTTGTTGTAGCATTTCATTTTTAATTGACACGCTCTTTACAACATAATTGAGATATTTTTTCTTGTTTATGTATTGATGTTAGTATAGTTTGCATGATTTTAGACATCAAATTTTCATTTCCAATTGCTTCGAAGCTATAGTTCGATTGATTTTAGACATCAAAATTTAGTTTTCCAATTGCTTTGAAGCTATTTAAATCTTTGTTATTGGGATTTCTATCTTATATGCAATGATCATGCTCATCGAGGTGAAAGTATAAAACATAAATGTAAAACCTTTCTATGAGATAACATTTACATTTGTTATAATTAAATTTTAAATTTTTTAATAATAAGGAAACTTAAGGTCCTATTTTTTATATTATGATAAAATATGAAACTGCACCTGATTTGGAGTTGGTAAGGGATCACATGTGTTTCTTATGTAGAATTGTAATATAATATTGGATATATATTTTTTAATTATATGTTTTGTGGCTTTTACTTGTGTAATGAATGTCTAAAGCTATAAAGTGCCATGGGATTTATGTGAATGAGAGCTATTTGGATCTCAAAAGTTAAGTGAAGTTGGCTAATACCTTTGTACATGGACCTAGCAATAAATAACAAGATATAATGTGAGCTTGATGATACGACAATCAAATCCTAACACCAGCATTGCATGTATGTTTATCCATAGAAATAAAAACTTATATTGATTAACTTGATGTTGCAATCCTAGTTGTTTGTATTAGTCTTTTTATTTACTTCCATGTATCATGGTTTAACCTTGCACATTATGAGGCCCACCCCCAAGCCTTTTTTGAAAATTCACAATGAGACTTATGCATCTTTGGATACTACATGTGGCTTAAACCTCACATATTACGACGCCCGCCTTTATGTGTGCCTCACCTCAATTCTAGTGAGGCGTGCACAATTATATTTAGGATTTTTCTTAAAATAAATATAAATAAAATAACACAAATATTTCTTGTGTACTCATATAATATATAATTGAGGTTGTAATTAAGGGTCTGTTTGGGGTAGCTGCAGCTTATTGAATAATATGCTGATAAGCTGATTAAAAATAATCTGCTGGTAAGATGGGTGCGGTGACTATTACAAATATTTATTTTTTTGGAAAAGTTAGACTGTTGCCTGAAAGTTGCCACCACACCTAGATAGGTGCGGTGTGAAAACGCTGTTTTCGGCGTTTTGAAAATGCATAAGCTGTCAAAATGCAGTTTAAACAAACATGCCAGAAAACGCACCGCACCAAATAAGCTGCCCCAAAGGGACCCTAAGTTTTTAATGGCATCATAGTCATTATTTAAAATCTAATAAATAACAATATTAATTAAATAAGTTGAAGATTGATATTTAAATTGAGTAGGCGAAATGAGAGAATATAGATGTAAATGTAACTGAGAATAAAATGAAGGAGAAAACAAATGTTATGTGGATGATTCCAGTAAAGGCCTTTTTAAGTGATAAGATCGATGAAATTATTGAATTTAAAAATTCTAACTTTAGTGACTTGTGATGTTTTTATTTATATCGAGGACCATAAGAATAGGAGATAAATTATTAATGCTAAACTTATTTTAAATTTATATGTTATTATGCCTTATTTTATTATTTTATATTTGGATTGTAACATGTTACTTCTTACTTTGAATAATATATTAATTTTACTATATTCGGATGTCATTGTATTACATTATAATGTATTAATATGTTATCTCTCTTATATATATTTTGTGTTGGGGGAGAGGGAAATTTTGTTAAATTTAAAATTAGTATGATGAAGTTTTGTCTCTCTCTTCAAGTGATGACAGTGATGATTGAAAAACTTTGCAATGTTGGAGGAGAAAATTTGTGTATATGATTCACTATTAAAGCCCTCATTTAAAATAGGAAATGAGTACAACATGCCAATGTACAACAAAATAAACCTAAATCACTCATTATATATGGAGAACCTTCCTAATATGAGGTTTTCTACATTGCACATTCCTCTTTAAGTAGATTCATAAATGTGAAATATTATCCACTTGCTTTATATTTTCTCGGTGCGTGTTTGGCCTCTTTAAATTTTTCATTTTATTTTCAATCAATGTGTTGTGTGTTTAAGCACTCATTCACTTGCTTTGTTTTGGAGATATAAGGAGTGATAATCTTCTTAGAAAGCACAACATGTTGAAAACATTGACAATTTACTTTAGTATCTTTGCCTCTTTTATGGAACAAATGGTTTTTGGGAATGTTGATAGCACGATTATCACACTTCGGAACTATTGATTTTGTAATAGTGAAACCAAGAAATCTTACTAGTCTTCACCCACATCATTTTGTATACATAATGGGGCATGACTCTGTTTTGAGCCGAAGCATCTTTTTACACTAGTTTACTTATTTTCCATGTAACTAGATTACTTCCAATAAATTGAGAATGTTGAATTTGATATTGCTATCTTCAACAAATTAACATTAGAAAAAACATTAACATTTAAATGTTTACTTTTAGCATATAATGATCCTTCTCTAGGAACTTTTTAATGCACATAACTACCTTATGATGCTCTTTTTTTATTTTTTTTAATTATTTTTTTAGCTTTCTTGTGTTGGCTAACAGTTCCAACAATGAATGAAATTATGGGGTCATTTTTTGAATGATAAATAATCGATGTTTAAATATAGATGGATCATTAAATTCATCAATATTTTAGTTTCAGTTTTTATAGCGTTATCAACATGCTTGTTTAATGACGCATAATGTTGGCCTATAAAAGAGAAGCATAAAACAGTTAAGTGTTGCTGAGATACGAATGCTTAGGTGGATAAATGACTTTACACTTGGAGAGATAAAATGCAAAACAAATACTTCCGTGAAAGGATTGGAGTGGCTCTAGTGGCAGACAAGGTTAGAGAGAGTCGTCTTAGATCGTTTGGTCATATTAAACATCAACTATCTGATGATCTAGTTAGGAGACTAGATGCTTTAGATTTGACTTATGTTAAGAAAGTTAGAGGTAGTCCTAAAAAGACTTTGGCATGGATATATAAAAAATGATCTTAATTTATTACAATTAAATGAAAATATGACACTCAATAGAACACAATGGAGAAAAAAGATTGATGTAGCCGACCCCACTTGGTGGGATAAAGGCTTGTTGTTGTTATTTTTGTGGTTATATCAGCATGCTTGCTACCACTAGAAACAATCTCTTTAAAAAGTTAAATAATGTTGTGGTTATATCAGCATGCTTGCTACCACTGTCGGCGCTTAAAAGGGGGAAAAGGGAGTTTTTTAAATGTTTGGGGGTCGCCCGTAAGAAGTATATTTCCTTCTAGAAAGTGTGATCCATTTTTATAATAGGCACATTTAGTATTAGAAAAGTATTTGGTTTATCCTAAATCTATAGCAAGAGAACTCATTTGTATGTAGTATTTTGTCCTAGAGATGCCTTTTTTATCTCTCCAAGATTTCATCATCTTGACGTCCAATAGATGAAGAGTATTTTTTTGCATCCTCTGTCTACGTACATGGGATTTGGTTGTTCTATCTTTTGGAGTTAAACCAATTTTTTCTTGTTGGGTGTTTACCATTGAATTTATCTTGATGGCTTTGATCATATGGTTTAAAGTTTGGCTGCTCATAAAAGGATTTACACAAGTCTATGCTGTAAGCTATTGACACTTTCTCCTCAGTTGCTTGTTAGGTCCGTTCATGTTTCTTCTATCTGTTGCTATCAATCAAGAATAGTCTCTACCTTTATGGCAACTTGATTTTGGTGGTTTATAGGGAACAACCATATAATTATGTTGCTCAAAGGGTCGCTTGTCCATTTAAGGCCATCTATGTGCCTGGAGAAACTTAAAAGTTTTGCAAAGTTTTTGCTGAATTAGTTTTGTCACAGCGCACATACCATTTTTTTTTTTCATTTCTTCTTTTGAGGTACCTTCTTAACCAATTATTTGAACTCCAGTAGCATTGATATCATTTTAGAGGATAAAAAAGTATGTGCATTGATCTCTATAGAACCACTTCTTTATAAGAAAAGGATGAATATCATGAAATAAACCTACAAAACTTTCTATATTTGCAACGTGCTCCTAATTTGAAATTTCTTATGTTAGTAGTCTAGATCCAGCAAAAAATTGATAAAGTGATCATAAAGAACTGGGAGTATTGATAAAATTAATATTAGTGATTTTTTCTTCCAACAAAAGCCTGACACTCGGACCTGATGACTTTTTCCGCCAAAAACTATAGACGAAGCTAAGCTCTGCTTATGCCAGGCCTTTCGCCCATTGATTTTGACTAATACAACAGTGCATTCATTTGGCAGATTCATAGTTTGCACATATATTGAGAATTATTAACTTCCTCTATCCTCTTAAAAAAAATTAAATTTGGATTTATAACATTTGGTATCTTACAATATTGGAATACTTTTAAAGAAGTATTAAGGCATTTCGAGTATAAGAAAGGTACATTCAAAATCTGAAGTTACAAAAGTGTTGTCAAGTAGTTCTGAATTATTTTTTATGTTGTTGAGGGAGATGGTGATCTTTTGCGTTACTCAGTTTTATTGGAGACTACTCAGTTTTATTGGAAATCCCGTTGTTCAGTTTCAATAGAAGTGATTTTGTCCAAAAGTCTCGTTGTTCAGTTTCAATAGAAGTGATTTTGTCCAAATATGTTTCATGGTTTGTGAAACTATTTGTTTAAAGAGGCATCATTTTTGGGTTGTTTGGTTGCAAGTGGTATTTAGCGATAGCGGGATTTAGTCAATCCGTAAATTGTAAATCTGCTATATCCATCTTATCTCTGGATTTCGTAAATCCGGATTTAAACTGAATCGAAGGCAAAATTTGGGACCTTAAATCTAAAAATTCATAAATCTATGGATATTCTTCATTTTAGTGATTTGTTATATTTAGTAAATCCGGTAATAAATCCTGTTAAGAGGCGCAACCAAGCACCCCCTTTGTTTTTTGTTTTTTTAATTTTTGTTCTTAGTAATGGTAAATAAGAAGAAAGAATACAAGTACTTTTCAATTTTCTAATTAAATTCCTTCTTTTCATTAATCTGCTTTTTTATTTCTCCTAAAAATTAGTTGTAGTGACATCTTTATCTGCTTTTTTATATTATGTTTTCTGTTATTTCTTTACCGTTAGATACATCTGTTTTGTTGTATGTCTGACTATGTTTAGCTTTCAATTTCTGCAGGTACGATAAATATTACCAAACCCCTCGTGTTTGGCTTACCGGATATGACGAGGTTGTTTTACAGTATATTCTTGCTTCTGCAAACTGTTTATCAGATTTTTACTTACTCGAATGATTATTTGAGTTAGTTTTCTGCTTCTCGATCTTCCTCTTTGCTCCATAAGAAAGGGACTGCAAGAGCTGCTACGTAAAAAGCGGTTTAGTTTATATATTCTTGGGAATGTTTTTTGAACCGTAAAAGGGGTTTAGTTTATATATTCTTGGGAATGTTTTTTGAAACATATTTTTATGCAAATCTACTTTCTGAATTTGTCACCTGTTCTTTGTGATTTAAATTAACAACTCAAAAGATTGGCTATTTATCTGTAATGATCCTTACACCAAAACTTTTAATCGTAGAAATTAATGTCATATTGACAATAGCATAATTATTTAAGTTGCAACATAACTCTACATGGTTATTAATCCTATATGTAACTTTGTGAAGAAATGGGAACATATTTGTGCATTTGCTTGTTAATAGTTAATTTTATTGTCAATTTCCTTTTTTTCACGCCATTGGAGGTCAAAGAACTGAATGTAGATGTTGTCAATGATGGGTTTATTTCGGGTAGCTGTAGTTTTTTGTATAATTGATTGTAAAGTTGTGATGGAAAAATTAATTTTTGAGAAAATTACGAAAAAAATTATAAATATATGTATTTTCTAGAAAATCAGACTGCAGCTTTTATACAACCAGTAAGTACACTTCAATATGTCATGTTGTCAAAAATAACTTATCACCACAGAAATTTCTTGCAATCTCCCAAGCAGAGCTGTTGTTGGGGTTTGGGGGTCTTAAACACAAAGCAGGCAGAAAAGTTGCCCAAACAGACTCTAAACCCTTTCCATTTGGTTTTGCTTTAGATGCAATCTGTTATATTATGATAGGTCAAAGTATGATTTACCTGTACAAAGCATTTTATTTGTGCAGTAGTTACTAAAAAAGTTGGTGAAAAAATCGTTAACTCCTATGTTTTTTCTGCAGTCACGAGTACCTTTGAAACCGGAGCTCGTTCTTGAAGATGTTAGCCAGGATCATGCACACAAAACGGTTATTCTTACAAATTCCCTGAGATGAATATTAGCCTTGGCATTTAACTTGAGATTGTGGTTTCTTATTATCTTAGTTAATAAATTTTCGTTTTACAACTGCCTTGTCTCAATATATATGAATTATTCAAAAAGATACTTTCTTTTTGCATCTATCATGTTGCACTAAAATCATATGAATTTGACCTTCAATGTCTTGCGTATCATAATTCAATAATAGTCAGAAGTGCACCTTTTTTTTGTCTAGTTTTGATTCGCCTACGATTTATATTTAATTAAAATAAATTGATAATTCAAAATTTAATCCAATATATCATGTGTTTTATTTCCATGCAGCAATGCCTTCCTATGATTTCTATGATAAAACTTCGGAAGATATGCATACATAACTCTGAATTCTTATATATTTATACATTTAAAACCTGCAATTTTTACATGCACACTACCTGACCTATGCATAGAATGGTGTATTTTATTTTTTGCAATTTAAAATAATGATATTTTTTATGTGATATTAAAGATCTGGGTCATATAAATGTAAAAAAGCAAAGTTTTGGTGTTCGATATGTAAATACATAGGAATTGGATGTTATATATGTAAATGCCCCTAAATTTTAATTCAAATAATTGAATAAAAAAACATGCAGGTGACCATTGAGGATCATCCACATGTGGCGGGAAAGCACGCATCCGTTCATCCTTGTCGGCACGGAGCTGTGATGAAAAAGATTATTGATGTGCTAATGTCACGTGGAGTTGAACCCGAAGTTGATAAGTAATTTATTTCATTATCATGCTCTATATTTCCAATTTTTGTTGACTCCTACCCTGAATGTTGTAATTTTCTAAAAAATTTAGCTTCGGTTATAAGTTCAGTTTGCAATTAACTTGAAAAGTTAGGAAGGTTGATCCTGTGTGATAAATTTTAGTAGGAAGTTTATGTTTTATGATTACTAATTATATTTTTTTATATCATGCCACTAGGTACCTTTTCCTATTTCTGAAGTTCATGGCCTCAGTAATTCCAACCATTGAGTACGATTACACCATGGACTTTGATCTTGGGAGTACTAGCCATTGATTACAGGTATTCCAAGGCACATTTAATTTAAAATAATATATTTTTGGCTTGTCTTTCTTAATTCCTTCATTAATAAAGTAATGTATATGTCTTTTATCATTGGTGAATATGAATATCTTAAATTATTACTTTATAAATTTACTGTAAAATATGAGTACAGTTAAAGCTAATATGTTTTTTTTTTTTTGGTGGATAAATACAACTGATTTTTCTCCTTGGATAAAATATGTTGAAATTTTATTGCAATATTTTTAATCTTGTGTTGAGGCATATGATAGTGCTTGTTTAGTTTGATATTAAAAACATGTTGGTATATAAATACCATACTTGTCAAAGCCGTACTGGGCATGGGCATGGAATTGGAGAAGGTTCTATGTTCAATCGTTTGGCACTGGTTGAATTGAGAGTTGAAACGTATCTTGTAATAAATCTCAAACTTATCTATATATATGACCTAAATGACGAAATAATAATGTAATACTACAAATATACATCAAAATATAAATAGAATTATATGATGAAGTATAGAGTATGCAAAATTAATATCTTCAATAATTTTAAATGTGAGCACCCTCAATATTTAAATTACTGATTTCTTTCTGTAGCCATAATCAAAATTTAGATGTTTTTGAAATATCCTTGTATCTTCTTTTTTTAGAAGGTTGATTCCCTAAAAATGAAATGAAAATGAAAGTTATCAACCAAAAATGATATGCTAGTAAATATGAATAGAATGAAATAATATTTGATGTATCATTGTATAAGCATATTGTAAGTTACTGTGAACATTTTTTAATACCGATAAAGTGCTCATAAATCAAAATATGCATGATTCAACATAGTCATTATTTTATTTGTTCTATTTTATATATAGTTTCAAGCGTAAAAAAAGTATGAATAATATAGTTGTTTTTTGTTTGAAACTATATATATATATATATATAATAGACAATTTTTGGGAAGAATACATTATTTGTAAGCTGTTTTCCCAAAATCGGATGAAATATATTTAAAATCCATTCCTAAATTGTCTTCGCAAAAATAGCCTTTCTAAAAGTTGGCTCCCTAAATGCTGTCTTCTTGAAAATTCAATTCAACGCATTCAAGCAGCTCATTTGTAGTATTATTGTTCTCTTAGGGCCTGTTTGGGGCAAAACGCCGCCCGTACCGTTTGGTTCGTGCATTTTGCCAGCTTATCCGAAAAAGTGTTATTTACACTAAACGTAGGCCGCGGGTCGAACCTCGCGGGCCGCATTTCAGGATAAGCAACTTATCCCAAAATGCACAAGCTGCCCCAAATACACACTTAATCTACCTACAAAATATGTAAAATAAGTTATGATTTTTACAAATAATTAATTTAAATATCATTAAAAACTTAATTTAAGTTTACCAATTGCATGCTATGTTGCCTCTTGACTAGTGGAAATGTGAAATAGCCTCCTTTATGTAAGTTTCACTCTCTAAACTGCTATGATCAAGTTTAAGAGCATTTTCATCATCATACATTTAAAAATTTATCTGCTTAATGCTTCTGTAGTTCAACAATTATAACATTTTTTCTTTTAAGGTTATCTACAAAGTAAACGTAAGTTTTTTGGATTATGAGTTATTATTATAAGCTAAAAATGATCAAGTACATAGAAATGATATTTTTAACCTATTTTTAAACAATAATGAGCTTAACCATTTTTTAGATAAAAGTTGAATCAAACAGATATTAGATTTTTTAGCCTTTGATAATTCAAATGGCTTGTTCTCTTGGTAAAAGTTTACTCAATCAAACTCTAATATCATTTGCATCTACTCGGCGTAGTTTGACCAAGATAAATAACCATGTTTTCTAAGTTTGGAGCTCAATATTCATGTAAAATGAGTAAACGATATAAATTATTAATTAGATTGAAGATGTAGAAATTTCATAAATATAATAAAATAATTTATAAAAAACTAAACTGAATACATTTCTTTTGAAAATTTGAAAGCAATCAGTCTACCAAAGCTTTCTAAATTATATCAATAAATTCTAGCCTCATTATAAATTTAGGTTTATTACATGTTTCCTTATTTCCCGTATTGTCAACCAAACTTAGCATGACTTTTTGTTTCTAACAGTAGTTTTTTTGTTATCATCGGACACAAGGATTCAAGAAATATGTAGCTAAGTGATTGCATATCTCGATAGAGTTGATTATCTTATATCTTCTCGATAATATTTGTATATGTTCTGTATAATCTTATGTATTCAGGAATATGTTTTTTATTGTATTTATTGTTCCTGTACATTCCATCACAAAGCTAATCGAGTGA
Organism: Phalaenopsis equestris; assembly: GCF_001263595.1. Lineage (NCBI taxonomy): Eukaryota > Viridiplantae > Streptophyta > Magnoliopsida > Asparagales > Orchidaceae > Phalaenopsis > Phalaenopsis equestris. Next base: position 22,312,431 of record NW_018164444.1, on the reverse strand, counting down.
TAACTTCTCATCAAATTCAATCTCATTTTAATAATCTCAGGAGTTGGCCTAATAATTTTACATAATTAGGTAATTATCGCAAAACTTATCATCCAAATTGTCGTAAGTTGCCTCCTTTCTTTAAATAATTGCTGTCAAAATTTGGATCAGTGTAATAATTACTATCTATAAATGCTTGTAAATAATGCTTCTGATTATGGAAGTTTTTTAACGTGATAAAAGTAATTGTAGATCGAATTGCTTTTGAAGTTATAAGATGGTGTCCAACTAGGCTTTTTCCTTGTCCAAATGAGCTTTTAATCTCCTTTATTTGGAAATTTCATCCTTTAGACTTTTTGTGCTATAGCCTTTTTTTTTTGTTATATTGTGCTGAAATCATATATATGTTTTACACAATCATATCGATTAGAAATTTGTTGTTAGCTATGAAAATTGTGAGCCTATTATAGATTTGAACAATGGATATGTGGTTAAAGATATGTTGTAATGATAAAACAATATCCATTCTTGCAATGAATTCAGATGAATGCTTATAACTTAAAAATGTTAGAAAATTTTAGTGCTAGTTTTGTTTTTACGATATGGGACTTTATGAGATGAACGATTTATTTTTTTCTATTCATCTTTTGTTTTCACCTCTTTCTTGGCCGACATGCAAACACATTTCTATATATATA
>NW_018164444.1:22310604-22311654 GCF_001263595.1 Phalaenopsis equestris | reverse complement strand
CTTGATTATTCAAACAACCCTAAACCTTTGAATCTGCAAGATGTTCAAAAGACCCATGTCGAGGAGAATAGCATGGAACCGACGGCGCAACCAAAAGCACAACCCCGGCTTGATTATTCAAACAACCCTAAACCTTTGAATCTACAAGATGTTCAAAAGCCCCGTGTCTAGGAGAATAACATGGAACCGACGGCGCAACCGAAAGCACAACCCCAAATTTTACAAAAGATGAGTTCTAATGAAACAACAATTTGTACAACAGTAAAAGACTTTAGTTTTTGACTTGTGGAAGGGATTGTGGGTAATGGAAATGGGCTTAAGCACATATTAATGATGGGAAAATTTTTATAGATTATGTTTGGAGTTTTTCAAGTAATTTTAAAGGCTTTATGATTACCAAGGGAACTCGAAAACAAGGCTATGACTTGTTACAAGAAGTGATTGGCTAGAAATCTAGGGTCCGTTTGGGGTAGCTTATTTGGTGCGGTCGCGTTTTGATAATACACTGGGCTAGGATTCAATACGAAATAATTAGGATTTGAAACAAAATATGATATAATCATGCACAACAACCCTTCAAAATGAGTTATGATCGACCGCTCTAAGTGAAAATTACATATTTGAATAAATTTTATATAAAATAATCAATTTATATTAACCTTAAATCGTTCTTCCATTATGATTGCAAATCTAAATTTAAAATTTAAAGGGGTTGACATTTGAATTTTTTTTTTTCAAAGGACTTTACAGGCCCGCAAACACATTATAAATCTATGAACTTTCACATCATATTTCTACAATATAAAGCAAAATGAATTTTTATAATTAAATGTCTTCATCCTGTTCCTGTTGACTGAATCCCATTGATTAGACGCATTCTCCTTAAGACTGGCTCTTATGATTGGTCATTTCTCATCTGGTTGATATATGCTGCCAAATCACTTATACTTGGTGCACTCATAATTAAATTATATTGATTAATTCTAAATAATAAAAAATTATAAGTATATCGTTATAGATTCAAATATATATATATATATATATATATAT
>NW_018164444.1:22294357-22310586 GCF_001263595.1 Phalaenopsis equestris | reverse complement strand
TTATAAATTTATAATAAGATATAAATAATAAAAGTATATGTACTTATTACAAAACTACAAGAAGCTCAAAAGGTTGTAAGAAATGACTAAAACTCAGTGCTCAAAAGAGAGAGGAATATGAATACTTGTAATTGAATTAATGAATAGTACAATGTAGATTATTTTTAGACGAAAAAAATTTGATGTCCAATTGAAATGATATCACTAGTGCCTAGTAGAAAGCTTTTATATGTTGTAGTAGACATAAACTATAACAAATCGATTCTATGACGGAAGTTCGAGGATCATGAATGCATTAGAGTTGTCTTCAAGAGACCATTTTATTATATTTGGTCACTTTTATAAAGTGAAAAGAAAAAAAAAATCAAGGACAACCAATTCTGTAATAAAGATTACTTTTGATGTCAATAGTTAAAGTTGAAGTCAACGACATGCATTAGTCTTATTGATGATGGTGTGATGATTTTAAATAATGAAGTTGGTAAGCATCACTATTGGTGTTAAGTATATGCATTTGCCTAATAAGCGATGACATGTTAATGAAGTGCATCAATTTTATAAATATTGACAAGCATGGAAATTGGTGAGCAGCATAGAAGTCGAAAAATTATGATTGAGTGATGGAGGTCAAAAGAATGTATTTGGCAAATGATAGTCAAAATATCATAATTAGATGATTATAATTGAGGACCATAGTTGGGTAATAATGATAAAACAACTATAGTCATATGATGGTGGTTGGAAGATCATTGGTGGAGAGACCATTATTAATAAAACATATATGTTTGATAAAGATTGGGCCACAATATATGGGTGATTAAAGTTGAGTCATGATTGTTGGACATTTGTATTTGAAAAATGATGTTCAGATGACCACAGTTTGATGGAGATGATAAGGTGATAGTGACAGGGCCACAATAGGGTGATAACAATCAAATAATAGAGGCCTATAGATGGTAGTCAATGATGATGGTTTGTTAACATCAGTTAGGCGACATTTGTATTTGAAAAATGATGTTCAGATGACCATAGTTTGATGGAGATGATAAGGTGATAGTGATAGGGCGACAATAGGATGATAACAATCAAATAATAGAGGTCTATAGATGGTAGTCAATGATGATGGGTTGTTAACATTAGTTAGGTAATAGTAACATGGTGATGGAGGCCAAGCAATGACATCTTGATAATGATGGTACAATAATAATAATATGGTACAGTAGACTGACAACAAAAACTAAGTGATGGCAGGAAAACACTGCAAGCCTAGTGATGGTGGTGAGAAGGTGGTGGTCTAGTAATTATGGTAGTCTAATAACAAAGTGATTCTTATGGTAGTGGTAAAAAAGAATGGTTTGATAGTGATGCTCATAAGGATAATTTAGCAATAGTGTGGCTTGATGATTGTAGCAGTCAAAACGTGGTGGTTGGTAGTCAACCACAACACTGAGACGTCAATGGTCGGTGGTGGAGGTCGAATGTCGGTAGTTTCATGAAAGCATTTTGATAGCAATGATTTAAAGGTAGCAATGGGCAACTATCAGCTGTCAATAATGGTGGATCAATGACTATGATAAGGCCATGTCAGTCCAATGACGATAGATTAGTTAAGTTGGTTAGGTAGCATTAAGATGATGGTGATGATCGCCAACGATAACCTGATAATGATGGTGGGTTGATGATGATAACATGTTGGTGATAATGTTTGGATGATGGTGGTCATATGTCAGCATCTATGATGGTGACGGCTTGATGGTAATGGAAGTTGATTGAAGCAATCATGTGAATGTGGTTTGACATTAACATTTAGGTGGCAATCTAATTTTGATGGTTTGCCAATGAAAATTTCACCACGATTTTGATGACAATTTTGAGGTTGTGATGACCAAATGATGGAGGTTAGGCAATGAGTACTTGATAATAATATTTGATAAGTGGGAGCCCAATGCTAACAATAAAATATTAGTAATCCAATGATAACAACTGGATGGTGGAATTTGAACAATGGTTAGGTGGCAATGGTCTGGTAATGGCAGCAATTTAATGGCGGTGGAGATATGATACTAACAAACAACTATTGGAGGCGACTTAACGAGTAGAGTGAGTTTTTTTTACAATAATTTGATTATTACATTAGGGTGGTGGAAATTTGATAAGGACGACAAGAAGATGGTAATCTGACGTTGGCATTCAAACTACTGCGACCTTATGGTGGTTGTCTGATGAAGACATTCCAATTATAGAGGTCAAGTAATGATAGTCTGATAGCAATGGACGATAACTATTGTTTGATGGTTGATGTGTAGAGAATAGGCGATGGCAATCCAACAGCATTTGTCTGGTGAAGCACTAAGATTTCACAAATCCCTAAATTCTCTCCAATCTTTTGCTTCAGTTCTCCTCATAGAAAGAGTAACTAGTATAATTTTTGGAAGTAATAGACAACCTAAAATGATACACTTTGTTATAAGATCTTCTTTTACAAAGGTAAAAATTTGAGTGTTAGGTAGTTAAATAGATAAGAATTATGTGGTACTTATGGAAGTTTCCCCACAAATAAATATAAACAAAACTATTCTATAAAGAATTAAAAACAACAATCCTTCATCATAGTTAAATTTCTAACATCCAAGAAATACTAGGCATAGAAGACTTACCACAATAAGTCTCATATTAGAATTGGTGAAGAGACAGATACTAAGCCTAATATACTAGTCATCAAATTTATTTTTAATAAAATATTTTAGATTTATAAAAGAGGGTAAATCACCTTAGAATTCTCCTTCAATATTTAATTAAGAACATGGTGAAAAACTAACTTCACAGCAACCTCTATCATTTCCCTTGAGCTAAACCTTTTGACATCTTCAAATTTCATCCACCAAAAATCCATTATTTCACATAAATGGGTAGAGCCAACATAGTCCCCAACTATTTACAATAAATCATTTTAATCTCAAAGCTTATAAAAGTATCAAAATAATCCTCAGTTATTTTAAAATTGAGCTCTAATGATTCTACATGAAAACTATTCCGATCTCAATTTAAAGAATATGACTATTTTGACGCTTCCATAAATACCGAGTCTAAAATAACCCCATATAAATAGTCAAAAGACTGGTGACACTTTACTACAAAAATTCATCTTTAAGGTTACTTTCATAGTAAGAGATGAGTAAGACTAATGATCAAATATCTTTAAAAAAATGAGCATTAGTTACCTATAATCTTAAATAACATTCTTTTATTTTTAAAAAATGCGATATCAAAATAAATATAAATGAATTGAAAATAAAAATTGATCTACACAGCACAACTCTTAAAGCGCATCCATGGGCTATAAACAGTTGAGCTTTAACCACCTCCAGACTCGCGCCCACAATGCTATAAACGGTGATCCTGCCGCCACACCACAATCACCCATTCCGTAATCCCAACAGAGCATCATTCCCCGCAAGAAAAAACATTTGCCGCCTAATACGACGAATCACATGCGAGCCCTCCCAACAATGCGCATAAAAAAAATACAAAAAATATGATCTTGCAGTATAAGGATAAGCCACGGCTACATGAATTCCAGCTTTCTTTATTACTTACATACAAAAAACAAAGGAGAAAAGTATTAAATTAGAATGAGCTCCCAGAAGCAGAAGAACAGCCCCTTTTGTCCACCTTCTTCCCCCCCACCCCCCAACCTTAAGAGATACTACCTTTAAAAAAATCACATCACCAAATCCCCAAATAACTTCAATTTCATACAAATTCGCTTGAAAGTTATCAATTTGAGCATTTTGCAGCAAAAAGATCTCAACTTCACCTGTTTTTCCCTAAAAAATCACTTGCCGCAATAATCACAGTATTGCCCTGCCGCTGGTTTTCAAGTCACCATCGCCACGGCTATCCCAGGCATTAGCCGGTGACGTGCTCCGGCCACGACCATAGGCTTCAAGACCTCCTCCGCTGATAGAGTTGATAAATGCCGACAGGCCACCGGCATTCGCACTACCAGCAGGACCCACTCCAAGGAAGTCCAGTGTCGCCGCAGGCTTTGAACCGAGAATTACAGCAGAACCCATCATCATATCCGGCAGCACTGTGCAGCCATTGTCGTAAGGGAGGCCTAGCCCAAGCCCGGCGGAAATCGATGCCGGTTCGTTCCATTGACTGTCCCCACCGCCACCGATGGCCAACGGAGAAGATGATTCGGCGAGACCAAAGCCACGGAGGAAGGAAGAGCCTGATGCCGCAGCACCCATCTGAGCAGCCTTCTGCAGCAGAGCAGTTGCTGACATATGAGCTGAGCTCGCCATCCCAGAGAATTGGCGGCGATCAGCAGCCGGAGGGAACAGAGATGAAGGACCATTGGAGGAGAGGCAAAGGGAAGGGGGTTCCACTTCAGACCGACTCATGGAACTGATGAGATCCGAAAAAGATGTTCTTTGCGTTGCAGCCGTGGATGCAAATAGACTGTTACTTCCACCGCTAGTGGTTGTGCAGCTGCTGTTGCTGCAATTCATGGAAATCGACACTGGTGCGAGCGGAGGCTGGTGTAGGTATTGAAGAATTCCGGGGGTGTTTTCCGGCTCTGAATAATAACAGGGCAGAGATGTCAGACTAAAGTAACAGCCAACCAACAATTTTTTGTAATAAAAATGCAAACTTTAAAGGTTAAACAGAGAAAAAGGTAGCAGGCAAAGATGCATCGTGGTAACTAACTTTTGATTCATCTGATTTATGTATGATGAATCTCTTTTATTAATCTTTACAAACTCGCTCTCTTTTGGAGTTCAGGTATACCGAAAGCTCCATTAAGAAAATGAAAGTCGAAAATGTAGTAAAGTTTCCATCAAAGCGGCTTTTTGAAACGTAATCACTATAGAAAAATGCAGATTGACACAGAAATCCCTCCATCAGTTTCCACAAATCCAAAACCCTAATCACCCGCGCACAAAAGTAAGTCGCAAAGACCATCAACTCCGATTTTTTATTGAGCAGAGCAGACAAAAAACAACGGAAAACCCCTCTTCCCAGACCATCGCTGTTTCCACTTCCCACCAAATAAAAAAACGAACCTCAAGATACCAGATTCACACTAGTCCAAAAAGAAGAAAAAGCGAGCTTTTAATCAAACCCAAAAAAGAAGAACAGCAAACCTTTCTGATCCGGCGGCGGCGGCGCCATTTGATTCTCCTGCAAGCTTGCAGCCTCCGTTATAGTCAGCTTTGGCTCTTTCTCCGCCGCCGTCGCGTTTGTCTGCGTTCTCGCACTCTCCTCCGCAAGTGCGTCGCAGAAAGCACGGTGTGTTATGAAGCTATCTCTCCTGCAAACAAATCCCAAACCAAATCAGTTAAATGAAAACTAGTTAACCATATAAACATATTGCTTCATTTTTGTACCGTGAGAATAGTGTTCCACAGTCGCAACGATACTCCCTTGTTCCGCAAGTCTTGGAGTGTGCTTTCCAATCGGACTGAACCGCGTACTTCTTCAAGCACTTGTCGCACTTCCATTTCTTCTCCCCGTGCTTCCGGCAAAAATGCTTTTTGATGCCGGTGAGATCACCGAGAGCTCGAGAAGGATCATGGTGCACGCAACCGGGTTCCGGGCATACATAAACCCGCTTTCTCGCTTCTTTCCCTGTTCGCTGCCGGAGCTTCCATGGCAGATTATGCCCTCGACGGTGAAGTTGCAGGTTTTGGTCTCTCTGAAACCCTTTGTTGCAGATCTCACACACGAATCTGTTCGTCGCCATTAAAGTCTTTGGAGATAGCGCAATCACTTCCGCGTTGGGATCTAATACATAATACATAAGAAAATTAAAAAGATGATCTCTTACGCTCACAAGATGAGAAAGCAGTATCTTCTTGTTCGCGCATACCTGGCATTCCGGGGAGATTCCTCTTCTTCTTCGCCGGCGGCGGAAGAGAAGGTGGTGCCGTAAGATGGCCGGAGGAAACACTCGTCTCGCCGGAGGCAGAGTTCGACATCGTCCTATAAGAGGAGCCTTCAAATTCCACCGGCATGAGCAGCTCAAAAGCAGAGATACACTGACAATGGCCTCCAAACTCCTAATTCTCCGGCCAAAGCTCCCGTTTTTAACTCTCCCGCAATCCACCACAGATTTTCAACTCGTGGCTGTTTGATAATTGCCGGCGGCTATCGGGCGCGGAGCAGAGCTTAGGCTTGAGAGAGAGAAAGAGACAAAAAGCGGAGGTACACTGAGGACTTGAACGAGGGGGAGGGGGGGAAGAAGGGGGAAGTATCAATGCGGCGTCTTAACCGCAGTTGTTAACTATAGTTAGCTTCATGATCAAGGAGGTCAACGAAGTAATATCCAACCGTACACGTGTCTCGGGATGTGGTATGGAGTAGCGCGCGGCATCTGCCCCGGGTTCGCCAGGCATAAGCGGCGAGCTTCCTGCATTTGTCGTTTAGCGCATGGCATTACTCGACCGACCTGCTCTTTTCCTCGATTTCTTTGGATTCTCACTGAAATATAGCATTATTTTTCTTAAAATTTTGGAAAAAATGTTAAAAAATATAATAAGAAATAATATATATATTTAAAAAATAACTTTCTGGAAAATTTAGGACCAACGCCAATTATATTAAGAGTTGTCAAAATGATAAATATCAATAACATTAAAAAAAATCCCTCTTAAAAAGAGAATAAGTGAACATGATAATTGTAATGTATTTCAAATTTAAATCTCTTAGTTATAAAAACTTCTCTTGTCAAATTTGTTGGTAGTGAGGGTGGTCTTCAAATAGTTAGACACATGAGCATGAGGGTGGCTGAGAGCTCGTATAATAGTCTCTAACTTTGGATAAAATAAATATGATAAATATCAATAACATTAAAAAAAATCCCTCTGAAAAAGAGAATAAGTGAACATGATAATTTGTTGGTAATGAGGGTGGTCTTCAAATAGTTAGACACATGAGCATAAGGGTGGCTGAGAGCTCGTATAATAACCTCTAATCTTGGATAAAATAAATAATAATAATAATAATAAGTCCTTCACATATATTTTCATGAGTTGAGCTATAATGAGGATGACTCTTGTAATTCTTTAGGTCGAAAAAGAGATATGCCAGCATTATTTCAGATGAAGTAATAAACCAAACAGAGCGGGGTTTTGATCTCATTTATCTTGATTTTGTTCGAGTTGACAAGCTCAACTTGGTTCAAGCTTTTAAAATTTCATTTGAGCTTGTCTAGATCAAGCTATTCGACCTTAACAAATCAAAATAATATATTTCAAATCCAAAATTACTTTTTATATTTAAAGACTTCTAATGATAATGTAATTACATCATGTTAGCCTGCAAGCTCATTTGGACCTTTTAATGCTTTGGAGGTGTATCTCTAATTTTCGATTTAAGAAACTGAAAAAATCTTTTATTTTCAGATATGGAACTAAAGGGTAAGAACTAACAAACTTTCACTTGAAAGCTTCCATCCTAAACAGGAGTTATTTACATACATACCACCCGATTCATATGAATTTACATATCTAACAACTAAACTCTATTTCTTAAATTTATATCACCCAAATCTTTCGTGTCAACCGTTTAACTTGTTCCCGAGGGTTAAATGAAATTGCTTTTCTTTATTTGAATTTTTTTATTAATTAATAATATAAAAAATAATCAAACTTTAAATAAAATTTAAATCAAAATTTTAAATAAATTTTTATTTTTATTTATAATTTATATTTAACTTTTAACTCTTCTTTATGTAGTGCTTTAAAATATTAGTAATATAGTTAATTTATATTTCTTATACATTTTAAAATAAATGATTTATAAATAGTATTGAAAATAAAAATATGTATAAATTCAAGCACATTGAATTTAAAAGAAATAAGGTAATTTCAATCTAATAAAATGATTATACAACTATTTCAAGTCCTATTCTTTTTTTACATTTAATTTTTATCAGCATATTTCTAATAATTTTTTTTTTAAAAATATAATAAAAAAGTAAAAATCATCAATGTCAAACCCAAATTTGGATAAAAAAATATTTTGATTATCTTTAAAATTATTAATTTGTGCCCACTAAAAACAAATATTTACTATCTTACACATTTAATAAAAACAAAAGTATATATGACCTTTCGTGATTCGGCCTGTCAAAACGGCTCGTTGTTTGCAAACAACTCTTGTTCGGCTCGTTAAAAAAACTCGTGTTCGACTCGTTCGCTAAGTTAACGAGCTGAAAACGAACAACACGAATAAATATTTATTCGTTCATGTTTGACTCATTTTAGCTCGAAATACTACTAATCAATTATTTATATATCGTTGATGAGTAGTATTTTTTAAAATCTTAATTGACTATAAGGCTACAAAGATTTATAATCACTTAAAAGTATTAATGAAGAAAATAGAATAAAAATTATTAAATTAGATTCAAATGATGTTTTAAATCTTACCTCAATCTTTAACATCTTATGGCTACGTGATTAAGGTTGTCAAAATGACTTTTTATTCGTGAACGGCCCGTGTCCGGTTCGGTAAGCAAACGAGCCGAACATTAACACACTTTTTGAGCTCGAAATATAAACGACTCGTGTTCGGCTCGTTTACACCCTTATTCATGATGTCAATAACCAGCAAATCTAAAATCTAAGTGCATAAAATATCTTTAATATTAATGGCGTTTTGAAATTTTACAAATATAACATTAATATTTTTATGAATTTTAACAATATCATTTAAAATTTGACATCATATAATATATTTTTTTTGCGAAAAAAAATTAATTATATTTCAGCATTTCAGCAAAGTTCCCGCATAGTTTAAACATTTGGAAACATATGGGATAGTCAATGTTGGTTGCTCTCTTATATGAAATTGGTAAGCTAAATCATTATTTATATATTTTGAAATGATAATGTTAAACCAATAGATTAATTGTGCTTACGCTTTAAACCCATCACGATATTTTACGAACCCGTTTGGGGCAGCTTATTTGGTGCGGTGCTTTTAGAAAACTCACGTAGACCTGTTTAGTTAAACTGGATTTTGACAGTTTTTTCAAAAATCAACATTTTCATACTGTTTCTAATTTGATACAGTGGAGTTTTTTTTCCATATATATATATATATATATATATATATTAATCATCTGAAAAACAAATTATTTTTTAATAACTTATTATTAAATTTCAACTGGTATTATAACATATCATATAAATATTTTAGGCCTGAGTGTGGGAAGCATTATTTCATTCAATTAACGTATACTTAAATGCCTGGAAAACTTGCTGCTCCGTCTCATACACAGAACAGTTTCAGAGAAGGTTCTTACATCGCCACGTGTATGTGGTGGAAATAATGCCGGGGGATATCCAACTACTTATAATCAAACATGTGTGTTATCCGGTGAATAGATAAGTAGCAATACGTCCCACATGTCGAGTGAATGATCGCTGTATAGGTATAAAGGAGCATAATTAACTTTTGACACATACATACATACATATACATATGTACATAGATAATTAACTTTCAATAATACTCCTATTAGCCAGCTAAGCCTGGGTTAGGGGGTTCATTAGTCATTACTTATATATTTATCTCTTCTATCTTTTAGTACTTTTGTTGTGCTTTCACGCTTGAGCTAATCTTAAGCCTACATTTATGAAAGAAAATATTTTTTCTTGGTATATTTTTATAATTATTTGTATATAAATTATTCTCTAACAAGTTTAAATAACTTTAAATCGAGCTTGGCTTTTAAAAATTTTTTTGGCATTGAATTAACCTTCATTCTATTTTAGTCTAATTATGTTATTTTGTCGTTACTAATACTTTATTTAAAAAAAAGAGATGAACATATTACTACTTATAAGAATGAATCAAATTAATCATAAATTGATTATTTTGTTATGAGAAAAATATATTGTGAATAATGTAAGGATTGTAAGATCATTTCGAGTGAAAATTTAAGTACCTAACATTGATTACTAGTTCTTAATTTTAAAATGAGGAGTTGCAAGTTAAATAGTACTATAGATATTATCATAGATTTAGATGAGAGCACTTAAAAGAAAGAAGAAAAAATATTTTTTATGAGCAAACTTCAAAGTTTCATTATTTGGGTTGTTCATGAAGAAGCTGATTCTATGTGAAATAAAGTAACGAGCACTGTTAAATAAGTGGCGAAAGGCGTATCTGTAGAATCAAAAGGAAAAAAAAACTATATATAAATAAAAAACAAATTGTGGTGGAATAATAATGTACAAGAAAAGATAAAATATAAGAAATTATATTATAAAAATTGATTTAAGTGTAAATGCTTTGAGAACTATGAAAAATATAAGATGACCCATAGACAATCCAAGAAAACAAATTGTGATGCTAAAAATTTTACTTTTAGTGATATTTATAATAAATTAGTACTAAAGATGATGAAAATATATATGTATAAACTAGCCAAACAAAGAAAAAATAAAAGTAAAGGTTTAGTTCAAGTAAAGTGTATAAAAGATGAAAATCAAAAAAGTGTTTTCTTGAAAGAAGATATTCAACATATGTGGGTGAGCTATATTGATACTTTTCAATGGAATTTCTGAAAGTACGATTGATCTTAGTAATTTTATTACCGTTAATTATAAAAAAAATAATTTATTTTTACCGTCACATTAGTACAAACTAAGTTGAAGAAGCTTTAAATAAATTTAAGGATCGAAAATCAATAGAACCTGATGATATCACAATTAAAGTGTGGAAATATTTAGGAGATTCAGGAGTTTCTTGGCTTAATAAACCCTTTAATTTTTTTTTTTTAAAACTAAAAAGATGTTTGAGTGAATGAAAAGCATTTTGATTCCTATTTTTAAGAATGAAGTAGATGACAAGAGTGTGTAAATTATAGAGAAATGAAGTTAATGTGTCATACTTTAAAATTATAGGAGAGGGTAATTAAACATAGGTTAAGACGTGATATAAAGATTTTTTATAATCAATTTGGTTTTATTCCAGAAAGTTTTATCTAGGAAGTTATACATTTATTGAGAGTCTTGATGGAAGAGTACAAAGAGAGTAAGAAAGATCTACAAATGATTTTTATTAATTTAGAAAAAGCTTACGATAGGGTTCTAAGACAAGTCCTTCAAAGAGCTTTAGAGAAGAAAGGTTCTGGTGTAACTTTTATTAATGTCATTAAAGACATGTGTACTACCATTGTTATTTGTGTTTGAAAAAAAGGAGATTTGACCAGGTATTTTACTATTTCAGTTAGAAGACATTAAGCCCGTATCTTTAGGTTTAGTTAGGGATGTTCTTATTGCACCTTTACAGTAGGATATACCTTGATGTACGCTTTTCACTGATGAAATCTTTTTTGTGGATAAGACTAGAGAAAGAGTTCATGAAAAACTGAATTATGGAGGGCTAAGTTGGAGATTAAAGGCCTTCGTTTGAGTCTATCAAAATTTTAATACATGGAACATAATTTTAGTAATAGTGGCAGAGTTGTAACTATGGACAATCAAATCATAAAATAGTGTGAACGTTTTAGATAGCTCTGGACTATTGTTCAAAGTGATGGTGATATAAATGGGGATGCTATTGTTAGAATTCAAGTTGGTTGAAGTAGGGTTGTGCATCAGGCCTATTGTGTGATAGAAAAGTACCGCGGAGACTTAAAAGCAGAATGTTGGTCTTTAAAAGAGAAGCATAAAACAAAGTTAAGTATTGCTAAGATGAGAATGCTTCGATGGATGAGTGACTTGACACTTCAAGACAAAATGCACAATGAAAATAATCGTTAGAAGTTTCATGTAGTGCCAATGGCAGATAAGATTAGAGCGAGTCATCTTAGATTGTTTGATCACATCAAACATCGACCATCTGATGATCCAATTAGGAGAGTAGATCTTTTAGATTCAACTTATGTTTAAAAAGATAGAGGTAGACCTAAAAAGACTTGGACATGTTGTATAAAAAATGATCTTAATTTATTAGAATTAAATGAAAATATGACATTCAATAAGACGTACGTAAAGGAGAAAAAAGATTCATGTATCGGACCCCACTTAGTAAAATAAAAGCTTGTGGTTGTTGATGTATGTATCTAACATTGTAATATCTTAGTATTATAAAGTTATATATCAACCGGTTTGTCTTATTTTAGAAAGATAATAATTATGATATTTTTATGTGATGTAATTATTTGTATGGCATGCATCAAAACATAAATGTCTTTGTATTAGATATGTAAATATATAAGATTCATGTGATATGCATGAAAATGCCCCCAAAAACAAAGAAGTCTTGAGAAGCAAGAACAAAGGCGCAATCACAAAAGGCGTCGCGTTTTTCAATTTGTTTGCAGAATTCAACTCCTCGTCACCAAGCGCCTTGACCATGTTGGATTTGGATTCTCTCTAAAAACCCCCTCTGTTTTGTTTTATTCATCTTTTGGCCCCTTTAGAATCTGAACGCAATTAATTTATTTGCATTTCTCAAGAGATCGTAGTTTATTGTTTTCGAAGCAGGTCACTTAATCGCTTTTTTTGGTTATTATTTTTAAATGCTGTTGAATGCAGACCCGCGTTTTGTATATTGCTTTCAATGGCTTGCGTTAATTTGTGGTTTTATGATTACTTAATTGCTTGATTAAGGACTGCTTTGTACAGTCAAGTATAGAGCATAAGATTATTGGTATTCGGCTATTTGGTAAAACGGTTGACTGCGATATGCTGCTATTTTATAATTTTAAAATATATAATATTTGACTTTAGTATGCAATATAATTAATTAATGAGCAATACATTTATTTATTTTTTTGAAATCAACTTGACCTAGTTAAATAATTATTTAATTCTAATAAGTGTCTTTATTTTTTGCTAAAAATAATTTAGATATGTTTTAAATGGTTAGTTTATTTAAGTTTAAATATTTATAATATTAATTCTTTATTCATTACAAAAAATACTTGTTATTGTATAAATTAAAATAATTGCATTTTTTATATTTATTTTATGTGATTTCATTCATATATTTTATATATATATATATATATATATATATCCAAAAAATGTGATAACCTATATTTTTTACAATCAAATTCTCTCATATTTTTTTATATTTGTATATTATCATCGATGTTAGCGAGCAATGGAAAATTAATGAATTATCATCTTAGCATTATACGAAAATACAACACACTCATGTAATTTAAGGGAAGAAAGAATTAGGTGAGACCTCAATTTTTGTATGGAAAAACTTGAAAATGGGAAAAAATGGCATGGCATAACCTAGTTAAGATAATACACTATAAATTGTGAGTACACAAATGTAATATTCTCCTAAATTAGGGAAGATGTTTTTGCAAAATATATTATTTTAAATGTACAATTGTGTTTCATTGATAATAGTTGTAGTTTGAATGCAATGAATGTAGTTATCAATGATAGTAGACTACAAATGCTACAGTTGGTTGCTATGGAGGCAATAGTACACCGATAATATTGTAAATGGTGGTCGTATCATCAGCTTGTTGTTTAGGCTGCAATTTAAAGCCATGATAGTAGTTGGTTATGTGAGTTGTATGTAGTTGCATCAAGACTGTCATGTTGCCACAAAGATCGTAGTAGAAAGTTGTAGAAGTTGCGAGACACGTAAGACGCGGTTGTTTACATAAGTCGTTGTGGTGAATTGTGATGACGTTCATATGTTATTTGGACCGAAGTCTAGAGTTGCATTATTTGTGAACCACATAGGCTGCATTGGTAAGCTACGAAGACATCTATAGGTCGGGGGACCTAAGTCAGGAGCTGCACAAGTTGTAGGTCGTAACCGATCAAATTAACCGTAGTGGTGAGGTGTGATAATATTAGTAGACTGTGGGGGACGGAGTTGAGAACTGCATGAGCTATGTGCCGCATATACCGTAGTTGGTCACATTGACCATAATGGTCCCATATATCGTAGCAGGATTTCTCTTAGGAATAAGAATGAATTAGATAAGAAAAGAATCATATTCCATGTATGCATCAAAGTCCTCTTGTAGAGTTGACATATATACTACTAATTCTTAAGGGTGAGTTGGAGCCCAACCAGCCTAAGGTCAACTTTTACCCAATAAAATAACATCCCTTATATTTTCAAGTAGGCTTAATTAAGATGATATCATATAATCCTTATCATAATATCTTCTTTAATGGAAGTTTCTTTTCCAGGAACCAGACAAATTCTTAAAATAATGACACAACTAGATATTATGATGGCATCAAATAAAGGATAATTTACATACATACCACACAATTCTTATGTATTTGCATATCTAACATCTAAACATTCATATTTACATGCATACCGCTCAAATCATTACCAACACATCGACAATACCACTATCATCATTTTCTTGAAGTGATATATGCATAAGTTTATAACACCAGGATGTTATATATGTAAATATTAAATTTTGGATGTTAGATGTGTAAATACATAAGAATTGAGTGCATCAAATAAAATGCTGATTACTACAACTATTATTATTTTTATTATTATAGTTCTTGTCGTTGAAAAATTCAAGTTAAAGTTCTGCGTTCCTGCAACAGATGGAGGATAGAAAAAATATTTACGCACATACCGCCCAACTCCTATGTATTTACATATATAACACCAAAATTTTATTTTTTACATTTATACCATCCAAATCTTTCATATCACATCAAAAATACTGCAACGTTAACTTAAAAAAAAATGAAATACGCCTGTCCATGCATAAGTAAGATGACATACATGCAAAAATCAAATCCAAGTTTAGATGTTCGATATGTAAATACGTAAGAAGTGAGTGGTATTTATGTAAATCTTTCTGGAAAAATAAAAAAATGAAAATTTGATTAATATCATGCCATATGCAAGCATAAGAGAGCAGCAGGGCCTGCTCATTTCAATTAATAACAAATATTTAATGAGATTTGACCATAATTCCCCCGACCAATCTGCTACCCTGACCTTCGTATAATGCCATTGCCGGGTCCCTTTCAATTCCTCCTTTCCTCAGATTCCAGTTTTTACAGGTCATTCGTTCATCAGATTAAACAAATCATGTGGATTGTGTCCATAATAACAACGATAAATTACTCCATTTTTAATATTATAATTGCATAAAATATTTATGGCAAGGAACTGAAGCTAGAAAACCGGTCTCTCCTGCTGTAAAATAGGAGGCAAATGAATTGAGACGAAAAATATTACATCATGACTCCTAACGTAGAGCTACATTCGGATTGTAACAGTGAGGAATATTCCATCTGCGTTATTTGTAAAAAGAGAAGTGTTATTCGATTATTTTGCGGTGTTATTGAAATTTTCCCCGCGTTAATTGATTTGGGGCTGAAGTCTGATTGAAATATTCACCGCGTTACTTTATTTGGGGTTGTTTTATTCCAATAACATAGTGAAAATTTAAATAATGCCCCAAAACAAGTAACGCGGGGGAATATTTCAATAACACTGTAGAATAATCGAATAACACTTCATTTTTTACAAATAACACAGATAGAATATTCCTGTAACACAGCGAGATATTTCTAACAATTGCAATCTAAACGTAGCTCTCCGTTATGAGTCCTGATGTAATATTTTTCCGAATTGAGAAAGGCTAAATTTACATGCACGCCACACAATTCTTATGCATTTTCATATCTAACACCTTGTTTTAACATTTGCAGTTATAACACTTCAAAAGTGTCATAGAAATCCAAATGAGAAAGGGTGAATTTCACTAAGTGCTCATAATGGTGATAATTTAAATGAATATCATTATTGATGATAATATTAAAGAATTTTAATAAAGGGATTGCTTATATTACAACACCATCTAGACTAATTAGATTACAATTAAGTTGTTAATAAGTACTTTACACTCTTATTAGTGCATCTATAATTAATTGGATATTCATTAGTGTGGGATTTATATAATCGGTCAGGTGTTGCTAATTGAACTCCTATTATGTAAATACAATTACAAAATATTTTTTTATAGTTCATAATGAATTACATAAATATTTAGTCATGATTTATTGATACATAAACTTATGTTTAAATACTCATATATTGTGTTTTCAGTATTTATCATTTTTTTTTATAATTTTGATGTGCTAACTTTAATTTGTGCAATTTCGTAATAGCGAGAAAATACTACTAGAATATTGTAGCTATATCACTGTGATTTAATTATTGTGTTTCATATCTGCACA
>NW_018164444.1:22293679-22294257 GCF_001263595.1 Phalaenopsis equestris | reverse complement strand
AAACCAAGCGCTTATTGGGAGGCAACCCATAGTTACCTTTACTTTTATTGCGATTATAGTAATTTTTATTTAAAATTATCGTTAGTCTGTGGTAGTATTAAGCTCTACTACTCTTATTTACCCTTGAATCATCATAAGAATTAGATCCATAAAGAAAAATTGGAATGCATTCAGACTAGAGCGAACTATGCAATTTTTGCCTTGGGCGCCGACGGCGCCCTCGACGCAGGCGATAGCAGGTTTTTCCTGAGAGTCCAGGAAAAAAATTAATACAGAGGCTCGTCGACGGCGCCCTCGACCTCGCCGACGACAAGACCGGCGAGATGGTGGTTTCTTGGGTTCAAATGGCGGTTTTTTGCAGTTTTTGGGCTGGAATTATCCTTTTAAACTCCGAAATTCGATTCCTAGTTCATATTTTCCCCCCAAAACGAAGTGAAACTCCACCAATTTCATTCTTATGGCGTCTAATTCCTCTGATAATCCTAGAATGCGAGTTTTCAATCGGCAAAAGTTTATTAGTGTGGAAGCGCAGCGAATCTTCAACAAGTTACTGACGAAGAAAAGATTGATCAAGGAAC
>NW_018164444.1:22293284-22293580 GCF_001263595.1 Phalaenopsis equestris | reverse complement strand
GCCGTGGTGGTTCCTGTGGTAAAAGAATTTTATGCAAATTTACATGGAATCAACTAGGGAGTTGTTTATGTGTGAGGAAGATGGATCACTTTCACTCCTGCACGGATCAACAAATTATATATGATTGAAAATGTTCCTGTCTACCACTATTCCAATCCGTCCCAACGAGAAACCAGATGAATGAAATTTACCAATATTTAACGGACAAAACTGACGATTGGGAAACAAGAGAAAACAGGTATTTTAGTTTTTCTGTGACACTCCTAAATCCCGTTTCGAAACATTGGCACTTTTTT
>NW_018164444.1:22292750-22293203 GCF_001263595.1 Phalaenopsis equestris | reverse complement strand
CAGCTTTTGAAGATGAAAATGACATGGCCATTATAGTGGATCAATCATCTCAGAATTCATTGCCAGTTCAACCCTTAATTCCTGACAAAACTCTGGTGATCCCGCGCAGAATCAAGAAATTGGAGAAGGAGGTACAAAATGTCATGAATGTGATTAATAATATTTCTGATTACTTCGATCATCTAGACTGAAGGATGAAAGAACATTTTGATCACTCTGGACATTTAGAAGATAGTTTGATACGACTGATGAGGAGGATGAAATTAATAGAGGAGGATTCTACTGAAGAATTTCCATTATGACCCTTCTACAACCTCTTCGTTCATATATAATTAATGTGTGATCTAAGAGGAGAATCTAGTACTGAATCTAAAGAAAGTAGATTTATATTCCTACCTATCTTTCTATGTAATTTGAACTTTGTATTTGCTTTGCTTTAGAATTATGCTTTTA
>NW_018164444.1:22292118-22292657 GCF_001263595.1 Phalaenopsis equestris | reverse complement strand
GCTGAATTAATGTATTGAGGTTGAGAAAATACCAAACTTAGGTGTGTTATGTAACGTATATTGTACCCCTTGGAATTTATATATAAATGTGATGTTTTGTGTTGTGAAAGTTTATATGTGCTAAATACATCATTTAGTCACTTAAAATTATATCTATAATGATTGAAAAGATGTCGTTAATGCTTGAAATTGATCAAAATCGCAAAAATCTGGGATTTGATCCAATATCAGTAGAGCCCCGCCAACGGCGCCCTCGACGCCGCCGACGACGGATTTTTCACGAGACTTAGGTTCAAAAACATAATAGAGCGCGTCGACGATGCCATTGACCCCTCCGTCGGCAAGATTGCAAAAATACCTCTTTACTCGTGATTTTGACCGGTCAACCGCCACTATTCATCATCTCCTTTCTCCTAAAAACACCATTTTTGAATTAGGGCTTGGTAAATCTTGGATTGGGAGATGATTTCAAGGCTTTTTGACACCGGATTTGATCTTTTTTAGGTAAGAGCTTCACTCCAAGTTAAAAATATTTGATC
>NW_018164444.1:22291681-22292027 GCF_001263595.1 Phalaenopsis equestris | reverse complement strand
ATTACTATTGGAAGCCATGATTTGCATATTTGAAGTAATTTTTGGAATTTTTCTATAATTTGATTAGATTAAAATGGCTCCACGTCAAAAGAGACGAGTTGAGTTCGACGAGTCTCGCTTCGTCAATGTGATGGCTCAAACAAAAATCACTTCCATATTTAAAGGAAAGAAGGGTATACAAGATCGAGTTTTTGAAAGTCCGGGAGGAGAAATTGAACGAGTTATTACTTAGCGGATGTGGGAAAATTTTTGTTACACCACCAATAAAGCTGATGCAAACGTTAGAAAGGAGTTCTACGCCAATGTAATCTATTCTGAGGTTGGGATTGTTCAAGCGCGTGGAGTT
>NW_018164444.1:22290453-22291139 GCF_001263595.1 Phalaenopsis equestris | reverse complement strand
ACTAGTAGAGATGTTCCCTCTACAAGTTATGACCTTCCACCTTCTAGTTCCCCTACCCTCTCTGATTTGATGAATGAGTTGACCTTGCAGCGAAGAGCATAGAATTAATAAATGATAGGATTGAAGGTTTAGAATGTCGTCACGATTACGATAGTGAGTACCTTCAGAGGCATTCAGATTTTGAGATAGCCTATTATGAAGCTCAGGCCAGACACTACAGAGGTGAGCCTGATGTTACTTTTCCTGAGTGCCCCCGGTATACTCAGTATCAACCCGATCCACCTGCTGATCAAGGTGATGAAGATATGGCTTGGGATATAGAATGAAATTGATGTAATTATGTTTGTATTTTTATTTTATGTAATCTTTTTGTAATAGAAATGGATGTTTATGTATTTGGACTTTCATTTTGTGTACTTGGATAGTTTTAAATTTTTATAAAGTTAGTGTGGTAGTTAAATGTGCATGTGAAGTTCAATAGATATTAAGTAGAATTATGGATTGTAATGTGATTTTCATTTTTACATTTTTTTTAAGTTTTAATTGTTTAGTATTGTGATTGTGTTAGGAAATGTTGTGCTTGTTTTAGTTTTATACTTATTTCAAAATTTCATTACCCAGAAATTCCTCTAATAATTTATATGTGTAGAAAGCTTCTAATATTACAGACCAGGTGAAGTAAAAAT
>NW_018164444.1:22275357-22288443 GCF_001263595.1 Phalaenopsis equestris | reverse complement strand
CGGTATCCTCCCAGCCTAGCCGCAAATTCAGTAAACAAGCGTAGAATTAGTCAATGTTTTTTATGCCTGGACCAAAGGGTTAAAAATAAGTATGCTCCTATTTGGCACAATATAATTTGAACTAATTCACTATAATTTCTTGACATGGAGAATGATATTTTCTTATATATTGAATATCAAATTTAAACCTTCATTAGTATTATTCATTATTTAATAGTTATTAAAATTACATATTTATTGCAATTGCCTATTAGTGACAGATAAGCAAATTGAACTTCGTTGTTGTGATTGAAGTATTACTTTTTCTAAAATCTTAGTTCGTAGTTCTAAACTTACTCCCTGTGGGATCGATATCTATGACTCCATTAGAGCCCTATATTACTTGAGCGATAAATATACTTACGTTGATAAGTGTGACTTTACAATTATTGAATATTTATTACGTCCATATTTATCTTATATTTTTAAGCATATATAAAGTCGCGGTCAAAATCCACCTGATGAGAATTGCTGAAGGGATCTACCGATCTTGATAAAACCTGGTTGGTCAGTACATTAGACGTAGTGATCGATGTTAAAGGTGTAGCAGTCGATCTATCCACAACTATTGGAGCAAAATCAATAACGATCGTTAATGGCCCGCCATCAATACTAACCTTCGAGATAGTCGATTCATCTACATTAAGAACAATGTAAAAAAAACTACTAAAAACTGTTTAAGGAAATATTTGTTTTTCACATACCCGAAAATCTGTATCTCTTAGAAAGAGTAATGGAAAATTCCTCCACTCCTTGAGCCAGAGAACCTCCACCTTTATTTTTCAAGGGAAGCGGGGACGGTTGGATGACTGATTTTTCTTTCAATCCCTCCTGACCACCCTCAGCGGGAAGAGCAGCTCATTGGCTTTTCATCAGAAATCTCGTCAATACTCAGGCTAGAAGTCAGACGGGGGTCCACCTTTAATAGACATAGCTGTCTGAAGAGGTGACTCGGTCGACCAGCTTAGGTTTGGGTGTCTTTCACTTCTGTTTTCTTATAATTTTTTTCTTTTTCTCCATCGTAGAAAACACAGAAAGTTGAAAGCCTCCCAAAGCTAAAAGGTGTACATCCATATCCTTATTTCTCAAATTGTAGGTCATGGTGTCGATCAAAAGATCTAAAGAGCAGATAAGGAAATGCAAGGCGAAAAGACTCAAGCCCTATTTATAGGATTTGTTGGGCAAGAAAAATGAGGAGGATTAATTATTAAATTAATTTTCACAATTTATATGCCATTTACTACTTGATAATTTTCTTTTCGTTATTGTAGCCGCCGCCACTAAGGAGCAGGAAAATTGAAAAAATAATATGTATGCTACAAAAATGCAGCATGAATCTCGAGGAGATTGAATAGCCGGGAATAGAGGCGTGTGAATGAAGTCTCAGACTTAAAAATTGAAAATGTACTAGCAAGGAGCTGATCAATTTTATGGCAGAATCAACCGATGGAAGCTTCCGATGGACAGATCCACCGAACAAGAGAGCACAAACAAGTGAACATGTACTATCAAATTACTAGATCTCTTAGAGGAACTTGCCAATCTACCCTGAACATCGACAAACTGACTGACACAATTGGTCGACCCTAAACGTCAGTCGAACGAACGATGCCAAATTTAATTTACATTGTAATGTAATTTTTACTCGACAAACACATCAACTCAAATAGCTGAACAATTATAATAATAATTTTTTTCTCTTATGTAATTGTATTTTGAGACCTCTATAAATAGGAGATCATGACATTAATAAAGGAACTTTTAAATCCTCACACTTTTGGATTATGATTCTTTAGAGTTTTGTCTCTCTTTCCTCTTAGCTCTAATTCTCAAAGCGTGTTCCGGAAGATAATTTGAGATTTAACACACACACACACACACACACACATAAATTCAATTAAAGGTCGGTTTAAGTAGATGGCTCCTTTTTGTAATTGTAATTATATAATTGTTGTAAGGATTTTTTTTTAAATAAGTGGTATTATAAATATTTTTTTGTTCAAAAAGTTGAGCAGTAATTTTTTTTATGACTAATATATTTTAACTTATCTATTTGTAAAAAAATAATTTAATACTTGAGAGAGTAACAATAGTATGCGCTAGTTTTGTTCATTTCGAAAAAAAAAGTGTGTAACAATAGAATGAAATTCAGATATTGTTTGACAGTCTAATTCCTTGTATTCTCATTTGATTGGAGAATGCGAGGAAGTATTTTAGAGTGAGGAGAAGTCAAAGTTTTTGAAAGAAGAATTCCTTTCTTTGTTCTGCCTTTTTCTTACCATTAAAAATTTTATAAAGAAAAAAAAAACTTTGATGAATATCTTTAAATGCAACAAAATAGAAAGTTGACCAAAAAATAAATTCTATTAAATTTTAGCTAACCTTTGATAAAATAAGAAATATTTGCAAACATACCAATCAAATTTTCTATATCTACATATCTAACATCTAAATTTTAATTCTTACACATAGATCACCTTACTTCTGCACGAAAAATTGTAAAGATAAGAGGAATTTACACAAACCAAAACCTCAATTTTTAAGACTATTATATCTTAGGAGATCTATTTGAAAGAAGGGATTTTTCCTATAAAAGATTTTGGAATAAAAAAAAAGAAAAAAAATACAACTTTGATGAAAATCTTAAAATGCAACAAAATAGAAAGCTGACATTCTATTTAAATTTGAACTCCCTTTGAAAAGTAAGGAAAATTTACCTACATTCCATTATATTCCTAAATAATTACATGTATGTATGTATATATATATATATATATAATATAAAAATTTTATTTTTTATATACATATTATCTTGAAAATTTGTATTTTACATTTTGAAAGTTAGAAATAGTGTCATATGAAAAAAGACTTAAATACACAAGAATTAGTCATGTGTGGCATACAAAAAGCCTCCGCTGCACTATTACCGTGGAACTAAAAAAAAAAGCCTACCGCTTCCTTTGCAGAGAGGAGACTGAAGAACGAGACATGAATTCCAATATCAGGAGTTTTTTCGATTCTGTCGGATCCTTCTTCGGCAGTGGCGATAACATCCCCTGGTGCGATCGCGATATCATTGCTGTAAGAATTTTCCCTCTTCCCCTCTCAAAACCCGAGCTTCCTGCTTCTGCTACGCAGCTTTGATTGGGTTACGGGGTTTGCCAATGTGAACGTGTAGATTAGGGCGTCCTACTTCAGACCTTTTTCAATTTCAAGTCCGTTTTCTGTATGTAGCTTCATAGCTCATCATTCTGATTTATATCGCGTTTTTCTTTCGTTGATACTTGTTTTTTTACCATGGGATTTTACAGTTTTTTGTATGTTTTGCTTTATAGCTGTTAGCTGAAAAAAATCTAGTTGCAAAACGTTTTGATATTGTATGCACATGGCGTTCTCGACATCCTTAATTTTTCTTTATTTCTATGGATCTTAATTTATTTTTTGTTGTTTTTATCTGGTTAAGTTATTTGCCGCGATTAACTTAAGCTAATCGATTAATTGTTTCCAAACTGACAGTCCCTGAATTTTTTGTTTTGCAAATGAGCATTTTTAATTGGATTGCATTTATAGTCAACAGGTGATTTGTGATATATATTAGAATTTTTACAGGATGTTCAGCAGCTCTAATATGTAAGCTAGCTTCCCACTTGCTGTGCTTCCGCATGTTTGGATTTTTAATGCACACCATTAATTTATTCAACTATACCCTCAATAAACAAAATAATTACTAGATAACATCGTTGTAGATGTCATTGTGGTTGGAGGTGGAGTGTTGATGTTTGCTTCATTCAAATATTTTAAGATTTGTCCTCTGACACTATTATTTGCAAAATTTAGAAGCTACATTTAAAATATTTTAGTTTTAGAGGTTTCTTTGTTGAATTTTATTGAGACGTCAATGTAACTTGATGGGTTGAGCGGTTAGATTATTTATCATGATTAACCTAAGTTTATTGAATAGTTGGTGCCAAACAGACGCCTCTGAATATTCCATTTTGCAAAGGAGCAGTTTTAATTTGGATTATACTTGTAGTTGACAAGTGACTGGTGCTATATATTAGAATCTTAGAGCTTGTTCAGCAGCTCTAATATACGAGTTGGCTTCCGTCTTGTTGTGCTTCTACATGCGTGGATTTTTAACATGCATCACAGATATATTCATACCTTCAATAATTCAATTAATCTAATTCAAATAATCAGTATATTATTTCATTAAAAGAGGTCATTTTGTTTGGAGATGGAGTGGTGATGCTTTTGTCATTCAAATATTTTAAGATTTGCCCTTTGAATTTACTATTTTTGAAATTTGGAAGTTACATATAAAATCGCTAGTAGGGGTTGTTTGATTAAATGTTATTGAGGCGTCATCATTATTAAATGGGTAAAATGTTATTGGAAATTTCATATTTTATTGGAGATTACTTTTTAATGATATGATATGAGATGCTTTATTAAGCTTGCTATTTGATTTTTTATTTCAAATCAGTGCTATGGAGATCCTGTTGTGTTTTGACGCATGACGTGCTTAGATATTTCCTTTTTTGATACAATTCCTTTATGTCAATTTAAATGTTTGTAATATGAACTCTAAAACGAAAAGTTCTTTTTTTGAGTTCTATATTTTAATATTTTGTGTCTTTTAAGAACCTTACCATGGAGAATTTGGGTATGCTTGAACTTTTAGGTGTCCTAATTTTTCCATTTGACTTCTCTGCACAAAAATTGTTTAGTTCCTTTGAATAACTTTAATATATGTAAGCTCTGTTGGCCCCTCTGTTTCATTAGAGCGCTTTGATCAGTCATGTACATTGAATGCATATACCTATGAACATTGTTATCTTTTTTATGTTTCTAGTGTTTTCAATGCATGTCTATATAAGCCATATATTTCTGTAGTTCTGTTTCTATTTCTCAGACTTCCTTCTTAATGATATGCAGTAATGTCAAAGGCTTAATGGTAAAGCTATAGATAACTTTTGCAGTTTTGTTATTGTCTTTTTATTTTTGATTTGATCTGCATGCTGCATGAACTCAGTAATTGTGGAATCATAATTGTCTTGCCATAGAGAGAATGTACAAGGCTTTGGTTCAAACAGCAGTTACTAAAATTGATTTTCTATTTTGATGGATATTTGAAGTAATAGAAAAACAATAAGGATTAGAATTGAGCATCATATTTCAAATATCTAAAATTTTCTTGAGAGACTGGCAGCATAATCATTTTTGAAGGCTTTCCAACTGATGTCATTCACAAAGCTATTTAGGTTCATTTGGGCTGTTTTTTTCAGGGTTGTGAAGACGAGGTTGCTAATGCAAGAAATGCTGAGCATAAGAATGAAAGCCTTGTGAGATTGTCTTGGGCTCTTGTTCATTCTAGGCAACCTGAAGATGTAAATCGCGGGATAGCCATGCTTGAAGGTCATATAACAATTACTAATTTTCCATCTATATATTTATGGCTAACTCTTCACTTACTCTCTATACGTGGTTTTTTGGGTTATTGCAATTATCGTCGGACTACCCATTATGGTTAACATTATTGCTATATCACAGCTTCTTTGGATAGTTCTAACAGCCCACTACAAACGAGAGAGAAGTTGTATCTCTTAGCCGTTGGACATTATAGGAATGGAGATTATGCTAGAAGTAGGCAGCTTTTGGAACGCTGTTTGGAGGTATGCCCTTGCAACGTTATGTTCTTATTTAGAAAAATGTTGCCTTGTTTACTGCATCAAGGTCGAATGAAGGTGCTCAGAATAGCAACATGCTCTCTGCATTTTAAATTGTTTCATGATGCTCTGGAACCATTATGCTAGCAAAACATACTATTACATTAATTTGCATTGCTCAAGCCACATACCATGTAGTTGAGCCTATAATTTTGTTCGAGTCTTTTATTTTTTTAATTTTTGTTTTGCTGAAGCATATCAAAAATGTTGTATTGACATAGATTTTTTTAAATGTTGTATTCATTTATTATTTTGTATCATTTTATATCATTTAAAATTTAAAACAAGGCCATGTTTAGCTGTATTAAAATATGGATTATTTTTGGATTGCAGTCATTTTGGTTCCTCTAGGTTTTCCATAATGTTCTATGTCACACTGTTTCTGTGCTAAGATCTTCTATATATTGATGCTGTGGTGAAAACTATATTTATTTTTGCTTTGCAGTTTTGCTTCATGTTTCCAATGTTGAATACTAGTTACTATCAAGGAGTCTGGTGGATTTTTATCACGTGAAAAATTGCCTTCTCATGATTTTAAAGGCAATTTAATGACGAGAATGTGGAATTCTGTATTTTTCTTGAATGCTTAAATAAACAGTGAAAAGGAATTGGTCTATGAGGACTGAGAATGGGGAAAGAGAATATGGAACTTGAACAAGAGAACTAGGAAAAGCAAGAGGAGAGAGGGAGACTAACGACCACGCTAGGAGGAAGGACTGCTGCTTATAATGCTTATATTCTTCATATTCATTAACATTATTTCAATCCTTATGCGTTCTATAATTCAATAATAGAATATACAAACATTAATAAAATAAATAACCATGGACATCCATCAAGAGGGGTCCTCTTAATATTAATGCCTTCATTGAGGTAATCCTTTTAGATAAGGAAAGCAATGAAAGGGATTCCTAAATAAGAAGGAGAATTCTCTTAAATTAAGAAAGCATTCATGATATTTTTATTGCAATAAAAAGAGAACTTAATGTTAGTTATTCTTTAATGATCTTTTTTCTAAATTGAAGAATTCAATTACTTGCACTTTTCATAGATCAAGGAAGATCCATATTTCACAATTTCTTTTGACTGTGCATGAAGAAAATGCTTTGATAAACTTCGGCTACAAAAGTAGGCAAATAGATTACAAGCCAAAATATATAAACTAATAAGTTGAAGCCCCATTTGCGAGACCCCTCAATTGTTTTATGACAGGTCTTTGAAGATAGTTCAAATATTGTAGACCATCTAGATAGAATCAAGGCTGCTTACAAAAATTCTTTTATTTTAAAACCAAATCTTAGAAGTGAAATAAAGCCCATCAATAGCCAATGGCTCAAGGAATGCTCGGAAATTAATTTTTCAATGTTGGTAAGCACAATTTGCGAAAATTCATGTATAGAAATTGTAAAATTTATTATCCAGGCAATCAGAAACACATTCATATGCCTGACCAAAAGCAAAAACAGGACTGAGGAGCCGAAACAATGCAACCACGGTCTCTTTCTCCACCAAAATCATTATGTTCAAGATAAGAGAAAGGGGGTAAGTTGAGATGCGAAGCCCAACAAATCACAAAACCTCTTACATAGATATGCATGAAGATGACTAAGAATGAAGAAATATACAATAATATTTCCAGTAAAAGGTTATAATAATAAGTCCAAAATCATATTCAGTAAACTGAAGTAATGAGGAACAGCCAAGCCGTTATGGGTAATGAAACAATTAGAGTTTCAGAAGGATATTTTCTTTCAGTTTGGATGTTATTTCATAATTGACGCATGCAATGTTAGCAATTAAATTGGTCTCGTTATTAACAAGCTTATCAGCACAATATGGTTGTGAGTCAGCCGGAAATTCTAACTTTGTAACATGTTTCTCTCGTTTCTAATCAAGTAGAAGTTGCTAAAGTTTGCTATTTTATTAGAGATACAGTATGAATGAGGCCAGACATCTGTCACAATTTAAACTTTGTTATGTCCTTTCTCAAGCCCATGTATAAGAGTTAGCAGCTGAGTTCTAAAAACATTTTGAATGTCCAAAGGAATAACAAAAGGCATAATAAGCACACCATTACTATCCTAAACGATGCTACCACTACCAATAGGGCCTGGATTCTCCATAGTACTACCAACAAGATTGAGTTTAAAATAAGAGTTTTATAAATTTATGAATTCTTACCTTCTTAGCCTCCAATGTAATATTTATGATGCCAAAATAATGCTAACTCAAAATTTCCCTTTTTAAGCCTCTTAAAAAAAAAAAAAGATTGACAGTGATTTTATTTATTCATTTATACAACAACAATAACAAGACTTTATCATACTATTTGTGATCGGCTACATGAATCCTTTTTCTCCATTGTGTCTTATCGAGTGTTATATTTTCATTAAGGAACAATTACATACACACCACTAGAAACATTGACATTTACAAATTAACCACCCAAGTGATTTTTTTGAACCACCAAATCAATGTATTTACGTGTGCTACAATCAAACTATTGATACTTCGATAAAAATGAAATATATGGGTTGGGGTTTTACCATGAATTTTTATATTTGAGTGAGAATTTGAAAAATGGATGAAAGAGGGTGGTTGATTTATAAATAGCAAGTTTCGGGTGGTCTGTATGTAATTTCCCCTTTCATTTAATTCTAATAAATTAAGATAACTTTTTATACAATATGCCAAAGTCTTTTTAGGTCTACCTCTTCCTTTCTTAAAATAAGTCAAATCTAAAACAATTACTCTCCTAACTGAATCATCTGATGGTCGACATTTAATGTGAACAAATCATCTAAGATGACTCTCTCTAAACTTGTCTGCCCTTGGAGCTACACCAACCCTTTCACGGATACATTCATTTCGTATTTTATCTCTGTGTCAAGCCACTCACCCCCACCTAAGCATTCTTATCTCAACAACACATAACTTAGTTTTATGCTTCTCTTTTAAAGGCCAATATTCCGCGCCATAAAACATTCCAGGTCTCACCATCATCTTATAAAATTTTCCTTTAAGTTTAAGCAGTATTTTTCTATCACACAATAAACCCAATGCAGTCCTCCACTTGAACCAACCTACTTGAAGTCTGCTAATAACAACCTCATCTTTATCACCATCACTTTGAACGATAGTCCTGAGGTATCGAAAATATTCACACCTTTTAATGATTTGATTACCCATAGTTACAACTCTGTCGCTAGATCTGCTACTACTAAAATTACATTTCATGTATTCAGTTTTAGATCTCTACTTAAACGAAAGCCTTTAGACTCTAATGTAGGCCTCCATAATTTAGGTTTTTTCTAAACTCTTTGTCTAGTCTTATTTACAAGAAGGATATCATCAGTGAAAAACATACACTAAGGTACATCCTCTTGTAAATGTCCAGTAAGAGCATCCATAACTAAAGAAAAAAATATATGGGCTTAATTCCGATCATTGATGTAATCCAACTAAAATAGGAAATAGTCCTCCAGAATATACTTTTTCAACCACCGTTGATTGGAAGTATTTATCTTTCTCCTTGGGAGTTGACAAATTAATAGGAACCTCTAGAATTTACTTTTTCAACAACAAAAGGTCCTCCCAAATCGGTTTGAATTTGCCTTCTATCTTGCGTTGTGCAAGAATAGGCCCTCACAATACAATCACCAAGTCACTAACTTTGAAAGTTCGCAGCCCAAACAATCTATCATGTGCTTGGATCATCTTTGCTTGATATATTTACAGACTTTGTTCTTGATATATTGACAGACTTTGTTGAGCCCTCAGGCGCTTGCCTTCCAAGCTATCGACTTCTTAGAGGTGGAGCTTTACATTTTTTTCATCTATTATTTTGTTGGCTATGGTGATTCTAAGTGATGGGAGCTCCACCTCGAGCTCGCATACATTAGAGCATATGCAATACACTGATCCAACATCTTGTAAGTTGTTGGGTAGATCCACAGAGCCTCTGACAATTATTTGTGTTATTGTCTCTTATTGCCATCAAGGGTTTTCTTCAAAATCTGGACTAGCGTCTTGCTGAAGGCTTATGCAAGACCATTAACTTTCGGATAGTAGATTGTTGGGTACCTCCAATCTATACCGTATCTTCAAATGAAGTTGTTGATTTTGGTATTCTTGAATGCAATGCTTTTGTCAGAGATTATCCTTCGAGGGACACCGAATCAGTAGACGACTTTATTTTTAAAGAATTGCAAGACGTTGTGCGCTTTCAACTCCCTAAGCGCTATTAAAATTTTAAAGTTGGAGAGAGAAGTGATTCCATTATCGCTGACTATCCCTGGACCGATGGCCTTCATGCTTCAATGGATTCATGATCAAGATTTTCAAAAAGTTGTTAAGCAATGTGGCGAACTTTCAAGAGGAAATCAAAAAGACCTCTATTCCCGAGAAGACGGATAAACCAAAGCCATTCAAAATCTTCGAGAAGAAGTTAGGGATTGTTTCTATAGTTGACAAAGGGAAACAACTAATGCAAATTAAACCTGAGTGATTGTTGCAGCCACAATAATAGCAGAATTTTCATCCGCCTGAACAACAAAAGTTTGTACAGCAACAATACCAATATAACCAACAATCGCCTCAACAAAGGGTTTATCAGTGGGACAAAAGATAATATTGGATTATGGCCGAGTGTGAATAAATTCTACTCTAAGATGGAAGTCTGTCGGCGATAAAATGTGGGTGGGGGTGTTGTGTTGTTGTTTCCCGTAATAAACTGTCGGTCACCGGAATCGAAATCCCGTTGCCCGCTTCGAAAGGACGTTTTAATTTACATATAGATTTAAGTTTTAAAATTAAATATGAAAATCAAACTGATCCCATATTTTTCATAGTTTAAATGAAAGAACGCTTTACCTCAAACCCTGTATCTATTCCGAGGGATAAACACAAAACTTGGGGATAAGACTCGATTAAATAAACTAAGATATTTATGAAGTCCGTTTGGTCTGCGAAACCGTTTTATTTGCCGACAAATTCCCCTATTTAATATGAAAAAATTAAATAGGGTTTATTTTAAGTTGGGTTCGGAAAAGCTTCCTATAAGAGCAAACCCCTATAGTTAATTACATCTTAAATTATCGAAGTCACTTAAGAATACTCTCGATAAAAATCAAGAAATTATCTTCAAGGAGTTCAAAATGATATGACTTTTCAACAAAATTGGACAAATAGGTGTGCAAAAGGGAATGATTCATACTTGGAATCATATTTGGAAAATTTATTGTAGCATCCAAAGGAGGAAGAACTAGGGGATGCCACAGATACAGAAGAGATCCTCGGTGGCTTCCCAGTCTATCCTATGGTTTGACTTCAGTTTTGAGGAAAAATATTCAAGTGTTTTATCCTGCCAATTTTATTTAATTAGGGCTTACATTCGTGTAAAACAATCAAACAAATTGCCCGGAAGATGTAAGGATTTAGGTCGTGGCGGACGATAACCTCGGAATCCTAAAACGAGTTAGGACTTAGATCGTACAACAAAGCTATACAAATGCCTAACGAAAAGGTTGAGGATTTATGTTGCATTAGGCGACCAACCTCGAAATCCTATGGATTGTTGTTTTAGTTTCTAGGAAAGGAGTGGTTTAAATGGGGAAGACATGTTCTGCTGTTGAAGATTGTCGTGCTGCCCACCGCGCTAGTTCCAAGTTCCTTGTCGTGACGAGTTCAAGTTTTCTAGGGTGTCCAATTATGATGTCAAATCAAACGACCCTATGGTAATAGTCTTCTAAACATCCTATATAAAAAGAATGCATGCTTAAAACTATATAATATAAAATATGCAGTACAGGACAAACAGTAGGATGCATGTAGAACGATAGCAAGTAGAAACAGGGATAGTATAACATGCTGTACGGTACAGTAGCAGGTAAAAACAAGAATAATATAACATGTTGTACAGGAAGAACAGTAGCAGGTAGAAACATGAATAGTATAACATACTATACAGGAAGAACAGTAGCAGGTAGAAACATGAATAATATAACATGCTGTACATGACAGTAGTAGGTATAAACAGGAAAATGAAGTGCTGTAAATGTAAAACAAACCTGTACGCCCGTGAGATCCGTTGTTTCTTAAATATAGCAAGCTGAAATGCATTGCAAAAAGCGAAGTCTGGAAGAAACGTCATCCAGAAAATCGAAGAAGAGTGTAACAATGACTCATGACAGAAAACTCGAGAAAATCAACGAGAAAAGACTCAAGTAAAAATCCTAAAAAATATTGGAGAAATTCCAAAAGAAAGGAAAAGAAACACGAGTGCCCTGTCCCAAATCTTCGATAAAACAAAAAAAAATTTGGGTAAGGGAGACCGCAAGCACTCATGTGGGGCTAGACTCAGATATATATACTTGAGGGTCCACGAAGGCTACTCGGTCACCCGAATGTATAGAACCCGCCACTCGTCTAAAAGTGTGTCTTGAACCTCACTTAGAGGGCTATTTCCCAGCCTAATAGTTTTTAACAATTTTTATTGTCCACA
Source organism: Phalaenopsis equestris (assembly GCF_001263595.1). Lineage (NCBI taxonomy): Eukaryota > Viridiplantae > Streptophyta > Magnoliopsida > Asparagales > Orchidaceae > Phalaenopsis > Phalaenopsis equestris. The sequence continues at coordinate 22,276,173 of NW_018164444.1, read as the reverse complement.
AGGCGATTACGCTGTCGGGCGTGGGACTGCCAACTACCTGAGGAGGTTCGAGCCAACTCCCGCTAGACTTATGTGAATGATACTATTATCCTATTGTTCACCAAATACCTGAATCTTGATGTTACAGGATAGGGCATATTTCTGCTCTATCTTCAGTGTGCCTTTATCATCACCACCCTACGCCCCAAACTACTTGCGACCTTGCTTGATGGTTTCACGTATAACAAAAGGCTCTACGTGAACACTTATGCATCAGATATAAGCATCGAAAACCGAACCAAGAAGCAAGGAAAGAAAAGAATAAAAATGGAGTGAGAGAGAGGAGACACTGATCCATCTAAAACAACGAAAAGGAGACTGGATCACTCCTATCGAAAAGACCTGGAAAAGTAGGGTCCAAGGTTTTTCCTAACAAACATAAAATGCTACTTTGCGCTGATTTTTCAAACCCCAAAGACATAAGATTAATCAAATCAACCAAATGCTCTCCCAAATAAGACTTACAAATCCTCCAAACCCCAAGTTGCTATCAAAATCTCCCAACTCCCAAATTAATCCACGGCTTCACACATCAAACAAACACGAAATTTTTCTAATGCACTGAGGTGTAAGACCCACGGCCTGTATCGGTAGAGAAAGGAAGACAACTACCAAGATCCTCGGCCCAAGTGAGGTGAAGCCAAGAAAATTCACGGGTAAAAGCCAATATCAGCACCATCTAGCTCCAGACCCGAATAAACTTCCACAGGTGACTCACGGCCAAGGCAAAACAAGGCCAATATAAAAGAGAGAGACCCACGGTTAGGACTTAAAGAA
>NW_018164444.1:22273348-22275214 GCF_001263595.1 Phalaenopsis equestris | reverse complement strand
ACAGGGCAGTCCAAACCAACTCCAAAGCATTGTAAGCAAGGCTCACAGCCAAGACCCAAGCCAAGACACGAGGCAAAGGGAAAGGGAAGGCTCACGACCTAGGCTAAGTCCAAGGCACAAGACAAAGTCCATGACTAAAGCAACTCAAATTCATTCCACAAGAACTTTGACATACACAAGAGAGTGTAAAATACCCTCAATCTCTTTGAAATGACACACTTACTCTCCCCACGATCATCCAAGCAGTTTAAGCCTAAACAAGAGAAGCTAAAGCCAGGTCCTCATAAAGCACAATCAGAACTCGCCATAAAGCCAAAACCAGTTCCTTAAAGTTCCAATGAGAAGCTTAAATGTGTTAATATAATACTTTTAACCAAAGCAAAAGCCAAGCTTCAATAAACCCAACACCCAAATCTTCCCAAAATAAGGAACCGCGCCACCGAAGCAAGAAAAGGAAGAACCCCCAATAGGCAAGAACCGAGATTCAACACAAAACCAAAGCCAAACTAATTTTTTACCAAATTCCAGACTAGTTAAAGACCAAACCGAGCCAAGCAAGGCCAAAACCCGAACCCAGCAAGGGTCGAAAACCAAGCTGCAATTGAGACCTCCAATACTAAGCCATAATAAAAGTTACAGCAATATTCTCATGCCTTTAAGACATCTCAAAATAAAACTACCACATGTTTTGAGTGAAAGTGGATGAAAGCTTCATAATAAATATACTAACATGCTTATGAGAAGGGCCAAATTATTTCAAACTATCCTCTTAATTACTTCCAATATAAGTATGCCTTGGGAGATAGGAAACATGTCATAACTTCAGCACTTTAGATAAGCAAAGTAAAAGAAAGGACTAATAGTATGCCACATTGCTTAACCAAATATAACTTCTAGCACCACACCACAAGATCATCATCAGAGGCTCGACAAAGCTATAACCGAGAGCCAGTAAAGCACCGAGAAAGGGAGGGAGAAGGAAATACACACCCTCAAGCTTTTAAATGCCATTCCCACATAACAAATGTATAAAGAATAAGTTAGAACATGTTTAGGAATGAGGCAAATAGTAATCTTCCTATTCTAGCATGCTAACAGGGCTCGACAGAGAACAGGGACGAACACAAATAAAGCGCAGGGGCTCGGTAAAGAGTAGGGCCGAACACAGGCAACAGACAGGGGGAGAGGGAAGTACCTCCTTAAAGTAGAATCACAAAAGGAGTTGCAGAAAAGTATTCCCTAGCCAACACCTCTCTCCAGCAACAAGGAGAGTTCAAAAAAAACTTAAGAGAGTGAGTAGAGAAGAGTAATATAGAAGGGTCCTCCCCTGAAAATGATTTTCGACCCCTTGAAGCTTCACAGAGGAGTTCTGATATATGCTAAGGGAAGAAGAATACGAATGATGGAAAAAAATCTCGCAGAGATCGAGCGCAGAGGCGCGTCATACTGTTTGCGGCTCGAGGAGCCAACAAATGATGAGGAGGAATGGGCGACTGCGAGAGAGGGGAGTGCGAGAACCTTCGTTCCAATGGCTCACGCGAGTGACCACGACGACCAGAGCAGAGACGCGAGAGGGACGGACGCACGAGCGAGAGACGGAAAACGGGAGAGGGGAAATGAAATTAGGGCAGGTTTATAAGTTTTATTTATAATAATAAAATATTATTTATTATTATAAATAATACTTAAACAGATCTCCTTCTTCATATCTTTCCCCAAACACGTCGTTGCGACGAAACAAACGTCTCTCCTAAGCAAAATCGACCTTCCGGACGCGTCGGCGCATTCCGTTTCTTCATCCGGGCAACCTCGTCGTCGATCGGGTTAAAAACGCGTCGCGGTCCAAATCCTATCAAGACTTCGGCT
>NW_018164444.1:22259487-22273308 GCF_001263595.1 Phalaenopsis equestris | reverse complement strand
AGTCAATCCTAAGGCCGACAGTCCTATAGGAATGCTCCCTGAGTTCCTTCGGAGTAGCCTTACCTGCTAAGCAATAGCAGTCAAGACTACTACATGGAACGTCAAGTTGAGCGAAGAAAAGTCTAGAATTGCTAACGGGGAGGGCTCCTTCACTAGTTTTCTAGGAGTAGTCGACAGAAACGTCCTACGGCTAGATCCTAGGCTACTAAGGAGGGGAAAACTACACCTCGACCGAAAGCGAGGTCAACAAAATCGTAGGAAAGATGTTCCAGAATCTGCTTAAGAAGTCAAAGTTCAAGTTATCAGAAGAAAAGAAGCTAGAAATCGTTGGCCAAAATGATCATCCCAAATACTGCCCTACCACCAGATGATCAATTATACGAGCGAGGACTGTTTCAGCTTCAAGGACTGACTCAAGAACAACTTCAAGATGAAGAATATTATTATCCCGAAATAATATTTGAAATAACCTGAAAAAGATCCAATCAATGTAATTTTGGTTGATACGACTGTACCTATCGATCCTTCAAAATTGAAGTCGGATGGAGCAAGACGTTGGCCAAATCTTCTAAAAAAATCCTCACTAAAATCCAAGTTGCTTTAGAGCATGCCACGATTCAGAGTTTGAAACCTGTGAAGCTGGCACTATCCATTGCAATTGAGGATGATTCTCTGACTATGTATGATTTCTTCTTCTCTCCAGGTTCTTATTATACTAATAGTAAATTTCTGTTATATTTTGCCTATTTCTAACGATGACATGTTCGAAAACAATCAATTCGATTTCGATCCTAATGATAATCCTCAAATCATAAATGACCTCGATGGGTCCGACAATAATAATAACAGTGATAATGACTACAAGTTCAACGATCCCGATGACGACATTGTCGTTCTCGAGTTTCAAGGGATGCCAATAGCGATAGAGTTAGAGTTATCAGATTCAGAAGCATCCTTGAAAGAACATATTAGTGTCTCTTCAAAAGAAATTACGAGTCGAGAAATTACGGGTCGAATTTAAGAAACAGGAAATAACTGAAGTTAATTTGCAGAGCAGAAGAATTTTACCTCCAAGGATAGCTGCCAAAGATAAAGGAAAAGAAGTGGTCATACCATAAGAGGCAATTCTGTTGGTGTAAGGAACATTAGTTTGAGAAGAGCCCGAGGAATTGTATAACAAAGTGGACTATGACATTCTATTCCATCTTAAGAAACTACCTGTTAAATTAAGCATCTACTATGCCTAATCTACTCAAAGGAGATGGGGAGTCATTAGTAGAAACCCTACTAAATTCTGAGATGTTCTTGACTCAATTAACTGGTACTTCCTCGGATGAGGATTATTCGTTAAAGAAACAGTCTATGGTCACATTCGCAGATGAAGATCTACTGTTGGGAACAACAGATCACAATTGTCCGTTGTACATCTTAGTGAATGCTGACAAGTTCGTGCTATCGACGATGCTCGTGATCCAGGCACCTCCGTCAACATCATGAATCTAAAGACGCTTGCATATTTAGACATTAATTCTAGCGGACTAACAATGGATATGATGATGTTGCGTGGCATCAACCAAAAAGGAGAACCAAAAAAGAGGGAGAGAGAGCTCTCAGTTAGAGCACTCTGTTGCTGAAGATCGGTGATTTGATAATAACGACAAAATTTTATATCAGAGATTTAAAAACTTCTTTTAACGCCCTGCTGGGTCGATTATGGATACACGAACGCAGAATGGTATCTTCATCGTTACACCAATGCATCAAGTACTATTATGAAGGATAAAAGTACTGCATCAAAGGTCAACTTTAACCGCTTTCAATCACGAATTTAGAATTCTTGAAGATGCTGCGTACTACATTCCATCAAAGAAGATTGTTTTCTCTAGAGAGGTAGTAGTAACCATGGGATTGAAATTGACCTGCATAATATTGAAGCTATCTTAGTGATGCCACACCCTAAAAATTTAATTCAATTGTGATCCATCCAAGAAAGGCTGCCACACCTAAGACACTTCATATATAATTTATCAGCTAGGTGCCGATCTTTTACTGCATTGACTAAGAAAGATGCCAAATTTATTTGGGATGATAAATTTCAACATGTTTTCGAAAGCATAAAATAGTATCTGATGACACATCTTGTCTTAACGGGTAGATCTTTTGTAATTTATACCACAACTTTAGACTACATTTTCGGAGCTCTATTAGTGCAAGTCAATGACTAGGGTATAGAAAATGGTCTTTATTATTTGATTCATCGTGTAATTTCAACTAAAATAATGTATCTTCCAATTGAGAAGCATTTCCTAGCTTTAATCATCGTCACCTAAAAGCTTAGACATTATATGCTTTCTCATAAGGTCAATCTTATCTCAAGATTTAATTCGATGCAATATTTGATGATCCGACTGTAACTTTTTCAGAATGTTAACAACATAGTCGTTGATATTATTGCAATTCGATATAACTTTTGTTCTTCTGTGCGTCACTAGGGACAAATTTTGGACTTCTTGGCAGCGCATCTACTACCGACAGAGTCGACCGTTAATGATAATTTGCCAGACGAACAAATTATGAACTTATAATACCCTTATGCTAAATGTTGGGAATTGTACTTTGTCGGAGCTTCTTCAGCCCATAAGGATAAAGAAACACAAGCAATAGTGCCCGACGAAGCAGAATTCCGTCACTCTTGAGCAAGGGATGCTGAAGTTCTACCATCTGACGGAGCTGTGTACAAACAATGAAGTTAAATATGAAGCGCTAATAACTAGATTAGAGTTAACATTCTAATGGGAATCAAAAGACAAGCATCTATGGTGATTCACTACGGATGGTCAACCAAGTCAGTAAAAGATACAAGATTTTGAAGCTAAAGATCGAGCAATACTTTCGATATACAATGAACTTGTTGGAACGGATTCCAAATGTGACACTTCAAAATTCCAAGGGGAGAAAACTCTTCGACAGTTGCTTTGGCGATGCTTGCAAATGAATTTGAATGTCCAAAAGAGGATTCAACCCCGATTTCAGTGCAAGGACATCAGATTCCCTCACAAATCAACATGGATAATATTCACAAGATTGTTGCCGGTACACAGTAGTAGCCGTTGAAATGGAAATTGGAGACTGTCGTCAGTCGTTCGTAGAATACCTGCAAACGAGGAAACTACATGAAGATAATTTATTGGCCAATCAAATCAAGAAGAGGGTATTAATCTCCTACGCCTTTGTAGATAATTTTATCGATAGAAGATCCTTCGACCAGATTTGATTGTGATCTTTAAGCAAATCCGAGGACCTAAAGTTCGTCAAAGAAGTCCATGCAGCCTTGTTCGGTACTCATCAGTCAGGATCAAAGATAAAGATGACGATAAAGAGATTGAATACTACTAGCTAGCAATGATGATAGATTACATAAGGATAGCGAAGATATGTCACCAATATTAAAATTACAGAGTCTTTGTACATCAATCTCTGAACCTGTTGCATCTAAGAATTGCTTTATGGCCGTTTAAGTGTCGGGGCAAAGATATAGTGGGTCCCATAGATCCTTCGTCTTTCAGAGGTCACGGATTTATTCCAACCGCTATCAAATACTTTTCCAAGTGGGCAGAAGTTATATCGCTTAGGGAGGTCAAAGTGCACGTCCTGCAATTTCTTAAAAATCAAGTCGTCTACCAATTTGGTGCCCCTTGAAGGATAATCTCCAACAACGACACCACATTGAAGAATACCAAAATCAACAACTTCGTTTGAAGACACTATATAAATTGGACGTACTTCATAATCTACTATCCGAAAGCCAATCAATGGTCTTACAGAAGCCTTCAACAACACGCTCGTCCAGATTTTGAAGAAGATCCTAATTGGAAATAAGAGACAATGAGATGAACAACTATCAGAGGCGCTGTGGGCCTTCTAAACAACTTACAAGACGATGACACAATCTACTCTGTATGCTCTAGTGTATGGGTCTGAGGCTGTACTCCCGCTCATGATGCAGCTCACATCTCTTAAAATCGTCTTTGCCAAAAAAATAACATACGCAAAAAATACATAGCTCTGACTCGAAGAACTAGATACCTTCGAAGACAAGCGTACAAGCGCTTGAGGGCTCAACAAAGTTTGGAACTATATAAAGCCTAGATTCAAGGACATGATCGGTTGGTTTGGTCGAGAAATTTCAAAGTTGGTGACTTGGTGCTCGTGTTGCAAAAACCTATTCTTGCTCACCGCAAGATGGGAGACATTCAAACCGACTTGGGAAGGAACTTTTGTTGTTGCAAAAGTATATTCTAGAGGGTCCTATTAAATTGTAAACTGTCAAGGAGAAGACAAATGCTTCCGACCAACGGATGATGTTTGAAGAGATATTATGCAATCTAATGTTTTGAAAAGTGAATTTTAGGAATAAAATATCCTTCTTTTGAAAACCAAGTTGTCGCGCTTGCCTATAATTGAGTCCCAGGTTAAAGGAATGTCAAATTAACAAAAGTAAAATTAGTAGAAGTAAAATGCATAATTCTAATCAAATTTAAAATAAATAAAATAAAATCGTGGTTCGGTCTTTTAGAAAGCTCTTTCCTAGAGCTCAGGATTTTTCCCTTGATTCTAATCTGTTCTCTCGTAAATTTTCTCAAAATAAACAAAAGTTATGATAAATAAAATGAAATCCCCTAAATAAAATTTTTGAAATTTCTATAAATACTTTGTTCATGCAACTCACACACTGAATTTCTTTCTGTTTTTTGCAGGAATATGTTTAAGGATCACTACTAAATTAAGTCGATCGGGATGAAGTCAAAGGAAAGAAGCCAGTATTGGAATTCAGAGCTGGGAGGGAAATATCTTAAAGAGAATTAAAGAAGATCATTTAAGAAAAACTTTGTCACAACCACCCAGGAGGTTGGGACAACGAGGATCAAGTCAGTAATTGTTGCCGCTACTGAAGAGCTACTGAATGCTCTCCTGCTTTCGATCAGTCAAAAGTACAGACGGGATTGACAAGGACATAGAGGAGAAAGAAGAACCGATGCATGAAGAAAGCCCATGAACGAGAGGAGAAAGAGAAGAGACAACTATGGGTGGCCGCTATGCCTAAGTATGAGTTTCCAAGTATACTCCATCAGATTTCTAACTCAGTTTTGACACAGAAAAAATGCAATCCAAATGAGGAAGAAAGGATTGAAAACAAAGTCTTCATGGTTGAGCTGTGCATGCCTCAGTTCGTCGAGCCGTACGTACTGCAATTCATCATGCCATGACATATTGTTTGAGAGGCAAAACTGGAACATTTTCAAAAGATGCGATAGTCTTGCATATTCCCAACAAGTGAATGGGCGATAAATTAATATTCTTTAGGGATTGGAGCTGCACATTGAGGTATTTTCAGAATGCGAACAAGAGAAAATAATCAAATGTGTGATAATGGTAGAGGAGATTAAGGAAAAGAACTTATTTTGAGCCGAGGAAGTGGAAAAGAGGCCAAGAAAAAATTACCATCCAGTGCGACTGCTGCTACAACTTTGCCGTGAGCAGAGAACGTAATCCCGCAGGAATTATTCGACAGGATGAAGTTGATCCTATGCCGTTAATAATCAAGAAAATTATTAAATGAATGGTATCATAGTAAGTGTTGTCTGCTGACTGCATTCCGGATAGCTATATCATCAATATTTATGAGGATACGGATTGTATTCCGCCTCATTTCGGCAACCACGACTTTTTGAGGGCTTTTGGCATGGTCTCGTGCGTCAACCAATGCAACATAATGTTTGAGATAGAACTTCTGATCATTGGATCTGGAGAACTTAGAGTATCGGTGGAAATTTTTTTACAAGTGGGATCTGTTTTGATATTGAATAAAAATGGAGCTGATATTTTGAAACACTGCATTATGGTAGTCTCCCTCTAAAGAATCTCAATCACCTTAAGAAAAATGGACGAAGAAAAAACACCATTTGGATATCGAAAAAATTCAGAGCTGCAGAGGTTGCAACCTCTTGAGCTATGATATCCCTCAAAATAGCATGCCTTTATGAGTACTTGAAGGAACCCGATTGTCATTGTACCTTAAAAGATGGGTTATTTTTGCATCGTTTCTGGTCTCCAGAGATTGATTATCGAGGAAAATTGACTGGCATACTAAACTGACATGCAACAGTAGTACGACATGTTTATATCCGACAGTAAATATCATATAATGATTGTTCAATAGATTATAGAGATTTTTTTTGCATTATTCTCAATAAAGGTATGGATATGTATTGATTTTGAAGATGCCAATGAAGAAATTTTTAGTCATCATTTATTAATTGTTAATCAGTTAATTGCCTCTCATTGCTGTTAGTGTTGGTTTATGTGATCTACTGAAGTGCCGCAAAATTGGGTTCTACTCAGTATAAAAAAAGATTTGATGAATAACAAGAAATAAAATAGATAAACAATAGAACAAAAAAAAAAGAGAAAGGAAAACCGAAATATTTTCAATCCTGGTTGCCATTTAGGCAATGTATAATTCCCTTGAGGTTTCTTATACCCATTGCAACTAAAAATTATAATCATTGTTTTTTAGGAACATTTATTAGTTCTAAATTTTCAGACGAAAAGTTGTAAAATATAGAATACTAGGAATCATCGTCATAGTATTAGATGAGGGTGCCTAAAAGACAAATAAAATTATTTTTACTATTAAAATTCAAGATTTTAAGATTTGGAATGTTCATGAAGAAACAAATTCTTTGTGGGATAAAGTAAACAAGTGGGGAAAGATGTACTTGGAGAATCAAAAGAAAAAATTTATATAAATAAAAATAGTTGGTGGTGAAATAATAATGTGCAAGAAAAGATAAAATATAAGAAGTTATGTTATAAAAATTGGTTTAAATGTAAAAGCTTAGAGAATTGAGAAAAATATCAAATGGTCCGTAGAGTGTCTAAGAGAACAATCCGTGACGCTAAAATCCGCTAAAAATTCTGCTTTTAATGATCTTTATAATTTATTAGATACTAAGGCAGGTGAAAAATATATGTATAAACTAGCAAAACAAAGAGAAAAAAACGTAAAGATTTAACTCAAGTAAAGTGTATTAAAGATGAAAATCAAAAAGTGCTTTTCTTAGAAAAAGATATTCAACATAGGTGGGTGTGTTATTTTGATAAACTTTTTAATGTTGTTTCTGAAAATAATATCGACCTTAGTGAACTTAATATTTTTAATAATAATAAAATGTTTCATTTTTATGGTTGCATTAATAAAAAAGAACTTGATGAGGCTTTAAAGAAAACCAATGATGAAATGTCTGCAGAAACTGATGATATCCCAATTGAAGTGTGGAAATATATTAGAGATTTGAGAGTTTCTTGGCTCACTAAACTCTTTAATATTATTTTAAAACTAAAAAGATGCTTAAGGAGTGGAGGAAGAGTATTTTGGTACCCATTTTGCACAAGAGTGTGCAAATTATAATGGAATGAAGTTGATGTATCATACTTTAAAAATATGAGAGAGGGTAATTGAACGTAGGTTAAGACGTATTAAAAAAAATTCTTATAATAAATTTGGATTTATGCCAGAAGACGTATTACAAAGATATCTCATAATCAATTTGGATTTATGTCAGAAGGTTTGATGAAGAAGTTCAAAGATAATAAGGAGAATCTATATTTGACTTTTATTGATTTAAAAAAAGTATACGATAAGGTTCCAAGAGATATCCTTTAAAGAGATACAAGAGATATTCTTTGGAGAGTTCTTGAGAAGAAATGTGTTGATATGACTTATATTCAAGTCATTAAAGATATATATACTAGAGTTGTTACTTGTATTCAAACAGGAGGATTGACCGAATATTTTTCTATTTTTGTGGAAAGATACTTGTACTCGAACGTCTTTAAACCTGTCTTTTTTGCTTTAGTCATGGATGCTCTTACTGGACATTTACAGGAGGATGTACCTTGGTATATGCTTTTTGCTGATGATATACTTCTCGTGGATAATTCGATTGAGAAAGCTCAGGAAAACTTGATTTATGGAGGTCTACATTAGAGTCAAAAGGTCTTTGTTTGAGTAGAACTAAAACTCAATACATGGAACGTAATTTAGTAGTCGCTCTAGTGACGTAATTGTAACTATGGGTAATCAAATTATTAAAAGTTATGAACGCTTTAGATATCTCGGGTTTATTGTTCAAAGTGACGGTGATATAGATGGGGATGTTATTAGTAGAATTTAAGTTGGTTGGTTGAGATGGAGGAATGCTTCGGGCCAATTGTGCATAGAAAAGTACCGCTTAGACTGAAAGGAAAATTTCATAAGATGGCGGTGCGACCTGCAATGTTCTATGGCGCTGAATGTTGGCCTTTAAAAGAGAAGCATAAAACTAAGTTAAGCGTTGCTGAGATGAGAATGATTCGATGAATGTTGGCCTTTAAAAGAGAAGCATAAAACTAAGTTAAGCGTTGTCGACATGACAATGATTAGGTGGATGAGTGGCTTTTCACTTAGAGAAAAAATATGAAATGAATATATCCATGATAAGATTAGTGTAGCTCCACTGATAGAAAAAATTAGAGAGAGTCGTCTTAGATGGTTTGGTCATGTTAAACGTCGACCATCTAATGATCAATTAGGAGAGTAGATGTTTTCGATTCGACTTATGTTAAGAAATGCAGAGGTAGACCTAGAAAGATTTGGGCATATTGTCTAAAAAATGATCTTAATTTGTTAGATTTAAATGAAAATATGACACTCAATAGGACGCAATGGAGAAAAAGGATTTATGTAGCCGAACCCACTTAGTGAGATAAATGTTTGTTGTTCTTGTTGTTTTTTTAGAAACATTTAAACAAACTTTGAGCTAAGTGTAATTTCCCTTAGGCATACCTAATGAATTTTGAAAAATCATTCAGAAAAAATTTTAAATCAAAGATTACAAATGAAATTCAAGATCAAACTTTAAACTTTCTTCCTGACCTAGCTGGGTTGAATTATTTCAATCTATTGCTAGTGTCAGTTTTTGCTCTCCGCTAAGGTTTCCCTTTGTAGAAACTCTTAGTCTTTGGCTTCGTGTAGAAAGGGGTTAACTGATTTTAGTTCCATAGAACTGCGCTCTTCTGCACATTTCTTTTCGCCCTTGTCCCTTTCATAAATTTTCACAAATTCCATAAATTTCATAAACTCCATAAATTTCCATAAATTTTCACAAATTCCATAATTCATAAATTCCATAAATTCCCATAAATTTTCACAAATTTTCATAAATTCCAAAAATTCAAATTCTTTTTTCCTTAAGAGTTGGTGTAAGGTCTCCTTAAATGGATTAATGTATCCTCTCCTCAATTAGATTAAGACATCCTTCTCTAGTCCAGTCAAATTCAAATTCTTGAGGTTTGATGTAATATCCCCTTTTATGGATAAGGCATCGTCTGCTCTAATAGTTCTCAGGTTTGGTACAAGGCTCACTTTAATGGATTAAGACATTCTTCCTTGGTCTAGTTAAATTCAATTTCCTGAGATTTGGTGTAATGTCACCTTAAATGAATTGAGGCATCCTCTCTTCCAATAGTTCTGAGGCTGGTATAGGGCCCCCTTAAATGATTAGGACATCATTCCTTGGTCTAGTACAAATCAAAATTTTTGAGGTTTGGTGTAAGACCTTCTTAGATGATTTAAGATGTCCTCTCCTCCACTAGTTCGCAGGTTAGTATAAGGCCCCTTAAATGGATTAAGACATCCTTTCTTGGTCTAGTTCAAATCAAAATTCTTGAGGTTCTGTATTAGACCCCTTTTAATAGATTAATCGTGTGTTTGGCGCGGCAATGTGGTGTCACACCACAGTTGGCAAAATTGTGTTTTATCTGCTTTTTCAAAAAGCTACTGCTGAAAGTTGCATTTTGTCACTTGACCTAGCTAATTGTATTGGTTGTTAGAAAGCTGTGGCCTGATTTTTATTAAAAAAAATTAATAGTCACCACAACTTTTTGAACAACGACTTCTTTAGCAGCTTCACACCTATTGTGTCAAATAGCTGTCACTGCACCAAACAGACCCTAAAACATTCTCTCTTCCACTAGTACTTGGGTTGGTATATGGTTCCCTTAAATGGATTAAAGCGTCCTTCCCTAGTCTAGTTCAAATCAAAATTCTGAGTTTTGGTATATGACCATAAAACCTTATTAAATGGAGTAAGATATCCTCTTCATGATTGGACATGGTGGTAAATGTGAGTCCCTATGCTTTTTAACACAAGTTCGATCACTCGATTAGTGATATTTTTGAATAAAGTGATATTTTTGTCTCTCAAGATAGTATTTCTCTTTTGATATCGTGTTTGATTATTTAAATAATTAAAGTTTTGAATCTGTGTCATTCTATAAAAAATTGCTGTCGAAAAATAAAACCAACAGATTCTTCTGATGGCTTCGTTGGGGAGAGAAGTGATTTCCATCATTGCTGGCCAGTAATATCTCAATCTCTTGATCTTTATATTCATCTTTGGTCCTAAAATGGTTAGCACCACACATATTTGAATGGACTTTGATGATTTCTTGGGCTTCGGATTTGCTCAAACATCATAGTCCAATATGGTCGAAGGCTCTTCTATAGAGAATATTATCTACCATGCCTTAGGATAATATCCTCTTCTTGATTTGATTGGCTAACGACTTATCTTCAGATATTTTTTTCGTTTGTAGGTATTCTACGAACGGCTAACATCATTCTTCAGTTTTCTTTTCAGCGGCTACTACTGTTGTATCTACAACCATCTTGTGAAGATTATTCATGTCAACTTGTGAGAGAACCTGATGTTCTTGCATTGAAATCGGGATTGAATCATCAGTAGGGCATGCAAATTTCTTTGCAAGCTTTGCCAAAGCATCTGCCAAAGAATTTCCACCCTTTAATTTCCACCCTTTGGTATTTTGAAGTGTGTCCTGTTTGGAATCTTTTCCAACAGCTTCATTCTATCTCGGAATTATTGCTTTGGCTTCAAAATCTTGTATCTTCTTGCGATTTAGTTGATTATCAGTTGCGAATCACCTCATGTCTTTGATTCTCATCAAAATTGTTAACTCTAATCCAGTTATGAACGCTTCATATTCAACTTCATTATTTGCACACGGCTCTGTCATATAGTAGAAGAACTTCAACACCCCTTGCTCCAGAGTGGTGAGGATTAGTCCGACCTCTACTTTGCCGACCACTGTTGCTTGTGTTTCTTTATCCTTTTGGGTTGAAGAATCTCCATCGAAGTATATTTCCCAAAATTGTGTGTAGAGGTCTTCTAAGTTCATATTTGTTTGAAAAGTCATCATTGAGGGGACTCTGTCGGTAGTTGATACACCGCCAATAAGACTGACAATTTGTCCTTTTATGGCACACAGATGAACACAAGTTATATCAAATTGCAATTATATCATCGAAACCTTACTAACCTTCCAAAAATCATTCATATTTCTTTTGACAGTTCTAGGATGTTTTTCCTCTGTTATATAACAGTCCCTTTCTTGGACCTTGCTATCTTCATACCTAAAAAATGTCATATGTCTTAGGTCCTTAATTTTCAAACTCAGCGACAAACACTTTTTTAATTTTAAGTATCTCTTTCATCATCACTAGTAAATCATTTCATCCACATATATGGCTAGTGTAATGATTTTCTCCCCGAGTGTATTTTATTAACAATGTGTTATCAACTTGACTTTGAGAGTATCCATTGGATTTTTTTATAGTTTTAGCAAATCTTCTAAACTATGCCCATAGTGATTGCTTAAGCTCATATAGAGACTTTCTGAGTTTGCCTACTAGATTATTGTTGGAGACATTTTCAAGTCCTAGTAGTATCGCCATGTATGCTTCTTCTAGATTCTCATTGAGGAAGACAATTTTATTATGTCAAGGTGATACAGTCCCCATTCCTTATTAACTCCTATTGAAAGAAGAATGTTGATAGTATTCGGTTTGACAACTGGTGCGAAGATCTCTTGATAGTCAATCCCATAGACTTGTGTGAAACCCCTAGCAATAAGTCTGGCTTTGAATCCCTCAACACTCCCATCAGCTGTTTATTTTATGTTAAACATTCATTTGCATCCAATTGACTTCTTATCTTGAGGAAATTTAGTAAGAGTATATATCTCATTATGTCTTAGTACTCGAATCTCTTCTTCCACTACTTTCCTCAATTTTAGATTTTGAACAGTTTCATGAATGAATTTAGGAATTTGCATGCTATCGATATTAGATATTAATGCTCTATATGCTGTGAATAGCTTTTTATAAGCTACATACTTCTGAATTGGGTATATAGTATCATTTTCCTAGTCCTTTGAACCAGAAGAGGAAGGGGATAACTCATGAGTACTAGAGTCTTCTTCATCCGAAATTTTAGGTAAATGTGGATTTGGGTTTTAGTTTAAGTAGTTCTTTCTTTGCAAATTGTCTTCCATCTGCTCAAAGTTTTTCTTCCTCCTAGTGTACACACAAAGTTCTTTGTTGTGGACTTCTGGTTGGGTTGGTTGAATATATTCAACAAGAGTAGGAGACTTAGGTAGAAGAATAGAAAGAGTAGGCGGGTTTGTTGTGTAGGTGTCATCAATTGCATACTAAAATTGATGATCATTTGCACTCCTTCTGGACATCATATTTGGGATAGTATGTTTGTTTTTCAACAAAATGTGACATTCATGAAGTCGTAATATTTTTCTCTAATGGGAGAGTAAGGCTCATACCTCTTTTTATTGGAGGTATAAAAAAAATAAACTTGATAAATTTAGGTAAAGTTGGGTTCGGGCTGGGGAATGAATGCAAACAAATGATACACACCCAAAGATTTTAAGGTTTATAGTAGGAGAGAAAACTCTAACGTGTGGATAGATAACTATCAAAATATGAAGTGGTGTTTTGATGTTAAGTATCCGACTAGACACTCGATTCGTAAGACATGTTGCAGTAAGAGTTAATTCTCCCAAAAATTATTTTAGAACTGTGATAAATCATTATTGTGTTGGAAGTTAAACCATCTAGCCCTTTTTAGGATTTTTACCTTTGAAGGTGCCCAAATATCACTGTGGATAATGGAAAAAAAATGTGAGAATTAATACTGAATCATGAGAACTATTTCTAGTGTGTTTGGCAAGTTAACAAACCTCACATTGATAAAAGTTGAGTTTTGTGTTGATAAACCATCGTGAATACAACTTAGCAATATTATTGAAATTGGGATAACCTACAAGACAATGCCATAACATGCCCTATTTTTCGACAAACAGACTTAACAGACTCAGAAATTTGAGGGGCATATGTAGATGGGATCGGTTGTGTTTAAAGAGAGATTTTCCTTGAACAGGTATAAGTCTTGATGCATTTCAATACTACCAATCATTTTCCCCAATTCAACTACCTAAAATTCATAAAAGTTTGCAAGAAATTTATTGATGTATTTCATATAATGAGTAGGCTTACTGATTGAAATCAAATTGCAATTGTGGAACATATAAGATAATTGAAAGAGTAATATCTTGAGAGAGCTTCACACATCTCCTTTTCCACCACTTTTTTAGTGTGATCTATTATAAGTCTTACCGATTTAGATGTAGAAGCCTCTTAATAGTTGACTAGAGCATTGATGTCTCCTATCATATGATCAGAGACTCCTAAATCTATTATTCAGGTTATAAATCTCCCTTACTGGCAAGATAGGAGGATATATTAGCTTGTTATGTCACAATGTTGGTGTGTTGCTCTGAATTACTTTCAAAGAGTTTCTTCAGTACTTCAAGTTGTTCTTTTGTGAATGGTTCGGTCGACCCTTCAAA
>NW_018164444.1:22252189-22259387 GCF_001263595.1 Phalaenopsis equestris | reverse complement strand
ATAAGGGAGAATAAATGCAACCTTATCTTAACCCCATGTTAGAAGAAAACTAGTTTCAAGTGCCCCATCAATGAAAATTAAAAACTTAACACGAGTAACACATGCTTAAATTTATGCAATAAATCAAAAAAGATGCCCCTTCTTATACAATCTGCCAATGATACATGCATGGTTCACTAAGTCAAAAGTCTTTTCCACATTCACTTTGGCACAAAGATAGAAATGATAATGAGTCGAGAACTTCATAATGATAATAATATTATCAAAAGCATGTTTATTCGAGATGAAATTGGCTAAACAACATGAATAATATAATGCATAACAAGCTTGAGACGATTAAGTAAAATTTTAACCATAATTTTATATAAGACATTGCAACATGAGATTGACCTATAATTAGAGAGAATTAGAGAGAGAAGGAGACATTTTTGAGACATGAGTGATAGTTATAACATTAAGGGAGGTGGGATGATTTTTTAAGAGTAAGGAAAAATGATTTGCTTCACCGTTAAAGTCTTCACCAACTAATTCCAAAAAAGAGGAAAAGATTTCAAATTTGGAACAATTTGGAATTAGAGTAGAGTTCTTCGAAGAAGTGAAAACAATATTTTTAACTACATCAAAAGTGGTTGGAGCAATAAGAAAATAAGTTAAATAAGAATGCATAGCTTTACCAAGGGGAAGAGGTCTCAAGAGCTAGTAAATCAATACAATCTTGAAATATCCTTTTTAAATGATTAATAATAACTCTCACAATGCTATTGTAATCAGATAAAATACCAGCAAGTGTGACAATATTGTCAATAGAGATTTCTATCTCTCATTCTCTTAATTCTAATGAAAAGAAACTTAAGAGCTCCTCCCCATATTAAACTTCATTAATTCTAAATTTTAAAATTTCATTTAGGCGGGTAGATTACAAAAATAAAATAAAATAAAATAAAAAACTTTTTGCTTCTTGCTTACATCATCAATCCATCAATGGCCTCCTTGAGATATGCATATGAGCTATAGTTAAGGAGCTTCAATATATTCTTCATAGATTTCAACTTGTGAATCGAAGAAAAAAATGAGTCCTCATAGGATGACATAAATCACATTACTGTAAAAATAGAGTAAAAGCCAATCAACTATAACCATTGGTTATTAAACTAGAAGTGATGTTTGAGTGGAGGGGAGGAGGGCCATGTAATAATGAGGGGAGTGGTCTAAACAATGGGAGGGAGCACATTATTCCAGAGAGAATTAACCATAACCTTATCCTAATTATAGGAGATGGGGCATTTACTCTGGCATTCCACCAAGTATAAGACATATCTTCTTATGCAAGGTTCATGAGCCTAGATAGTAAAATGCAACATTTAAAATAGGTGAGTTTAAAAGGAGAAATGGATGTACCCCAATCATTGACAGAGGGTTGATGGGCACAAATTGTTGTCAAGGAAGTAAGAATTACAATCAATATAAGGATTGAGTTTCATTCATATTGGATTTTCAAACAATGATTTTTCAATTAAGATTCATATTAATTTCATCAAGCAAAGTGGCACCATTTTAGACTTAAATACACAACCTAGCAAAGATAAGATGTGATTTATTTGTAGTGAGAGCATCTCCTGCTAAGGGAATACCAATATTACTACAAATCTTAAAAATGTCATTAAAATCCTAGCAACATAAAAGGAGAATAAGAAGTTTAACCCAAAGGGGGATGGATGCGAATTCCTTGATCGGCTTGAAGCCAAGTCCATCTTTGAGCAATAAAAGGATTCCCAAAGAAGAATGAAGCCTCCACACTACACCCCCTCACACCCCCAAGCCAAACATACTGAAAATCCTTCGTTGAGGAAAATATAAGTAGGAATAACCAATCATTTAGAGAGAGGGGTTGGAGATTACCTTTCAAATCAAGGTTTTCTTGATAGCTTCTAGGAAATCCCCATAAAAAGCACATTTGCTAATAAAAAAAAATTAACAAGACATAGATCTCATTTCTTAGACCCATAAAAAAATTCATCCTAAATAGAGGAAGTGCTTTCCTCACAATAATGGACAAGTTTAAGGTTAAATTTAGAGGATGAGGGGCTATGAGAGGTGAAAAGGCTTCTCAATTTGAGGTTGAATGAGGCTGAAAAAAAAGGAGCAGGTTGGTTAGTAGAGTTAGACGATAAAGGGGGGAAGATATAGCAAAGGTCACAACAGACAAGCCCAGCAAAGGGGAAGGTGGGAGGCACTTTCAAAATCTTTCACCTAATAATATTATCCAAACAATAAAAAAAATATTGCCATTACATATTTAATATTTTTAATAATTAGTTTATGAAGAACTTTCTATACATATATTATATTTTTAATAATTAGTTTATGAAGAACTTTCTATCATATTAAATGTCATAATACATGAATGGTCTTGTCTTAACCATTCAATTCATTTTTATGGCAAAGCTCAATTATATATATATATATATATAGTTTTTCAAAATTAATTGCCTACCCAAATAGACTCGTCGCTAGCAGGATTTGAGTAGGATTTAAGCAGTAATCAACCTAAATTCTAAAATTTTAAAAATCTAATGATCAAATTGAACGAATGATATCAAACATTCTATTAGACATTCAATTTGACAATAAACTCAGCGAAATAATAAAAAAAAAAAATTATGATTCTAAACGTATTTTTTGAATTTAGCAATTCAAAAATTATGCCAAGATTCATATTTGATTGGATGGATTTTTCAATGGTATATTAATTATAATATATCTAAATAAAAAAAAATGCTATATCTCAAGAAAATAAAATGTTCTTAAAATGAAATGCATGATGAAAGAATCAAAGATTCATAGATCAGCGTGCCCATTTATATTTTATTATTCTTCATTTGAATAAATTAAGTTCATTTGCATGGTACGAATCGAACTCTGTCTGCCTTAAAAGGCAAAACTTGAATATTTACCAAAATAGCGGTTGAAGATTTGGTGACGTATGTTATCACTGATATGGACGGTTAGGATTCAAACTTAACGGCACTCACGAGTCTTTGACCGCACCTCCTGATTCAAATTCAAATACTAGGTTATCTTTACCGTTTGCCCGTTTCCATTTTAGATTGCAACGTTGGAAATTGAACGGTGTGCTAATGGCTCTTCGTTCTTTCTGTCTCTCTCTCAAGTAAGAAGGAGAAGCGGGGAGAAGGAAGAAGAAGGTAGAAGGCAAAGAAGGAAGAGCAGGAAGAATGGAGGAACCATCAAGACTCTCCTTTCGCAACGGCCGCTTGGCATCTAGAAAAGCTGAGGAAGCTGGTTGGCCCGCCTCTCTTTTTCCCTTCTTTTTGAATAACTGGCTTTGAAATCTTTGCTTGCCTGGTATCGGTAGGGTTTTCTTTTGATCGGTTCTATATCTTAGTTCAGCCGTTAGGGTTTTGATTAATCTTTGAAGCTAGGCTGTTGCCGAATCTTCTGATCTTCAGAATTGATTGTTTCTCTGTAGAAACCATGTTAGGGTTTCTGTTTATCTCGTTTCTTCTGAGAGATTTTATTCATCTTCTTTATCTTCTTTGTGGATTCTGGCAGCTGGCCGGCGATTCCAAGCTGCGGCATGGCTGGAGAAGATGGTGGGTCCTTTAGAGTTGTCTTCTCAGCCGTCGGAGCAAGAATTTGTGTCCTGTTTGAAGAACGGCCTGGTTCTCTGTAACGTCATTAATAAGATCCAGCCCGGTGCTGTTCCTAAGGTACGCTTCTTGGAAAAAATATTACATCTAGACTCCGGATGCATTCGGAGTCCAATGATGAGGCGCCACGTGTCAAGTGGGCCCCACCACAATACACGTGACCAGGGTTGAAAATGGGTGACCAGTGTTGAAAATGGTGGGGGCCACTTGACACGTGACATCCCACCATTGGACTTCGTATGCATCCATAGTCTAGATGAGTCCAGATATAATATTTTTTCCCGCTTTTTGAGCCACATCAATGATAGATTGAGACATGACAATGTTTGGCAAATTGAGTGGGGGATAAAAATGAGAATATTTAAATAAATTTGTGTCAAAATTTGAAATGATTATGGTTTAAGGAATTGTGTGTGAGAATGACTTCTATTTAATATAAGGTAATCTACAATTTTAGTTGATTTTTCATAAGTTGAATGGATAAAATTAATGTCGGCAGTGTTTGGGTAGTGCCTTTTAATTAGACGTATCACCGGATTTTGAAAATGCAAGAGTTTTGTAGATTTATGAGATTTCAAATTTATGGCGTTTGGTGGCACCTTCGAATAGGATTTGTCACTTGATTCATGAAATCCAGCCAAAAGCAAAAAATGCACGAGTTCTGCAAATTTATGAATTTTCAGATTCAAGGTCCCAAATTTTACCAATCAGGGGTTGCTAAAAATCCATAGAAATGATGGATTTAACGAATTTAAGATTTTTGTATTTACTGAATCCTACTGACGCTAAATCCTACTTGCAGCGAAACAACCCCCATTAAATTATTATAAAAAAAGATGTGCAGAATATAGAGACAAACAAACAAGGAAATTCATAAAAGAGACCACAAGTAGTTGGGTTAAACCTGACAAAGACTAATATGATACTTTCTTCTATGTTGATTTTTTGTTCATAAGGCATTGCCTTACTGATGCACATATTGAATTCTTGTAAGGTTGTCACAAACCAATCACTTGGTCTCACATGGGAGAATCAGACCCTACCTGCCTATCAATACTTTGAGAACATCCGCAACTTTCTTGTTGCTGTTGATGAGTTGAAGATTCCTAGTTTTGAAGCTTCGGACATTGAAAGAGTAAGAGTCTAAAACGAACCACTAAAACTAACTCTTGCTTGCTAATTTAGTACTCTTACTATTTGCTGTGATAGGATACTATGGAGGCTGGCTCAGTAGGAAGAATTGTTGATTGCATCCTAGGCTTGAAAGATTATCATGATTGGAAACAATTCAACAAGGGTAATAGCTCATGGAAATATGCAAAGTCCCCCATGGTTTCTCGCACTAAAGCCGGTATTCATTCGAGTGTGTCAGCTATAAGCTCCTCAGTCAGATGTTTAGACATGTCAGCAAAATCTGAGAAGAAGATTGATGATCAAGGGATTCAAGGTTTACATTTTTTTTAATTTTTATTTTCTGTTGAAGTGATGATTGAAAGGATAGGTAATTACTCTTAAAAAGTTTGGTTGATTGTTTGATGAAGTACTAAGTGCAAATAGAATTTTGCTAAGATAGAAAACCTTAAATTAGTTGGTTCATTTCTTTGGTTTAATTCCTTGTGTGCAAGAACAGCACCTGAATCATTTAATCGATATTGTTTTTTTTTTCCTTCTTTTTCCAGGCAAAGTGGATTCTCTTATACAAGCAATGGCTGATATCTTGTCCAGTTCAAAGGAAAATATTGATCAGAATATCTTTGATTCGTGGCTAAAAGGAACAGTGGTAACTGCTTGGAGATGTTAATCCTATACATTAGATGTTGTTTTGATGCATTCAAGTTCTATATTCATTCATGAACTTTCATTCAATTACAGGATCCTGTGAAGCTTTTTAACAGAATCATCTCAAGTTGCCTGCAAGAACAAAGGGTATACAGATACATAAAGTTTTAGTTCCCTAATGTAAAAAATTTGATCAAAATCTATCTTCCCTTCTAAGA
The DNA here is from genome assembly GCF_001263595.1 of Phalaenopsis equestris. Lineage (NCBI taxonomy): Eukaryota > Viridiplantae > Streptophyta > Magnoliopsida > Asparagales > Orchidaceae > Phalaenopsis > Phalaenopsis equestris. The sequence continues at coordinate 22,253,722 of NW_018164444.1, read as the reverse complement.
TTAGGCTTTAATATATTCTTGATTGCCGACTAGGATTACGACTCATAAAGGAACAATTGCAAGCATTTGAAGGGCTATTGATAGGAGGTTGATGTTGAAAAAAAAAACAATATTTCATGCCAATGCTTAGATTTTGTTATTGTTTGAATAAATTCAAGCACTCAATTCTGAAAACACAACATGCATAAAAAACAATTCCACCCAAAGCCTATTTCGTCCATGCTCTTAACATAAGTTTTATCACCATGTTTACATTTTAGTCCTTTTAGTTTGTGCCCATAGCAATGCTCTCTTTACGTTCACCCACATTACTAAAATTTATTTGGAAGAAAAGGGAGAATCAAATATATTATTTACATGATTGTGCGAATAAACTTTATTTTGTTGCTTTTTCAGGCTTGCCAATGTTTACTCTTATGTTTCACACGTTCTTCTGTATCACCAACTTATGCTCTACCATCAACAATCGGCATTAAACATCTATTAAATTTGCATGCTATATGTACAGTTAAACTTAGGTGAAGATTCTGTAGTGGAAAGAAATACAGCATTAGATGTTTGCAGCTTGAATAATTCCTGTAAGGTATAAAATACTTTTCCTCTTCATCAGCCTAAAATTCTCTCGAAAACTCAATAATATATCCATGGATGCATGATTGTCTTTGTGTTCTGCAAGAGAATTTGAAAAAAATAGTGATTTGATTAAGAATAAGTTGAAAAGTATATTAAATAAATACGCTGAAAAATCTATTGGTGATTTTAGTTATATAATATGCAGAATTGCAGCTTTTGCTTTGGGAAGACATCTTGCAACCACTTGCAGCTTTTGGAGTCCCAAGAAACTGAACTAGAGGTATTCTATTACCTACTCTTACATATAAACTACATGCACCAACCTATAACTTATTCATTTTCGACAATAGCAGAAAATTAGCTCACTGGAGGATGATTTGTTATGCTTCAAAAAATGCAAACTAATTTGCAACGATTTGTTATGCTTGGTTTGGGGTTCAAGTTCCGGCATTGTCAAAAAACACAAACTAATTTGCAATAATTGGCAGCGAAGGTTACTTGGTTGTTGTATATCCAACTTTCTCTATTAATGGCATATATCTTGATTCATACCAAATATAAGTTATAATGTTATTTGATTTTCAAACTACTTATCGTACCAAGGACAACTTTTGTAACCATGGATCTTAGCCCAATTTGGCTTTCGTTCGTCTGACCGTGTCGGCGCTTAAAAGGGGGAAAAGAGAGTTTTTTAAATGTTTGGGGGTCGCCCGTAAGTAGCTGTCGGTCGCCGGAATCGAAATCCCGTCGCCCGCTTCGGAAGGACTTTTTAATTTACATATATATATATATAATTTTAGAAAAATATGAAATCAAGGTGACCTCATATTTTCCATAGTTTAAATGAAAGAGCACTCAACCTCAAATCCTGTATCTACCCCAAGGGATAAACACAAGACTTGAGGGTGAGGCTCGATCAAATAAACTAAGAAAGATATGACATCCGTTTGGGTCTGCGAA
>NW_018164444.1:22222909-22245886 GCF_001263595.1 Phalaenopsis equestris | reverse complement strand
CGCGCGCGGGCGTGCGAATTGTGCAGAAGGCCACCCTAAGGCTCAAAAGGTCCTATAGGGATCCCTTTTGGGTTTCCTCATGTTGGTTTCACCCTTCTAAATGCTAGAAGTCGATACCACACACTTGGAACCACAAAAGAGGACGGAAATAGGTCGAATTAAAACGAGGCGGGCACCACTTCTAAGGTTCTAAGATAGTCAAGGGAGGTCCCTAAGGCTAGATCCTAAACCCTAAGAGGAAGACTAGACCTCACTAAAAATGAGGTCAACAGACCGATGGTCTCGAAATATCAAGTGAACCAACTCAAGTCACCACCCTCTTCACAATGATGCACAGTTTGCCGCTCTGTTCAAGCAATGACAACACTATTACAATTCTATGATGGTTAATCATTACAGACGCTTCCAAAATGTTTGACTTTCTTCATGTTAGTGTCTATTGCATTCCACTATTTCATGAATAAAAGTGAATCCCCACAAAATGCTGTGGGTATTTTTGGCAAATCGATTCAAGAGATGCTGCAAACACTTAATGCAAATGTTTTTGTCAATCTTGTCTACAATGTTGTACATTATTTATGTGGCATCTCTAGTTGCAGCCATTGCTATTGGTCAATTATTGATCAAATAGATCAACCCAAGCTTGGATAGATCCGAGCACTTATCGATTGGAAATGTGTCACCAATGGACACTGGCTTAACATCATGTCACTTTTCGTGCTTCTTCCTGTCAAATATTGTAATAATCAATGAAAAACATGTCGCCCTAGTCTTCTGAAGATAAAATGCAACAAACAACAAATCATTAGCCTTTTTTGAAGCTATATGAGGATTTGTATCATAGAGGATGCTTATTAAGTTTGTGCTTCCCTTAATTAGTATTTACGTGAGCGCCCCTCACTTTGTCATTCTAATTGCCCATGGCGTAAATTTATATTGACGTCTCTCTAGTTTCTTGGAGGTGGATCACCATACTATTTTTTTTTATTGAGAATAATGGATCCTAATAAATGGGCAAGGCCTTGATGTTTTTCTCATCATGGAGATTTTTCACATAGAAAATGTTTAGTTAATGTCATAGGATAAGTGATATCGGAGTTAACATAATCATAATAGATAAAATGATATTATTACTAAAAGCAAATTAATTACTACAATCAACACACTTGAAAGAGAAAAAACACGCACACAGAAATCTGAAATGTGGCAAATGACAGCACCAACTCAAAATAGGGTGCATCTCGGGATGGTAGTAGTGATTGGCAAGGGTTTGGAAGATGGTAGGATGGTGGACTAGGTGGTTGGGAAGCTGAAAACAACAAGCCAATGACTTTTTGTGTTCCGGAAAGGAAGTGCGAGACATATATCAATGTGGCACGGTTGTTCGAGATGATGGAAGCAACCTGAAACAACTGCGACAACAAAGATGAAGTGTTGGAACAGCGAGGCAGTGAAAAGGAAGGGGGCCATGGCAACAAGGATGGAGGGCTGTAACAGTGACGGGAGACGCAGTGGACTGCCAAACAACCAAAGGAAGGCTAACCTAGGTGGGAGTAGGGAGGAAAGAGGGTTGGAACAGCAGCGACAACGAAGATGAAGTTTGGAACAGCTAGAGTAAAAAGAGAGGGATGGAATGGCCATGGCAGTGAGGATGGAGGGCTGGAATGGTGATGGGGGGCACAGTGGACTGCCAGACAGCCAAAGGAAGGCTACCCTAGGCAAGAGCAGTGAGGAAAAAAGGTTGGACAATGAGGAACTATAGGAAAACAACAAAAGGGCTACTGTCGGAGCCGCTACAACAAGGGGGAATGCATGGCACTGAAGCGGGAGTGATGTTGAGGAGTTGGGGAAAGGTTAACACCATTTGGAAACCAAGATGAAGCCGAAACATCACCCGTAAACATAGTATATAACTCTCGAAGGGAAGAAGAGACAACGATGAATTTCATGATACAAATCACACAATACTAAATATAACATTAGCAATACAAAATATATAATAAGAAGATAACTGAAAGTGGCCCAAGAGGACTGGCCCACTCCTTCGAAGGGAGAAAACCCGGGCACGTTTAGTTCAGACAAAGCACACAAAACTAAATATAATATTAGCAATACAAAATATATAATAAGAGGATAACTGGGAGTGGCTCAAGAGGATTGGCCCACTACTTGGAAGGGTGAAAAACTGGACCGGTTTGGTTCATACAAAGCAACGGGTCTCACAGAATCGTTTGTGTGTAGGACCCGATCACGTGTTTGCTTGTGAAAGACCCACATCATGTGGGAGACCCGCGCCAATCTTCCAAGTATAGGGCAGCTTCGACCTCATCCGTCGAAGTTTCTAGCTCATTGTAGTATAGTGTTAAATGGACCTTATGTAAGTTCCAACTAAGTCGCTCTTGCAGGCATTGTCATTCCAAAACACATCCTGATAGAATAAATACTCCTCCACCTTTGGCACAACTTGAGATGGAGCTACATAATGACGTAGATTCACTCGAGCTAACTTCCAAGCAAGTAGATCTATAATTTGCTTCTCCCACTAGTACTTTGTTAGATGTATCGAATAAGCAAGTTTATCCCACCTGTCTGACCATTTGGCGCCCGATACACCACTGAACTGAATTTAATACCCAAATGCCTCCACATGGTCTTCCATTCGTAGTTCAATAGATCTTCATCTATGATATGTTGGACCTCCCTTAATAGAGCACTCGGGAAGTAGACTATATCTAAAAAACCGAAGCATCACCCGGAAACATAGTATACAACTCTCGAAGAGAAGAAGAGACATCGGTGGTTTTCCCGATTTAAAACATACAAAACTAAATATAACTTCAGCAATACAAAATATATAATAAGAGGATGACTAGAAGTGGTCCAAGAAGACTGGCCGTCTCCTCCGAAGGGAGAAAACCTGGACAAGTTAGGTTCAGACAAAGCAATGGGTCTCACAGAATTGTTGAAGTTGTGGTTCAACTCTCGAAGAGAAGAAGAGACATCAGTGGTTTTCCCGATTTAAAACATACAAAACTAAATATAACTTCAGCAATACAAAATATATAATAAGAGGATGACTAGAAGTGGCCCAAGAAGACTGGTCGTCTCCTCGGAAGGGAGAAAACCTGGACAAGTTAGGTTCAAACAAAGCAATGGGTCTCACAGAATTGTTGAAGTTGTGGTTCAACTCTCGAAGAGAAGAAGAGACATCAGTGGTTTTCCCGATTTAAAACATACAAAACTAAATATAACTGCAGCAATACAAAATATATAATAAGAGGATGACTAGAAGTGGCCCAAGAAGACTGGTCGTCTCCTCGAAAGGGAGAAAACTTGGACAAGCTAGGTTCAGACAAAGCAATGGGTCTCACAGAATTGTTGAAGTTGTGGTTCTTCCCCTCTATCTAACTATTTGGCGGTGGGTGTACGACTAAATTGAATTTAATGCCCAAAGGACTCTATGGTCTTCCAGATGTAGCTTAAAAGCTCTGTAAGGACTACTCAGGAAGTAGATTCAAAAATTGTATTATCTGGAGTTTCCCCGAGTTTGGTATCAGCTCCTCAAATTCACGACCCTTTTGGACATCCAATGTTAGTTCTATTGATGCTTCCCTCAATGCCTGCAAAAAGATAGTTTGAAGCACCACAACCTCATATTCTACATAAACACCCATTAACTTAAACTCACTCTATTCTAGAACAACTACTCTTAACTCAATTGGAGACTCTTTCATAAGTTTAAGCTTGAATCATTGATGTCTCTTACTTCTCAGCTAGAAGTTAAGAATTCTCTCTAAAATTTTTATCTTCTCTTGTCTCACTGCTTATTTATTCAATTACTCCCTGCTTCGTGAAATAGATCATTTTTATGGTTGTACAATATAATTTAACATGTCCAAATCCATGACACTTAAAATACATTCTGACTGGGGCATATTAAAGAATACTGGTTCACTCCACCTGTTCTCTACTTTGAATCAATTTCTCCTCAAGGCGGGGTTGGCTTGGATTTCCCCTAGGTGTTCTCTAGTTGCCCAATGATCTTGTCTCTCCACTTTTGAAGCTGGGTCAGAACATCCGATCTGCAATGAGCTGGTAGATACTAGCGTTGCATCTCTCGTTTCATCTTTGGACCAAATAATTATCTTATTTTTCCCACATCCTATCGTATGTGCTATTTTCACCATTTTGTCAAGTAGAATGTCTTGATACTCGAAGAAAATTTCCACAATCTAGAGCTACTCGATAAACTCATATGGGTTTAAGTGGTTGGCAAATGTGGAAAATTCACCTTTATTTTAAAATTATGGCTTCTCGAATATTTCAGATCTTTGGGGTAGAGGTTCTTCATCCATGACATTCGTATGGTGGAAGAAATTAACTTCATTCTTTCTATCGCGCAAGTCACCGTTGCAGTTATGAGTGACCCTTTTGGATCGCCTTCTATCGAATGAAGAAAACCTATATTGCAGTTGGAGGACTTCCTGTCACATATTCTCCATAGATCCTAAACATCTTTTTGCAGATTTCTCATAAACGACATCATAATCTTTCCTCCAGTTCAGGTCTTCGGCAATTGTCTCTTCAGTGGCATGATTAGGGTTTAGGAGTGGGTAGGTGAAAGGCGTGTAAGGGTGAGTAGAGTGAGAAAGAAAATATTTGGGTGGAGTTAGAGTGAATGAAAAGGGGGGATGCTAGAAACCTTAAGATAATACTAGAGTAGGGCAAGCTCTGATATCAAATGATATTTGAGTCAAATAAAACCATAAAAAAATAATTATTATTACTGAAAATAAATAAGTGGTTACAACCAACAAACTTGAAAGAGAAAATACAATACACACATGAAAATCTAAAATGCGATAAATGACAACAGAAACTAAAACTAGTGTGGATTTCGGGTTAGTGGCGGTGATCAAGGGTTCAGAAGGTGGTGGGATGATGGACGAGAGGCGATTGGCAAGCTGAAAATAATAAAAGATAATGACTTTCCGGTTTCCAGACGGCAAGTACACGCAAATATCGACGTGGCGCGACTGCCCGGGATGATGGCAGCAAAGGGGGAGGGCTGAAACGGATGGAGGGCTGGAACAACAAGGCATCGAAGATGGAGGGTTGGAGCTGCAATGGCAGTGAGGATTGAGAGGGCTGGAATGGTGATGTGTAGTGTGATGGACAGCCAAACGACCTAAGGAAGGTTATCCTAGGTGGGGCAGTAAAAAAAATGGTTGGACAATGAGGAACTGCAAGAAAACAACAAAATGGCTTCTGTTGGGGTGAATGTGTGGCAGCGAAGTAGAAGGGATGTGGAGGAAGGGAAAGGTAACATCACTTGCAGACTAAGATACAACCGAAGGACCAACTGGAACCTTAGGATAGAGCCCTTGAAGGAAAGAAGAGACATCGACAGGTGTTCCAATACAAAACACACAAAAACTGAACATAAAACATCAGAAATATAAATATAACAAGAGGATAACTATGAGTGGCCCAAAAGGACCGACCAACTCCTCGGAAGGGAAAAAACCTGGATGGTTTGGTCCAGGCAAAGCGGCGGGTCGCATGAAATCGTTCACATGTGAGACGCAATCCCGCTTTCACTTCCTGACGACCAGCATCATACGGGGGACCCTTCCTCACCAGTAAAATATTGTAAAACTCTTATCCTTACATAACATGGAAGTCTCTTTTAACAAGAAAAAATGCATACCACAATGCCAAGAATGTTTTAGCACTTTAATTAGCAAATCTAGTTAATTCATTAAATTTAATGCATTGCTTCTTAAATTTCTATGAAGTTTTGAATATGGTATTTTTAATGCTTCTAATGAACACAATGCATTACTTAGGCTGTTCTAGTTATAACTGTTTCCAAGTTGAATTCATGAGCTGATGTGCATTATGAAGAATCTAAACTGGTGTATTCATGGGTGGTGTATTTTTGTAAGAGTATCCAAAGTTCAAAAGTCAAATATATAATTTGTCAGTTTAATTATGGCCTACAAAATTCATGTTGTCCTCTCACTTCAGGACATTGTAATTTACATTGTGGAAGGCTTGGCTAATGATTTTGCTTTAAAATGCTTTGAGCAATTTTGTATATTCACCCCTTACAATTTTAGCGCAAGAGGAGTTTTTTTGGCATTGCTTCATCAGAGGCAAAATCACTTATTTCATTTGTTGACATTTCTTTTACTAAAATGGCATTAGATGTTTACTAAATCTCCATGGTTTCCAGGAAATCAAAGCCTTGCTGTCAAAATCCAAGTTGGAATTTGCTGCACTTCAATCCCAAGTTCAAAATGATTTGATACAAATAGGTTTGACAATTTAAGAACATTTGAGTTGATAGTTTGTCTTATATCTATGACGCTAATGCTGAGTTAGCACCATTATTTACTTCAAAAGCAGAGCCTTGAGAAACTTTTTTATTGAAAAAACAGCCCAAGTAATTGTATTGTTTCTTATAGATTTTTCTTGCACATGATATAATTGTTTTTTATCATTCATGTAGGAAACCAAATAGAGGGGCTCTCTGCCGCCGCTATGGGTTATCATCGAGCTGTCGAAGAAAACAGAAATTTGCATAATATGCTTCAAGAATTGAGAGGTTTGTGCATTTATTGGGGAAATCCAGGAAATATAAATATCAGAGTGAAATTCTCATTATATGTACCTTCAGGAAACATTCAAGTCTTTTGCAGAGTCCGCCCAGTCTTTGTATCAGGAGCCAAAAGTTCAATAGATTACATCGGAAATGATGGTACATTGATCTTACTTGATCCACTCAAGGCACAAAATGTGCGTAAGACTTTCCAGTTTAATAAGGTTTTTGGACCTAACGCAACTCAAGGTAAGTTGAGGTTGTATGTCTGGTGCTTTAGGTTTCATAATTATCATAATCTTGACCTTATGTTGTTGAACCATCAGAGGAGGTCTACAAAGAGACTGAATCCTTAATCCGATCAGTGATGGATGGCTATAATGTGTGCATTTTTGCTTATGGTCAGACAGGTTCTGGCAAAACATACTCTATGGTAGGGTGGTCAATTATACTGCCAACAAATTTATACTACAATACTTCAGCTTTAAAGATACTTTCCTTGCATATTTTTTTCTTGTTAGTGTGGCCCAGAAAAAGGATCTGCTAAAGATATTGGAATAAACAGCAAAGCTCTTAATGACATCTTCCAAACATCCTGCATTAGAGAGGATATCAAGTATGAGATTCAAGTTCAGATGATTGAGATATACAATGAACAAGTGCGTGATCTTCTTAGTGAGGAGACTTCAACAACAAAATATCCTTTGATGCACATTATACTCTTATTCTAAAATGATTGGTTTGTACAATTTTTTTCCCAACAAACTAAATTCTTGTAATCCTTAGCCAATTCTACGTTGGAGATTCGAAATTGCTCAACAAATGGTGGTTTAAGCCTTCCTGATGCCACCATGCACCGTGTGAAGTCAACTAGCGACATCATGAATTTGATGAAAGTAGGAGAAAAGAATCGCGCCTTCAGTTGCACTGCAATGAACAACAGAAGCAGCCGATCTCATAGGTTCTCGCTTTAATATATTTTAAGAGAGGCTGTTTAGTTCACTGATCATATTCTTCTATATAAATATGTGAATGATATTTATTTGTTTTATTTTGTCGAAACACAAATTAAATGGCATATAGATGTCATGCTATCTAAATACTAGAGCAACAATAAATCACGGTGTTTGATGGATAACTATGCCGCATTTTGATAGTACTAATACTTAATGACACCAACTAGACCGAATAGCCCAATTTAATTTTCCACTAATTGCATAAATGGCAACTGTTTTCTAATATTAGAATCTATGTGCAGTGTATTGACAATTCATGTGTGCGGTAGAGATGTTATGGGAAACACACTACAAAGTTGCCTGCATTTGGTAGACCTTGCAGGGAGTGAGAGGGTGGATAAATCCGAAGTTACTGGAGATAGATTGAAGGAGGCGCAACATATCAATAAGTCCCTTTCTTGTTTGGGAGATGTTATTGCAGCTTTGGCTCAAAAGAGTTCACATATTCCATACAGAAATAGCAAGCTCACTTTATTACTACAAAACTCCCTAGGTTCCAATTTGATTTACTTTGACCTATAATTTTTTACTATGGAATTAAACATTCTATTTAGCTAATTTCTTTCTTTAAAATACTGATTTTAGGAGGACATGGAAAGATGTTAATGCTTGCTCATGCAAGTCCAGAAGCTGAGTCATATGGAGAGACGATCAGTACCCTGAAGTTTGCACAGAGAGTATCCACAGTAGAGCTTGGTGCTGCTCATGTAAACAAAGAAAGCAGAGAAATTCATGATCTCAGAGAACAGGTAAAGCTTTCATTCAGCAGTTTAAACGTTTTGATACTAGTGTGCAGAAGTTATTTTAGGTTCAGATGTGCTTCCTAAGGGTTCATTTAGTTGCTTGTAGACTTTAAATATATTTTGAAGATTGAAAAATTTGTTTCCACTTGCCTTGTGTGTAAAAAAGAAATTATTACATTGGAGGTTAAAAACTATGTTGATTTCTAACTGCACCGAATATATATATGAAATCTAAAAATTCTAGCAATTGGTGAAATGTTTTCTAATTACAAACAACCAAATGAGTCCTAAACAAAGATTCAGTCCTACTTTTTGTTCAAGCATATTGTGCATCACTCCTACATATTTCTTAAACACAAGAATATACCTTATGCTTAAACACTTGTATAGATGGCTATAGTTTCGTAGAATGAACTGCCTAGCTTTCATTTCCATTAAAGCAATGCATATGAACTAAATATATGATTCAAAAATTTTATGTCTATAGGAACATAATTCTTTTCAAAGTTAATTATCATATGTTTTTAATTTCCCTGGACAATTTCATTTGGACTACTTAAATGTTGAAATGTTTTCTAATTACACATAACCAAATGAGTCGTGAGTAGATTGCTATAGTTTTGAAGAATGAACTGCCCAGCTTTCATTTCAATTAAAAGCAACACATATGAGCTAAATATATGCTTCAAAAAAATTTTGTTTATAGCAACATAATTCTTTTCAAAGAAAATTATCATATGTTTTTAATTAGCCTGGACACGTTCATTTGAACTACTTAAATGTTGATAAAAAATTTAATACAGATGAGGGACAAAAGGGGAATAACACGGAGAGAGGGAGAGATAAGGAAGGAAGAAAAGAAAAGGCAGTGGCCAAAATAAAAATATTCTCAATTCTTATTCAATATTCATTCAATATGTTAACCTAGACCTAAGAGTCTCTATTTTTAATGAGAAGACGTAGAGTTTCAAGTAAATAAATAAAACACAATTGATATAAAATAAATCCTACAAAAATAATGCAAGAAATAAATAGAGACCTAAGAGTCTCTATTTTTAATGAGAAGTAGTAGAGTTTCAAGTAAATAAATAAAACACAATTGATATAAAATAAATCCTAAAAAAATAATGCAAGAAATAACTCTAATGAAACAAAATTCATATTTTCCCACAATACATAATTAGACTATTTAATCAATTGAACCGTTATATTTCAGATCGAACTGCCATCATCAACTCTCCCAGGGTGTATGAACTCTCTTATGGAGTTTTAAGCTAAAGTTATTCATTCAAAAGGCCAGAGGAGACTCATTGATCGTTCATCATGACTCACCCATGAGGGATGACCTCTCCATCAGATAAAGAAATGGAAGACCCATCCATCAAATAAAGAACACTGAATGGCCCAACAACCAACTTTATCTGATTGAATATATTTAACAGCTAGGATTAGCGCGAGAACCGAATGCAAAATTGGAAATGATGCTATTAAAAGAGATGTAGAAATTCCATATATTGAGAATAAATAATGAAAACTTTGGTTGCTCAAAAGCACTATGTATAGATCCTTAAATAGTGAAACTCTGGCTAATATTATATTCATGTCCATAAATGTAACATTTTGATCTCATCATATTCATCTGTGTCCATAAATTAAAAGTTTGACCGATCAGCTAGAATTCAAAATGGAATCTCAATGAGATTGGTTCCACCAATTGCTTTTGTTGTGGGATGTCATACAATTAAAAATTATATGGATTAATATAGTGAAGAATTCACATTCTAACATTAATGATCAACAAGCATTTAAGACTTTTGTAGTCTCCATTCTAGAATTTTGTGGTAGCCTTTATCTAAAACTTTATAGTAGCCTCTATTTGGGATTTTATACTAACCGACAATCCTGAAAATTCAAGGTCAAACTTTATACTGAATAGCTAATAAATTAGACTCGACACTCGGCACTCATTTTTTATATTGATTTGAAGGGTTTTCCCATTGTATGCCATGAACCTCTTTAAACCATGAAAATGTAGAAAGGTGTGATTGGCCAACATTAGTATTTTAATGATAAAAGACTTCCTATCCAAAAATTCACTGATAAAAAGTTCATATTTCATTCGTGTGATTCCATGTTGTTTGTCCTGTTACAGGCTTATTAGCATCCATAGGCCTGAAGAGCTTTTTTTATTTGTCTTATGGTTATTATATGAAAAAACTTCTTTGAATGAGAAATACTGATTGAAATAAGTTTCAGGTAGATAGTCTCAAGAAAGAACTGGCAATCCGGGAGCAGGAGAAGGTCTTATATTTGCATAAAATGAGGGAAAACACTTCATTATTAGAGAGAAAGCTGCCAACCAAATCTCCTCTTCCACGACCAAAATTCAACACAGACAATTCTGTAACACGCCTGCGGAGATTGAGCCTGGAAACTTCCGAGCATGGAAAAAGCCAAAATCAAACTAAAAAAGAGTCAGATGTAAGAATTCATTGGTAAATTGTTTGCATTTTTCTACTATAACCTCTAATTGAGAAATTCATCCGAATCACTTCTCTAATTCTTCCTTTTTTCTTTTTTTGCAGCAACATTTGCAAATGGAAGAAGAGCAATTTAAAGATGTTGCTCATAAAGAAATCAAAGATGCAACCATTGAAAAGCACAGTCAAGTAAATGATAAAGAAAGGTTGCTTAGTTGTTCGAGTATTTCAAATTCACCATCTGTAAAACAGTTAACAATTCTGGGGAGCAAATGTGGGCAATTAGGTGAAGTGGCGACTCCTGATACTAATAAAATTAAGTTGAGTTCCAATACATTATCCAGCTCAAAAGGATCGCACATACGAAAATCGCTGCAGACATTTGGCAAGTTATTAAATGGATCCGAGAAGAGGTGAACAGGGCTTTGAGTCCCAATTTTTGTTGCCAAGTATTATTTCATTCAATTTAATTAAATCTTACCGCAACTTACCATGTAGGGACCATCAAGTGTCATCTCTAATGAAACCCAAACAAGGCAAGGACTTGCATGCTGTAACGAAATCACCAGCAACAGTAGAAAGTAGGTATAGAAGGAGACAGTCTTTAACCAATGTGCAAGCATTTGAAATCAAGGGGTCTAGGAGAAGCTCTCTTGGAGGAAAATCAGTTGAATCATGTGAGTACAGTTCTTCAGCTTTGCCACCACATAACTATGTGCTATTAAGTTAACGTATATGTTCAAAGTCTGATTTCTTCCTGGAATTCTGTCTGCATTGTTTTTACATTTAGGATGAAAACAATAAATTTTAGTTTTATTTGAATTTAGCTAACTAGAACATTGAAATTCAAAATCCTGATCATATTTGATGATCGTCAACCTAAAGCTTTACAAGGGTAAGGGTGGAAATGGTTTATGTTAATCCTACCAATAACTAAGTGGCAAAGAAAATGGAGCACGAAGTTGCTTGAGTTGACAATTGCTTGAGTATTGATCCATAATAGAACCTATACACAATTAAAAGCAGAAATTTAGCTATACAATTCATTATAATAAGTTCACGTACAGTGATTGATGTAGTGGTATTCATGAACACATGGATTGATAAGGTAGAATGCAAGGAGCCAATTTAGCTATTATTCGTGGAGTTCAAATTTCAGTTAATTATATTCATTGATATCCCACTTTAAATTGATGTCGTTTAGTCAAAAAAAAAAAAACAATTTGTATGCAAGAATATGCTCACTCTATTTGCCCATTGCTTTCGTAAATATGTATGCAATTTAAAAGTTTGTAGGGATGTGAAGAAGAGAAATAATATGAGCATCAGCTATGAATGACAATCAACTTCAATATGCTTAGTCCTGTAATGATACACCAAATTGGCAACAAATTAAATAGCACTTCTATTGTCAGTATATAGAGAAGTGGAGACTTTCTTGAGAAAATCAAGTTTGGATAGTAGTACACATAGTCAGATAATTTCTAACATGATGCAGACATTGCACTATATTCAAATTATATGGATGATTTAGACACAATGAGATAATTTCTTACTCTTCGTGAGATAAAAAAAGAACCAAAAGATATGCGTCATCCTGCAACTAATCGGCAAGTATTGTGAAACTAATCATGTTTGCATATTATATGCCACCAATTAAATACAAGAATCACATGGACAGGACAAGCCATGGCTTGGTGTTCCAATGAGATAATGAATAATTTAATATAAGGCAGCTAAATTTAAGTGATGTAGGAATTCTTCATAAATTTACATACTTATTGAATTAAAAAATAAATAAAAGTTGAGTAATAATTTGAATAATAGTCAAAAAATTTAAACTAACTATCAGCTGTCTTTATGTGGTGATATTAGAGAGAAGGTCTCCTTTATACAATATTTTTTGTTTAATTCTAATGGAGTATACATAGAGAATATTTATACACATAGCCAGATAATTTTAAATACATGCTGAACTAGCCAGATAATTTTAAATACATGCTGAACTAAACAGATCCTTTGTATATTGTTATATATTGATTTAGAAAATTACCAAGCAATTGGTATGTTCTTTCAAACCTAAGAAGTGAGCGAGAACCATAGAATTTTCTGTCTGAAATATGGCTTGAAGGTGTTATTGAAGATGAATAAGAATAGCCAAATTTATCTTAAGTAATGACAATGTCATCAACATAAACAAAAATATAACATTCCACAAGATGTCTTATAGAAAAAAAATAATGAATAATATTTGTATGATGTAAAAGAGTGATTGGATGGGGTTGATCAAAATTTACTGAATCATGCACAAATAGCCTAATTCAAACCATATAAAAAACGTTTTAATTTGCATACTTCTAAGAGAAACCACAGATGCCCTAGGAGAAACTTTCATGTAAATTTCTTTCTTAAGATTGACATAAGTGAAAGTATTTTGTTGCATTTATCCAAGGACGTGGTCATCCTTGTGAAGCAACAATTGAGATAATCATTTTTATTATGGTCTTTTTTGTTGTAAGAGCAGATGTTTTTCATAATCAATTCCATATTCATTATTATTACCAAGGGCAATTAATGTTTTGTAATAATCCATAGTGATCAAGTAAATTCATTTGAATCCCATGATTTTAATATTTGAAGGAAATTGAACAATATTTCATGTATGGCTATTCTCTAGAAACTGAAATTCTTTAGCCATTTCTTCTTTGTAATAGTCATGTTTAGGTAGATTGATGTGAAACTCATGCCAATTTGGAGGATTAGAAATTGGATAACAGGATTAAGGAATCATGATTGAAATTGCATTAACTAACTTATGTTGTGGATTAATTCGTGTGATTTCAAGGTGACGCATTAATTGACAAAGGCTCAAGCTCTGGTAGGGTTGAATAAATTCTTTCATATACAAATTCTAGTTTGAATATTTCAAAATTAGGATTTTGGTCATCAAAATGAAAAAGAATATAGATTTTTAATGAAGGTTCAATACTAGTGGAGAAAAAGAATTAGTATTTAATGAGTACAACATGACGAGATTTAAAAATTTTTTGGAGACTTAATCATAACATATATAACCTTTGTGAGAAGTGTTATAGTCATAAATATACATTTAACATATTGAGTTGAAAATTTATGATGTTCATGTATTGCTAGATGAACAAAATAAACACAATTAAATGTGTATAAATTGTTGTAGTTTGCATATTTTAAATATAGATTATAATAAGACTGTTAAGTCCAATGATTCGAGAGAGTAAGCAAAATTAATGACTTCACCCAAGATTTAAGCAAAACTAAGGATTCTAGTAACAAGATTCGAAAAACATCTACATAAAGCTATAAATGAGCCAATGCACTCAATGAACGACTTGAATTCTGCTGGATTAATGTTCAATCATATTTGTTCAAATTAGTAGATAAACAGGTTTGAATATTTTTTAAAGCTCAAAGGTTAAATGAACTAAATTTAAACACTATGCATAGTGTTAAGGAATCATGATTGCAATTGCATTAGCTAACTTATGTTGTGGATCAATTTGTGAGATTTCAAGGTGACACATTAATTGACATAGTCTCAAGCTCCGGTAGAGTTGGATGATTTCTTTCATATACAATTCTAGTTTGAATAATTTAAAATTAGGATTTTTGTCATCAAAATGAGGAAGAATATAGATTTTTAATAAAGGTTCAATACTTGTAGAGAAAAAGAATTAGTATTCAATGAATACAACATGACGAGATTTCAAAATTTCTGGAGACTTGATCATAACATAAAAAGCCTTTGTGAGAATTGTTAGTCGCAACTATGCATTTAACATATTGAGTTGAAAATTTATGATGTTCATTTGTTGCTAGATGAACAAAATAAACATAGTTAAATGTGTATAAATTTTTATAGTTTGCATATTTTAAATATAGATTATAATAAGACTATTAAGTCCAATGATTCGAAAGAGTAAGCTAAATTAATGATTCAACCCAAGATTTAAGCAAAACTAAGGATTCTAGTAACAAGATTCGAGAAACATCTACGTAGGGCTATAAATGAGCCAATGCACTTAACCAACAACTTGAACTCAGTTGGATTAATATTCAATCATATTTGTTCAAATCAGTAGATGAACATGTTTGAATTTTTTTTAAAAATCAAAGGTTAAATGAACTGAATTTAAACACTATGCAAACTCATTTATTTATGTTCACAAACTCATTTGTTGTTTAACAAGTAACTTGTTAAATATTCTATATTTATATGATATTTTAATTAAATAATTGATTAATTAAACCTTATAAATAATACGGTTAACATTAATATTTATATAAATTTAATACAATTGCTTCTTATTTTTTTATATCAATGAATTAATTTTTTTAGTACATATTTATATTATTTGATTGTGAGAAAGCTTACAGACAACTCCTATATCATCTTATTTCTTTGGTATAAACAAAGTAGATAAAAATTCCAAAATTTATTCTTTTGCTTATTTATTTAGATTTATAAAATTATTTATTAAAAATTTATATGAAAAATCAAGTACTCATTCAAACTTTTAGCATGTTTATTATCTTGTTGAAGTAATTGTTCAAATTTATATAAACAAGCCAAGCACAAAGTCAAGTATAAACTAAGTATAATTATTAAAAGATTTAAGTACTAATAAATATGTGAAAACTCAACTTGAGCTTGAACTGAACATGAACAACTTATGATACGACCAAGCCAAGTTCAATCCATGACATACTCGGCTTGACTCCCACTCGATTACAACACTACATATAGGAGGAGAAAAATTTTATAATTCACAACACTTATTTTTTGAAGTATATAGGGGGATGATATATGAAATAATTTTCTTATTAAACAAAAGTCAAGAAAGTTCAAAAGAAATATGTTCCTCTCCAAAATCTTATCTCAATATTTTGATGTGAAATAAAAATTGCGTCTCAATATAAATTAAAAAAAATTAAGTTAAAAAATACTTTGGACTTTTGATGGTGAAAGTAAATCAAGGTGTATTTGCTCATTAATGAAAGTTATAAAATATTGATAATTTGCTCATGATATTACAAGAGTGACACCCCATACATTATTATAGATCAAATCAAAATAATTTTCAGCATGACTACCATGTAATGAGAAAAAAAGATGTTTTTTTCCTAATTTTGATGTTACCCGATCAAGTGAAATAAAAGAAGTAGATTTTTCTTTCATAATAAACTTGAGTTTATTGAGTGAAATAAAATAAAATAAAAGTTAGGAAGACTTAATCTTTAACAGTTATGCTAGAGACCATGATTTTGATCTTAGTATGGGATAATGCATAACACCTTTGAAATAAATAGCTACAAGGGAAAAACTTCTCCAACTTTAGGTCATTTCATAAGTAGTTTGTTAGTCTCCTAATCTTGCTAAGTGCAGCTATCACAAAAAATTAAACCTCACAATTGCTATCAATCAAATTTTTTATTGAGATGAGATTCTTTGAGACAATGGGAGACTTGAGGACATCTTTCATAATATAATTAATATCTTTGATAGGTAATTGACTTTCATTAATAATTTGAATAGATAATGATCCATGATATCATTGGAAATTGTGAATAAGCATGAAGTAACTAGTCATAAGATTAGAAACATCACAATTCACAAACCAGGAATAAGCAATTAAGCAGCTAGAGCTTTAATTATCATCTATTGTACCATTTTAGAAGTAACAAGATTTGTTCATGATTGTCAAACAACAACCTAATCAATAACTATTGCTTGTGTACATAATAATATGAATAGATGATCCATGATAAGATTAAAAATTATGAAGGTGACATGAAGTACTGGTCATATGATTAGAACAATCAAAATTCACAAACCCAGAAGAAACCCGTAAGTAGATAGAGTTTTACTTATCAACTCAGAAATATCCTTAAATATATTCACGGTTGTCAAACAACAACCTTATCATTAATGGTTGATTTTCTAGAATTCTATTATCAATTTTATAAAAATTTTCGTCATTTCTTAAATATCATGACTTCTTACAACACTTTGTAGTAATATGCTTATAACCCTTCTAAATGCAATACCATATTTGTCAAGCTTATGAAAATAGAACTGATTATTGAATCAAAAGAATGAGAGGTTCAAGATTCAATAGTTCAATTATGATTAAGTTGGGAATTAAATTAGGCGACGTAATGAATATTAAAATTAATTAAATATGACTTAAATGATATAATAATGTAAATATGTAATAAATATGTGACAAAAAAAATAAAATTCATACACATATTGAAATTTAAATTTGCAACTATTGAAGATATTATTTGTGTATGAATTTTATTTTTTTTGTCAATTTCAATATAAGGCTCATTATTATACAATTAAATGTGTAAAACAAATCTAAATATTTGCATATTAAATAAATTTTAAAATCAAAGAAATTATAATTCATACATATAAATAAAAATATGGTTTATAAAAAGAAATTAGTTTATAATAATTAATAAGAAAATAAAATTTATAATATTAAAAACTACTACATTTGAGCATCCCATAATACATTTAATATTCTCACTACCCTAAACACATAACCCAATTTCTCATTCCTATATCACAATTCAAATTTCATTATTAGGTTTTTTTAGTCCCACATCATAAAGAATTGTTCATATACAACAACAACAACAATAAAACTTTATTCAATTGCATCCTATTGAGTGTCATATTTTCATTTAATTCTAATAAATTAAGATCATTTTTTATACAATAAGCCCAATCTTTCTAGGTCTACCTCTGCCTTTGTTAACATAAGTCGAATCCGAAACACCTATTCTCTTGATCGGATCATCAGATGGCCAACGTTTAATGTGACCAAACCATCTAAAATGACTCTCCTAATTTTTTCCACCGCTGGAGCTACAACAACCCTATCACAAATATATTCATTTCGCATTTTGTCTCTAAGCGTAAAGCCACTCATCCACCTAAGCATTCTCATCTCGGCAACACTTAACTTATTTTTATGCTTCTCTCTAAAGGCCAACATTCAACGCCATAGAGCATTGCAGGTCTCCCATTTTATAAAATTTTCTTTTCAGTCTAAACGGTACTTTTCTATCCACAATAGGCCCGAAACATTCCTCCACTTCAACCAACAAACTTGAATTCTACTAATAACGTTCTCATCTATATCATCATCACTTGGAATAATACACCCTAGATAACTAAAGTGTTCACACATTTTAATAACTTGATCACCCATGGTTACAACTCTGTCACTAAAGCAACTACTAAAATTACATTCCATGTATTTAGTTTTAGTTCTACTCAAACGAAAGCCTATAGACTCCAATGTAGACATCCGTAATTCAAGTTTTTCCTGAGCTTTCCCTCTAGTCTTATCCACGAGAAGGATATCATCAGCAAAACTCTGTAGCATTTGCTTATAACTCAATTAGGTGAGCACACTATGGATTAGCTCGACTAAGTTCATCATACTAATATGGTTTGAGATTTTAAAGCATATGATTATTACTTTAACTTGATATAATTTATAAATTTAGTATTTATAGAAAAAAATTTTACTATTGGATTGAGAATTAAAAGTGATTAAAGAGATAATGTTCAGAACAATTGGTTTTGTATAACCAAAATCGATTCACTGGCGGAATTGAAAATTCATATTGTTTGTTGCCATTTTGATGCAAAAATAGATTTTAAGTGTAACGAACAAGCTATATGGCCAGTTCATAGTCAAACCGGTTGAATTGGTCGATCTGATCCAATTTTTAATTAAAATCTTGATGTTTGCATGGCTTTTTCCTTTGTGCTTCCCATGAGTTGTATATAAACATCATTCTCATTTGTTATGTCACAAGGCATTATTCACAACATAAATATCTAAAGCACATCTCTAATGATGGAGAAGGGTCATAATTTATTAATTTGGAACAAACTGCCTCAAATTAAGGAGCAAGTTTCATTAAGATTTGATCTCTTTTATTTTAATTATAAACATCTTGAATAGCCAAAAGAGACCCAGAATGTACTTTTGAATAGATTATACCAACATATTCTGGCCATAAATTTTGAAGCCTTGAAAACTAACACTGAATCCAGAGAACTCCTTAAGTGCAGTTTGCAAACACATATTCTAATTGAAAATGCATAGTTGCTTAATCGTGATTGTAACCTTTTAATAAATATTCCCAAATTTTGTTCATTTTATATGACTTTAGACCTCCATAATTCAAGTTTTTCTTGAGCCCTCTAGACCTCCATAATCGTGATTGCAACCTTTTAATAAATATTCCCACATTTTGTTCATTTTATATGACTTTAGACCTCCATAATTCAAGTTTTTCCTGAGCCCTCTAGACTTATCCACGAGAAGGATATCATCAACAAAACTCTGTAGCATGAGCTTATAACTCGATTGGGCGAGCACGCTATGGATTAGCTCGACTAAGCTCAATGTACTAATGCAGTTTGAGATTTTTAAGCTTATGATTATTACTTTAACTTGATATAATTTATAAATTTACTCTTTATAGTCTTTATAGAAAAAAACAAATAACTATTGCATTAAGAATTAAAAGTGATTAAAGAGATAATGTTCAGAACAATTGGTATTATATAACCAAAACCGGTTCACTCGTGGAACCGACAATTCATATTGTTTGCTATCATTTTGATGCAAAAGTAGATTTTAAGTGTAACAAACAAGCTATATGCCTAATTCATAGTCAAACCAGTTGAATTGGTCCATCTAATCCAATTTTTAAAATCTTGATATTTGCATGGCTTTTTCCTTTGTGCTTCCCATGAGTTGTATATAAACATCATTCTCATGTGTTATGTCACAAGGTATTATTCTTCACAAAGTGAATATCTAAAGCACATCTCTAATGATGGAGAAAGGTCATAATTTATCAAGTTGGAACAAATTGCCTTAAATTAAGGAGGAGGTTTCATTAAGATTTGATCTCTTTTCTTATAATTATAAACATCTTGAATAGCCAAAAAAGACCCATAAGGTACTTTTGAATAGATTATACCAACATATTCTGGCCATAAATTTTGAAGTCTTGAGAAGTAACACTGAATCCAAAGACCTCCTTAAGTGCAGTTTGCAAACACATTCTAATTGAAAATGCCAAGTTGCTTAATCGTGATTGTAACCTTTTAATACATATTCCCATATTTTGTTCATCTTGTATGACTTTAGATTGAGAACAATCACCCGATCAATAAATTCTAAGATTCATGTAATAACTTCAACCTTTTAATAAATATTCCCATATTTTGTTCATCTTATATGACTTTAGATTGAGAACAATCACCCGATCAATAAATTCTAAGATTCATGTAATAACTTCAACATCTTTATTTTTCCATTAAGCTAATTTTGTTTGTCCTCATGGAGCAGGATCACTCCAATTAATGTGCCCCCATAATTTTTTTCCCATAACAAAGAAGCAAAATTGATATTCCCCAATAGATTTTAATTTTTACTTTATTGTTATCCAAATTATTGGTTGATGTAGATACTATAGAATCAAAAAAGTTTGCAAGGTGAAAAAGATTCTAAACATAATTTGAATAGATGCAAATCAAAAGATCAAGAACGAGCTTCCCCAAAGAATTGATCCTTTGAGGGCGTCAAATCGGGTTTAGATGTCGGGTTTGACCCGAAAGTGACCCAGCCTAAAGTTGCTTGAGCCCCCCCTCCCCACCACAAAAAGAAATATTAAACAAGTCAAAAAGTCTAACTTGAATCCAAGACTCGAACCTGGCCCGCAATACACATTTAATATATGCATGTAATTATTTTGGTCAAAGTCAAAAAGTCTAACTTGAATCCAAGACTCGAACCTGGCCCGCAATACCAGTTTAATATATGCATGTAATTATCTAGATCAAATTTGGGTTAATTTTGAGTCAAGTTCGGCTCAATTTCAGGTTGTTGAGTCAAATTTTGACGCGTCAATTTCAGGTTGACACGTCAATTTCGGGTTGACTGGTCAATCTAAAACTAACCCAAAAAATTAAATGTGTTAGGATTTTAGACTCAATTCAGACCCAAAAATTAATTGAGACAACCTAAAACCAAATTATTTTATTGGGTTTCAGTCAATTTAGTTTTCTACGTTAATTTTTTAAACCCCTAAAATCCTTCACGAACCCGCCTAAATCAAACGGAAGAATGAAGCAAAATTTGAAACCACACAGGAGGAGATGTTGAATTTCTCGCATGTGCAAACTAGTCAAAATTGTTAGTAGACTGGATCAAATAAACATTGGAGATGACCAACACTTTGTAATCGTGCAATATATGTGATCCTCTCAGAATTTTCAACTACCAACAAATTAAACTAATCTTTGTTTTGAGTGAAAGAAGAGACGAGATCCTTGAATGATCTTTTCAAGAGAAAAAGAATGGATACTCAGACCCAATGTTTGATACCATGACAAGGAAAGTGGAGCATGAAATTAGTTTATCTTTGATCCATCCTTAGAACCATTTTATACAATCTTAAAAGGAATAAATAATACGAAGTGTATACAATTAAGAGCATAAGTTTAGCTAGGATTGGAGAGATGTAATATCAAGACATTATTTGTAGAGATTAATTTCCAATTAATCATATACGCTAATACTAAAAACATGATTTTCACTTAGAATCCAAAGCAATACAAAGAAATTAATTGAAATGAAACCTTAACAAATAGATTAAGAATAGTATAGAATTGAAGTTAGATAAGCTTAGACTACTTTCAACTTTTAAGCAATGCAAATTCAAAATCTAGAAGATTGTCGTAGAAGTAAACGAAGTGAGAAGATCTATATGTAGATGGTTCTACACAAACCTAAGCAAAATACAATAATTTTTTTTGTAGAAGTCTTAAATATGAGATCTACAGAGAGGAAGCATAGGTTGCAAAAACTAAAACAAGAGCATCAAGATAAATAGAAGAAAGAAGTCAAAGTTGGTCATTCTTGTGATGGAAACCTTCCCTATCATTGGAAGTCCTAAAGATTGCACACAACTCACCAAAGAAACTTAAAATTTCATTTAACATCAATTATGGTTTCTCACTACAATAACGGTATTTATAGCCATTGGAGAGGGGACCGACTAAAAACACTAAATATGAAGAGCATGTTTGGTAGCGTCTTTTAATAGAATTTATCATTGGATCTATTAAATCTAGCCAAACGGTAACATGCGAGTGTTACATGGATTTATAAATCTTTTTTTATTTAGTATTCTCAATTTTGCCTTCTATTTATCTTAAATTTGGATTTACTAAATCCAGGAGTATGGTGGATTTAACTGATTTATGATTTAAAATTCTACTTGCAGCCAAAGAACCACGAAATATAATTTAAAAAAATAAAGGGAGGAGAGAGGGGGGTAATAAAAAGTGATGAAAAAAATATTTAAAATAAGGAGAAACCAAAGAGATAATGGTAAATTTTAAAATCAATAACTGAATCGAGGGCAAAGGGTCACAAAGATTCAAGAAAGGAGAGAGGCTGAATGGCCTAACGAATATGAAAGGTCAAACAAAACCCTAAGTAACCTGACGACATACAAGATTC
This sequence comes from Phalaenopsis equestris, assembly GCF_001263595.1. Lineage (NCBI taxonomy): Eukaryota > Viridiplantae > Streptophyta > Magnoliopsida > Asparagales > Orchidaceae > Phalaenopsis > Phalaenopsis equestris. The sequence continues at coordinate 22,223,437 of NW_018164444.1, read as the reverse complement.
TCAAAAAATGACAAAAGACTTAATATATGAAAATGGCATAATCATCTCACCATGCAAGAAAAAAATTCAGTAATTCTCCCACAAGTAAAAATTAACTGTGAATCTGTAAGGGATGCATGGCATCAAAATATTAAGTAAGCTTGATCTAACAGTTAAAGCAATAACATATTTCTCTGTGGAATAGGTTTTAACCAATGCGCAAACAGTTGAAATGAAGGCTTGTCAAGCTCGTCTGTGGTATCATTTGAATTCAAGGCAGCCGCATAATACAGTACTTGTCTTTCTGCATATACTTAGGGTTAACTATTTACTCCTGAAAAAAAAAAATTGCGACAAACTCCTTATATACGATCCATAACAGATCCAACAATGGGTACCGCAGGCCTAAGGACTCCTCCAACTTTTCCTGAATCGACAAAGAGTAAAAACAGATGGTTGTGAATCTTACAAAGTTGCTGATGTTCCCCATGACTACAATTGAGGCCGACTTTGACGAACATTCTCTTCATTGATCTGTAGATCTTGACT
>NW_018164444.1:22220112-22222809 GCF_001263595.1 Phalaenopsis equestris | reverse complement strand
TCGATTCAAATAATAAATGGGTCAAAAACTAAGCCCCGAACTTGAGCTTGGCCCACTAACTCGAACCCGACCCGAAATTTCTTACTTATTCAGGTCATGTTTTGGTTTTTAGATTCAACCCGAACCCGACCCGAATAATAAACGGGTTGAATTCTCTGTGTTAGCGCTGGCGTGGAGTCCGGTCCACCCAACCCGCGAACTCCTGCTCTCGCCTCTCCTTTTGTTTTCTCAAAACGACGCTTTCGATCGCGAAGGGTCACATCTCTTCACAAATAACCACTCCCTCCTTTCTTTTTTGCGAAGAGAAGCATCCCTTCGCCAGAAATCGTTCCTGCCTCCTCTATTTCGCGAAGAGAAGCATCCATTCGCTCCTTTCTCTTCGTTATAAAAGGGCAGCTCTCCTTCATAATTGGATGACACAAGAAGTCACGATTTTCTTCTTTAGGTTTCCTCGGGATTGAGAAGAAGGAAGAAGAAGGAAGATTGTTCTCCCTAGGTTTCTTCTTGGTGGCTTGTGGCAGAAGAGAAATTTGGTTTATTTCGCTTGTAAGTTTGTCTTCTTCGGTGTATCTCGGTGTAGAGTTTTCTTCGGTGTATCTCGGTGAAGAGAGAAAAATAGAGAGAGGAGAAGAGAGAGAACAACGAAGAGTGAAAGATTCCTCTTGTAAGTCGAGGTGATCGACTGGTGTAAATTTTTTCTTTAAAGAGTTGATAGTGTTTGATGGGACTCATGCATTTATTGGCAAATTTGATTGACTATGATAGTGATGTCAAAGTTTGCAATAAACCTTCTAGCTGCCAAAGGGATAAGATTGGACCAATGGCTTGTTTTTTGTTCTTTTTAATTTTGAAGTTGTCCTGTCTAATCATCGTCTTAAGATTCCCTTTCCCAAAGAGCTTTCTTACTTGAATCATTGGAACGATTCAGAGAAGAGGAGGGAGCAAAAAAGAGGGCAGTAAGATGAAAACTAGGCAGAAAAATTTAAAAAGAATAATGGAGAGCTTATGTGAAGTAAACCACGTGCGATAGGTCAAGAGTGTACGGTCAAACAGGATCAGATCGAGATATAATGAAATGAATATCCACAAAAGAATACCTACATACAACAACAACAACAACAACAATAATAAAGCCTTAATCCCACTACATGGGGTCGACTACATGAATCCTTTTTCTCCATTTGTGTCCTATTTAGTGTCATACTTTCATTTAGTTCTAATAAATTAAGATAATTTTTTATACAATAAGGCCAAGTCTTCCTATGTCTACCTCTGCCTTTCTTAACGTAAGTCAAATCTGAAACATCTACTCTCTTAATCGGATCATCGGATGGTCGACGTTTAATGTGACAAAAAATTTTGTCCGTCACTGGAGCTACACCAACTCTATCACGGATATATTCATTTCACATTTTGTCTCTAAGTGTAAAGCCACTCATCCACCTAATCATTCTCATCTCGGCAACACTTAAGTTAGTATTGTGCTTCTCTTTTAAAGGCCAACATTCAACGCCATAGAGCATTGCAGGTCTCACCGCACTCTTATAAAATTTTTCTTTCAGTCTAAGCGATACTTTTCTATCACACAAAAGGCCTGAAACATTCCTCCATTCAACTTGAATTCTACTATAACATCCCCATCTATATCGTCATCGCTTTAAATAACAAACCTGAGATATCTAATTCGTTTATACCTTTTAATAATTTGATCGCCCAAAATTACACTTCTATCATTAGAGCTACTACTACAAAAAATTACTTTTCATATATTTAGTTTTAGTTTTACTCAAATGAAGGCCTTTAGAATCTAATGTTATTGTGCTTCTCTTTTAAAGGCCAACATTCAACGCCATAGAGCATTGCAGGTCTCACCGCACTCTTATAAAATTTTTCTTTCAGTCTAAGCGATACTTTTCTATCACACAAAAGGCCTGAAACATTCCTCCATTCAACTTGAATTCTACTATAACATCCCCATCTATATCGTCATCGCTTTGAATAACAAACCTGAGATATCTAATTCGTTTATACCTTTTAATAATTTGATCACCCAAAATTACACTTCTATCACTAGAGCTACTACTACAAAAAATTACTTTCCATATATTTAGTTTTAGTTTTACTCAAATGAAGGCCTTTAGGATCCAATGTAGACCTCCATAATTCAAGTTTTTCATGGGCTTTTTCTCTCGTTTTATTCACGAGAAGGATATCATCAGCACCCCCCGTAAACCGTCCAATAAGCCCATCCATAACTAAAGCAAAAAGATATGGGCCTAAAACTGATCCCTGATGTAAACCAACAAAAATAGGAAAATATTTGCTCTATCCCTGATGTAAACCAACAGAAATATGAAAATATTTGCTCAATCCTCCTTCAGTTTGAACACAAGTAACAACTCTAGACAACTCTAATATACATATCTTTAATGACTTGAATATTAGTCATATCAACACCTTTTTTCTTAAAAACACTCCAAAGGATATCTCTTGGAACCTTATCGTAAGATTTTTCTAAATCAATAAAAATCAAATGTAGATCCTCCTTATTATCTCTGAACTTCTTCATCAAACCTCTCAATAAATGTATAGCTTCCATGGTAGGCCTGCCTGGCATAAAACCAATTTGATTATGAGAAATCTTTGTAATACGTCTTAACCTATGTTCAATTACCCTCCTATGTTCAATTACCCTCC
>NW_018164444.1:22193180-22220002 GCF_001263595.1 Phalaenopsis equestris | reverse complement strand
CACTCCTCAGACATCTTTTTAGTTTTTAAAATAATATTAAAGAGTTTAGTAAGCCAAGAAACTTCTAAATCTTCTAAATATTTCCACACTTCAATTGAGATATCATTATGTCCTACAGACTTTCCACATTTGTTTTCTTTAAAGCCTCATCAACTTCTTTTTCACTAATGCGACGGTAAAAATGAAACGTTTTATTATTATTAATGATATTAAGATCACTAAGATCGATCATATTTTTCAAAAACTTCATTAAAAAGTTTATTAAAATAAGAATATCTTTTTCTATGAAAAGCACTTTCTAATTTCCATATTTAGTACACTTTATTTGGATTATATCTTTAATCTTTATTTTTTTTTTCTCTTTATTTGACTAGTTTATACATATATTTTTCACCCTCCTTAGTAAGATCACTAAAAACATAATTTTTAGTGTTATAGATTGTTTTTTTAGACTCCCTGCAAGTCGTTTGATATTTTTCACAGTTCTCTAACCTTTTATAATTAGACCAATTCTTATAACATATCTTCTTATACTTTATCTTTTCTTGCACATTATTATTCCACCACAAACTATTTTTATTTATAGAAATTTTTTCTTTTGATTCTTTAAGTATATTTTTGGTATTTATTTAATAGTGTTTGTTACTTGATCCTACATAGCATTTGCTTCTTCATGAACATCCCAAATTTTGAAATATTGAATTTTACGCCAAAAAATAATTTTATTTGTCTTTTAGATTCCTCCATCTAGTTCTACTATGATGAGCCGATGATGAGCCATAGCATTCTTTATTTTACAACTCTTTATCTTAAAATCTAGAACTAATAATCGATGTTGGGTACTTAAATCCTCACTTGAAATGATCTTTACAATCTTTACAATCTCGACATTCTCTTCTTCTCATAGAAAATAATCAATTTATGTTTTATTAGATCCAATCTTATAAGTAATAAGAAGTAATAAAATACTAATCTCTTTTCTTGAATAAAGTATTAGTAATAACAAATTCATACGCTAAAGCAAAATCTAAAATGACTCTACCGTCTTCATTCGTCACTTTAAAATCGTAGTCACTATGAATATTCCTGAAATTTTCTACCACTTTCTACCACTTTACCGACATGTCCATTTAAATCTCTTCCTAATAAAAATTCTTTCTTCAAAATTTATCATTTGTATTAAGTCTTCTAAGTCATTCTAGAATTTAACTTTTCTTCTCTATATCTAGACCTACTTGAGGAGCATAAACACTTGTAATATTAAAAATCTTAGTCTCAATAATAATCTTAAGGGCTATAATTCTATCACTAACTCTGATAACTGTTACAACATTATCTTTCAAACTCTTTTAAACTCTTATCTATAATTACACCTACACCATTTATAGTGTGGCTTACTAGAATACCAAAGTTTAAAACTTAAGTTATAAATCTCCTTAGCCTTTTCTCCCACCCATTTAACTTCTTGAATACATAAAACATTAATCTTTATATGAATTATAATATCAACTAATTCCATTATCAACTAATTCCATACTAATTCCATTAATTTATCATTAAGAGTACATATATTCCAAGATTCTATCATAATTTTAGTTTCATTAGTTTCATGGACTAACTTTTTACTCGCATCCGTCAGTAATGTGGGGGAGCCCTATCTTATTTGACATTACACACGGACGCCGGTGTTGCGGCCATTTGCACAATTTTCACTGTATTTAGGCCATTAAGTGTGTGGGGGAGCCCTATCTTATTTGACATTACACACGGGCGCCGGTGTTGCGGCCCTTGCACAATTTTCACTGTATTTAGGTCATTAAGTGCGTCGCTTTCAGGGAACGCCCAGCACTTACACAATGGATCAAAATGATTCATGTCATAATTTTTTCGACAAGTTTTATATTGACTGTCGATTACCTAACACAACTCTCTATTTTTCATATCCAGACTTGGGATCGACAATGACAGTGTAGAAAGAATACATACATAAACTACCTGAGAATCAAATTTGTGTGTTTGTCCTAAGTTCAAGAGCACTCCCAAAGGAACCTATCTTGTTTGGTTAATTACATCTTAGGGGATGCCCAAAAATACTCTCGATTAAAGAAATCTTACTTACATTCAAGTGACGACTAGTAAAGGGTGTCACAAAGGATGGATATCCTATTTGAGCATTTCGATGCTTTTAAAGCTCATGTCGAGCCATACATGCAAAGAGTGAGTCTCTCACGATCCTGCACTTGCGACATAAAAAATTGATGCCTTCAAGGTTTTCTTGAGTGGAATGGGGTAAAGAGCAGTTCTGTAATTCATCATGCCTAATTTTGAGGTTTTCCTCTGCGTATTTTTGTTGATTTAAAAGGTACAGTTAGGTGTAGAGGTTACTTTTAGGCCGAGGGAGCATAAGTTTGCTCTCAGCTACTTCAGGCAAAAAAGGTGCTGTTAATTCCTGATCAAATTGGAGATGGCCGATGTGTGATTGTTTAGGATCAGAATGTCACCAACATACACGAGCAAATAGATTTTGGTGCTGCATTTGATCTATGTTAGGAGTGAGAGGTCTGAGACACTAAATTCGAAGCTTTGGCTAATGATATGGTTGGAAAATATTATGAACCACAGTCTTAGGACTTATTTTAAACTATGAATGGCCTTGTGAAGTAGACACACATGTATTGGATGTTAGGCATCATGAAAACCTAGTGGTTGATGCATGTGGACATTTTCCTCAAGTTCGCTAGAGAGGTGCATTTGAGACATCAACTTGTAGAACCGGCTAATCCTAATGTAAACCAATGGTGAGGAGAATTTGGATTGTAGGATTGTTGCTACGGATGATATGTGCTCCTCGAATGTATCATTGCAGGAGATAATAGTTTTAACCATTCGAGAATTGTAGCAGGGATATGTGTACTCATCAAGTGTAATATTGCAGGAGATGATGGTTTTGCCCATATGAGAATTGTTGTAGGGATATTCTTTATGTGAGGGAGCGTAGCTTATAAAATTGTACGGATTGGATTGTGGAGGGTTTTAGATTAGTTCGTTTACACCCCTAGTGTAAGGTGAGAATCAGTAGGAGGCTTTTTGTATAGAAATTAAAGCAGAGATTTCATATTTTTAATTGCACTAGACATTGTATTGATGGGTTAGTCCGTTGTAAGAACAACTTCTATCAACACTTGATGTGGGAAATGGGATCCATTGAGAAGTGTGCGGGTTATTTCAATTAATTTTTTGGCGTTTGTGTTCCATAAAATCATTTTTGTTATGGGGTTTAGAGAACTAAAATAAGTTGAAAATCAAAAAGTGATTTCTTAGATGAGGATATTCAATATAGGTGGGTGAGATATTTTGATAAACTTTTTAATGAAGATTTTGAAAATGCGATCATTTTGAAAATACGACCGACTTTAGTAATTTTAATATCATTAATAATAATTGAACCTTTTATTTTTATCGTCGCATTAGCAAATAAGAAGTTGATGAGGTTTTAAAGAAAATGAATGATGAAAAATCACTAGGATCTGATAGTATCTTAATAGGCGTGTGAAAATATTTAGGAGATTTGAGAATTTCTTGACTTACTAAAATTTTTAATATTATTTTTAAAACTAAAAAGTTGCATGAGTGGAGTAAGAGTATTTTGTCCCTATTTTTAAGACTAAAGAGAATGCATAAGAGAGCAAATTATAGAGAACTTAAGTTAATGTTCCATATATTAAAATTATGAGAGAAAGTAATTGAACATAGGTTAAGATGTGATACAAAGGTTTCTCAAATTGAGTTTGGATTTATGCCGAGCAAGTCTACTATGGAAGCTATACATTTATTGAGAGGTTTGATGGAGAAGTACAAAGAGAGTAAGGACGGTCTACATATAATTTTTGTTGATTCAGAAAAAAACTTATGATAAGGTTCTGAGAGAAGTTGTTTGAAGAGTTCATAATTTTTGTTGATTCAGAAAAAAACTTATGATAAAGTTCTAAGAGAAGTTGTTTGAAGAGTTCTAGAAAAGAAAGGTGTTGACATGACTTATATTCAAGTCATTAAAGATATGTATACTAAATTAATACTTGTGTTTAAACAGAAGAAGCATAGGCCAAATATTTTTTTATTTCAGTTGGATTATGTTAGGGATCAACTTTAATCCCTTATCTTTTTGCTTTAGTTTTGGATGCTCTCATTGGACATTTACAAGATGATGTACCTTTGTATGTTTTTCCCTGTTGATATTCTTCTTGCGGATAAGACTAAAGAAATAGTTCATCTGTTGATATTCTTCTTGCGGATAAGACTAAAGAAATAGTTCATGAAAAACTTGAATTATGGAGGTCTAAAGGCCTTCATCTGAGTGGATCTAAAACTGAATACGCATAATGTAATTTTAGTAATAGATATGAATTGTAACAATGGGTGATCAAGTCATTAAAAGGAGTGAATATTTTAGATATCTCAGGCCTATTGTTCAAAATGATGGTGATATAGATGGGAATGATATTAGCTGTGAGTTTATTGATTGATAGGTAATTGCGGGAAAGTGTAGGGCATGTAGAAGGTTTAGGAAGATATAGCAAATGATTTGGATTGGGTGTATAGGCAAAGAAGCTCGGTTTCCAACTAGATATCCTCTATTCCACAATATGGCACAGGATGCTAGAGCTGATCATGATCTATGGTTAGTTGGGTTAGTTGGTTTGGTGTCCATGTACTAATCTTTAGTGGTTGGTAATGCTGCAGTAAGATTTTTTGTTGAGTTTGCAATGCACCAACAATTGATGGCAGCATGTCCCATTTTTCCATAGATTTGACATCGAAGATGAGTGGAAGAGGGTCATCCTCTTTTTGGAAAAGAACCAGCTCCATGACAATTTGAGGTAGAAGTGTTCCCACCATGCCTCCTTCCAGAGTGGATTCGGAAGCCACCGGTTGCTAATAGAGAAATTTATATTGGATCATTATTGATGTTGATTTTTTCACTACACAACACCGAGCACTGGTTGTTGAAGCTTACCGACGTGAGTTTTGTGTGTACTATTGTTTTAAAGCTTGATATAAGGATGCTAACCCATTCAGGATGCATACAATTATTTTTGTTTTAACTAGGATCCGGCAATAATTATATTATCTCTCAAGGATTTAATAGAGATAGGCGTTGTGTCATGGTTTGGTTCTTTGTAGAAATATTTTGGAGCTTGTTTTTGAGTTGTATGACCCTTGATATTTTTTTTTTGTTGTAGTTGTTTTTATCTCAAATTAGGAGATATGGTTAAGAATAAAGGGTAGAATGGATGCAGTGATAGTAAATTACCACATTTATGTTTTGATAAAGTAGCTGCCATGCGTTGTATTGGAACTTGGAGAAACCGCACTACAGGCAATTAGGATATGTTTGGTCTGGCAGCAAATTGACCAATGAGGAATACTACAAAACCATTTGTGATGATTATTTTGGGTATTTCATGTCTCCAAATTTGTAGTTTTGTTTGGTGAGTTGAATGCTGACTATATATATTTGGGGTTTTACATTAGGAGCTTCACTGGTTGGGGAATAGGTGAGATTAGTGCTCCTAGCAGGATGAGAATTGATGGAGGAGGCGATCAAATCGTCCATGTAAAGAGATAAAACGAACTTCAGGCTGTTAACTCAACCAATCTCTAATACCATTTAAGTGTTCAAACCTGCATTCAGATGGGTAGAGAGAGTAAGAAAATGGTGAATAGCAAGAAGTACAGGAAGAGCTGTAGGAAGTATACTCATTTCATTTCCTCTATATATGTGTGTGTGTGTGTGTTGTGTGTGTAAGTGCTGTTTTTCTCAACTTAACATAGAATGCTTACTCTGGCTTTGTTTCTTCTATATTTTTTTGTTGGGGCTTTTACATACATAGCACTCAAAACTTTCATATTTACCCATGTCACACCTAAACTTTCATAATTACAAACATTATGTGAAAAGTAACGCTCATTATCATTTTTTAATAGCCAAAGTTCCATGTGTGTAAAAATGAAAGTTTAGATGTTAGATAGGTAAATCCATAAGAATTGGGTACTATTTATGTAATTTTTCCCCTTTTTTTGTTTGGTCGATTTCAAATGTATCACACTTGATTTTCTTTTCTTCTGTGGCTGTATTCTTAATTTTATTATGACATCCTGCTAAATATTTTGTGCCTTTTTTTTTACATTTTCAATTGATCTTTTTGTTATGCTAGGACAACATTATATCAACTCCTGCTGTAAGTGGAACAATATTGCCTGGGGTTACAAGGAAAAGTATCATCGAAGTTGCTCGAGGTGCAGGTTTTCAGGTATTGAAATTGTCAATGTGGCTCACTCCTTGGTTTTATAACATATTGTTTCATCCATTAGATTTGGATTTGGCTCATAGCTGAAGTTGTACTTTCCCCATCTAAAAATCACAGTGATCCGTTCTTTGCAAATATCTTCACATTGTACTTCTAGTTATCCTAACGTCATAAGACATATTGGTGTGGGATCCTTTGGGATTAGATAAATTTAATTAAAGTTGATTTTCTTCTTCATGTGTTTGGCCAAGAAAAATAATTTGGATAAAGCTCTCTTACTCATAAATGATGCTTCTGCGCTTTCGTGTTAATAAAATATCCATAATTACGGTTTGCGCTGTGTTTGAGTGAAGTCTCAAGGTTTTGTTTTGCTTTTAAGGTTCATTGAAGCCTTAATTGATTTATTTTTACTGCTTCCTTATCACAAATTTGGCAAGCTTATAACATCATAAAACTCTAATTAATTGGCTTATTTTCTTACGGTTTGAAATGTGTTCTTCTTGATGAATAATGAAAAAATAATTGTGGAGGTTGAGGAACGGCCTATTTCCGTAGAAGAATTGCTTGATGCTGACGAAGTTTTCTGCACGGGAACAGCTGTGGTTGTATCACCTGTGGGAAGTATAACGTACCTTGAGAATAGGTAAATTATTGTTTTTCTCTTGCTTTATTTTTTGCTTATTTTTTTGTGCCAATAAAACAATTTTCTGCTTTGCAATCTTACTTATTCCAGAGTGACTGCAGAAGCCTTTTTTGTTGATCTGAGTGAAAACTGTCTATTTATGCTGTTTGAATTTGAGTATCTATCTTCCATGTGCCCAACAAGAAAAAATAAAAATCTTGTGTAATTAAACACTTTTTGAACATAATGCTGTAATATTTATTTTCCATTACAGTTGCCATGGGAATCTACAAAGCATCATCAGCAGTATCATGACCATGTTGCTAATAAATATTTGATTTTTCTCTTGATGTATAACTTCAGTTTTAGCCATACTAGCTGATACTCAAGCTGTTTATCGCCTGATAAAACAATCATTTTCTTTTAATCATGAGGGCAAACAATATCATTAAATGTTGATTAATATTATACCATTTTTGATTATCAGAAAACATTAACTACCGCAAGATAAGTGAAAGTTTCACCAAATTAAACCATCATCTTCTCACATTATGTTTTATTTAAAAATTCTGCAGAACTGAATATCAAAACGAAGGAGTTGGAAATGTGTCTCAACAGCTCTACTCGGCGCTCACAAGCCTGCAAATGGGTCTAACAGAGGACAACATGGGTTGGACCGTCGCCCTAGAGTAGGCACCACCCCTAAAATTTTTATTGGGGGCATTTACATATATGCTACTCAATTCTCATATATTTTTATATCCAACAACTAAACTTTACTTTTTACAGTCATACCACCTAAATCTTTTAAATTACATCAAAAATACTTTTAAAAAGTGAAATACATATTTTTCATGCACAGATAAGGTGATAACTGATAAGTATATGTAAAAATGGAAGTTTAGGTGTTAGATATGTATATACATGAGAATTGAATGGTATGCATGTAAATATTCCTTGTTAGTTTGGTTTTTCACTTTTTTGCCCAAACACTTGAATTCATTCAATCATTCATCTTCTCCTTAACTTCCTGAAATTACCTGTTATGTTTGGTTTGGAATTATATATTATGATTTTCCCTTCTGGTGTCATCTTCGGTCTTTGGTTGAACTTGGACCAAAGACTCTTTTAAAAGGGTCCCATTCCACCGCAAAAGTTTACCAAATGTCTATATCTGTAACTCAATAATTCATTTCTGATATCATAGACATAGTTACAGGTTCCACACGACACGCAGGAGTCTGGGGTGAACTCTTCCAGTCTTTATCCACTTCTTATCAAACTTGACTTTAGAGATGATATTATTTTCCTATACTAAAATGTTTGCTTCTTTTATATAGATGTGCGGATGGAGAAATATTTGCATACGTAAGGCGTACCCAAAGTTGTTTACATATTAGGTTATTCAGAGGGTACATGTAAGTTACACTTAAGTTACAGGAAAAATTACAAGAAGTATAATCTAAATATAACCTACCTGTACCATCCTAATAACCTATTATGTACACAATTCTACGTACGTCTTACGTGTTATCACATGACACATGATTATTTGATGGTACGGTATGATACATGTTATCGCTCACACGTTCAATTTATAGGACGCAATATTATCATATGCTGTTGTATTTTGATCTTCTAGAGCAAATTATTTCATTTACATAAACAGAGGACAACATGGGTTGGACCGTCGCCCTAGATTAGGCACCACCCCTAAAATTTTTATTGGGGTCATTTACATATATGCCACTCAATTCTCATATATTTTTATATCCAACAACTAAACTTTACTTTTTACAGTCATACCACCTAAATCTTTTAAATTACATCAAAAATACTTTAAAAAAGTGAAATACATATTTTTCATGCACAAATAAGGTGATAACTGATAAGTATATGTGAAAATGGAAGTTTAGGTGTTAGATATGTATATACATGAGAATTGAATGGTATGCATGTAAATATTCCTTGTTAGTTTGGTTTTTCACTTTTTTGCCCAAACACTTGAATTCATTCAATCATTCATCTTCTCCTTAACTTCCTGAAATTACCTGTTATGTTTGGTTTGGAATTATATATTATGATTTTCCCTTCTGGTGTCATCTTCGGTCTTTGGTTGAACTTGGACCAAAGACTCTTTTAAAAGGGTCCCATTCCACCGCAAAAGTTTACCAAATGTCTATATCTGTAACTCAATAATTCATTTCTGATATCATAGACATAGTTACAGGTTCCACACGACACGCAGGAGTCTGGGGTGAACTCTTCCAGTCTTTATCCACTTCTTATCAAACTTGACTTTAGAGATGATATTATTTTCCTATACTAAAATGTTTGCTTCTTTTATATAGATGTGCGGATGGAGAAATATTTGCATACGTAAGGCGTACCCAAAGTTGTTTACATATTAGGTTATTCAGAGGGTACATGTAAGTTACACTTAAGTTACAGGAAAAATTACAAGAAGTATAATCTAAATATAACCTACCTGTACCATCCTAATAACCTATTATGTACACAATTCTACGTACGTCTTACGTTATCACATGACACATGATTATTTAGTGGTACGGTATGATACATGTTATCATTCACACATTCAATTTATAGGACGCAATATTATCATATGCTGTCGTATTTCGATCTTCTAGAGCTAATTATTTCATTTGCATGGTGCTCAAAGAAAAATTAATGTCATAACTGAAATGAATATGTATAATGGAAATAAATTTAAAATAAATCGCTCTGGATATATTATTAAAAGATATATTTGTTTTATTGATATCAAATGAAAAGGCATGCACGGGCGACCACGTGAAAGGCAATGATGAATATTATCACAAAAAAAAAGGGAGATAAATATTGGCAAGCTGGCGCTGACCAGTTGACTATGTGACGTGGACTTGCGTGTATGGATGAGTACGTTTAGGGTCTATCCTAACGCATCTCTGCAAATAATTTTTTTTTTATAAATAATTTACATGCATACCACCAAATGTTTTTAATGTTTGTTCGTTTGAATCAGATGAAAAAATTTGTTATTTTAACTTTTGAAAATTGAAATACTACACTAATAAGGTGATTTATATATAGAAATCAAAATTTAGGTGTTATATATGCAAATATTTAAGAATTGAGTGAAAAATATATTAATAAAGAGTGCAGATTTGCAACGTATATAATCCATTTATGAAAAATAATATTAGAGGGGTCATGTCAATTCAGTTTGCTGGGTTTGAATTGCTCGAAATTGGTCCGACTTGAATTGATCCGACTCAAATATTATGCAACCTAAATTTGACCCCTCTTTAACTTGTCAACTTCAGCCCGATCCGTATAAGCTATTTAATATAAAGAATAATCACTATTTGAGTAAAAAAAATCAATCAAATTTGAGCTAATTTTGATTCGATTTTGGGTGAATTTTGTGCTGGCATATCAACCCAAATTTGATCCAAAAAAACTAAATGTCTATGGATACTTAATTTGAATAATTTGAACTAAAAATTTTCAAATTGGGTTCAAATGGAGTTAACGTGTTGGATTATTCTAATATTCAAACACCTTTATTTTGCCAATCTTAAGAGCGTTATATGTCATTAAAGTGAACATCAAAGCCCTCTCCGATTCCACTAAAATTACAAAACAAAAACTCCAAAAAAAAAATGATAAAATATTAATTATGGATCACAAAAAAAAAAAAAAAAAATCGACATCATTATCTAAATGCTAACAGTTCATTTAAGATAAACTATTAAACCGGCATTTCTTATAAAGACAAATCAGTAAAAAATAAAATAACATAAAAATTCAAATTATCAGGCCTTGTAAAATATTTACGTAATTTTCAAACTATTTGTAAATATTAAAATTCATTATTGTTTTTTTATATAAATTAAAAGTCTAATCCGTAAAATAAAAGATAAAATGAAAGATAGTATTGTTATAATAAAAAAAAGAATCATTTAGACTATTTTTCTAAAGATAATATTTGCTGTTAAATAATAATTATTTATTAGAGTAATAATTTTTTATTCAAAATGGGTTTTCTATGAAAAAATAAATATAAAATTATGAAATAAAATGCCAAAATAGTCGTCAAATTTTTTAAATAAATAGTCATTATAAAGAGACAATTAGGAACTAATTTGCTATTTATATCCTCTTGAATTGAAACGAAAAACTATTTTGGCACGGTAATTTAAAATAATAATAAATTAATTGGCTTTTTGTTTTAAAAAAACATTAGGTGGCTACGAATATTATCAGCATACATTATCCATAAATATTATTTAATAAGCAATAAGACAAGCCACTTATCGACATATTATAGTTGGCAGGTGACCTCGGTAATGAGGAACTTTTGGTCACTAAAATTATTTTCTTAAAAAATAAGCTTTTATTTCACATTTATTTCATAATAAATCCAAATCGTTCAAAACGATTATTATTTACTATTTATTTTTTTGTCTTATATTTATCTTAAAATAAATTTAAAATATTAAATATCAACATGCTAAAAATTTAGCCAGAATATTTTGATTGTTTGTTTTGATATTATAGGCGTTAAATTGACTACTTATCTTTTTATTTGGATTTTACAAACGTGCCATTAAACCTTTTTTTATATAAATTTTCTTTGCAAATAAAAGTAAATTAACAAATTTTATGCAAATAAACTTATGTAAAATAAAAGTAAAAAATTTTATGCAAATATTTGGATTTTCTTTGCATGATAATATGTTTTATCAACAAATATAAAATTTTAAGTATTTCTACATAAATCCCCGTATAAATTTGGCTATATAAGTGAACTCCTAACGTTACCAGATTACCGATAATCCTTCATTCAAGTATATCAGAACTTCCGTATAGAAATTCCTATTTATTTTGGCTTTTGCAGGATATTTAAACCTCCTCTTAGCCCTTCTGTTTCCTATTTCCCAAAAAAAAAAGAGATTGTTTGTTTAATCTTCTGTACGAATATTGTAGATTCAAATCTCATTTCAACAGTATTTCATCTCAAATAACAAGAAAACTGCAGTAATTAGAGATTTTCAGTTTCTTCCTTCTTCTTCTTCGAAAGCGTCTGCGTGTGCCATGTTCAAAAGAAGTTTTTCTCAGCATTCTTCCACAACAAGCATCTTCATGAAGCTAATCAGCGATTTTATGAAGCCGCATAGAGGGGTTCGTTTCCTTTTTTTTTTTTCTTTTTTCTGTAAATTTATATAGTCGTATTCATGAACATTCTGCAATGCGTTATATATATTGACAAAATTCATATTTTTCAGCTTGGAAGCTGCTCTTTCTTCACATCTCGAGCAGCATCATATCTGCAAAATGCCTGTGAGGCAACTTTTGATTCTGAAAGGTGAATATCAGTTTAGTTTCATGCTACGAGCTTAATAAATGTTTGTATATTTTCAAAGGGAGGCTGAAAATATTTTTTGCATAATTTTAATGTTTAAAGTCTGTAAATCTGATAATTTTATTACTTTCATGTTGAAAATTTCAGAAGAAAGATCTAAAGTGAGGAGGCAAAGCTCCTGTAATATTCATATCATATTATATATGACTCAATAATTCCACTATTGATCAAAATCCTTGATGAAAGATTGATTTTTTTTTTTTCTTTTGTTGTTGTGAGATAACAGAAGTGAAGATGAATATGCTGATGTGGAATGGGACAAGCTCAGTTTTGGTTTAGTCGAAACAGATTACATGTACATTATGAAATGTTCTCAGGATGATGAATTCTCCCATGGCCACCTTAATAAATATGGCAACATTGAGCTCAGCCCATCTGCTGGAGTTCTGAATTATGCACAGGTTAGTACTCAACTATTTCAACTCTCCACTCAATGACCACACTCATCATCTTCAGCCAAATCCAATCTTACTTAAGTTTGATTTCATGAATCCTACGTCTCTAATCATTCTTATTGATTCTTGCACTACAACATACCATATTGATTAGTCCCTGTGTCAGCTTAATCAGCATAATGAATGAGTTTGTTAATATCTATGAAATTATTCGCGCAATTGATGATTTGTGTGGCAGGGTTTATTTGAAGGAATGAAAGCGTATAGGAAGGTGAATGGCAATGGTTTTCTGATATTTAGACCAGAGGAGAATGCTCGGAGAATGCAGATGGGTTCTGATAGAATGTGTATGCCATCTCCTTCTGTTGAACAGTTTGTTCATGCTGTGAAACAAACGGTCTTAGCTAACAAGCGCTGGGTTTGTAATCAAAATTGTTTTTTTTTTCTTTTAAGCTTATGTTGTAGCAATATGGTTTATATAAAAAAAAGGAAAATTACATACATCCCACCCAATTCCTCTGTATTCACATTTCTAAACCTGAAGTAATGCATGAAAAAAGTTTAATAGTAGTGGTAATCTTTATGTGATATTAGAGATTAGAATGTTATGTTGGTAAATATGAAATTATTGGTGATATGTATGTAAATATGCCTTGTAAAAATGATATATAAAATTTTGAGTTGCTGATGCTGTTGATTAGTTTAATTTTGTGTTTGATGTATTTGTTTCAGGTTCCACCTGCAGGGAAAGGTGCTCTGTATGTGAGGCCATTGCTGATGGGAAGCGGTCCTGTACTGGGTTTGGCACCTGCATCAGAGTATATGTTCTTAGTTTATGCAGCACCAGTGGGAAACTACTTCAAGGTATCTCTCATTATTAATGAGTGAACTGTGAACATAAAATAGTCTCTCATCATTTGCATTAGGATGTTTTAGTCCTAGAATTTGTAAAAGTATTAATATATATATATATATATATATACTTCTTGAACTCCTTAAATTTCTATGGAGGACTATTAGAACTCAATTTTAAAACAGTCAGAGACTATTTTGACACATCTATAAACTTTGGGACTAAAATTACTCCCATATTAATCAATTACTTTTACTATTGGGACATTTTTTCTTGTTTTTTTAAATATATTTGAGATAAGATAAACAGAAGATATGCCATATCACAAATTTTTCTCATTTTCGCATTGTGAATTATTGATTTGTTGGATAATCTCCTGTATTTATGATGCACAATCAATACTTGCTTCAAATAAAAATGCATTTTTTTTTATATAATAAGGTACCTTATTTTGTCATTTTATGTAAAGATAAAAAATTTTTTAATTTCAATTTTCATGAAAGGATATAGTTTTAATAGTATAGGCATAATTGCAGGAGGGTTTGGCACCAATAAATTTGGTTATTCAAGAAGAAAACCATCGTTCAACTCCTGGAGGGACTGGTGCTGTGAAAACAATAGCCAATTATTCACCGGTTCGTTTTTTATTTATTTTAGAATCGTCTATTTACATATGTAAAACCCAGACTTCAATTTTTACATATATGCCCCCATTTTTATAGAACTTTTAGTATTGCTTAGCTAAAACATCTCAACTCGAAAAAATATTACCTCAGGAGTACTGATGCATCAGTACTCCAATGAGGGGGTGCCACGTAAGCAATGAATGGTAAGCAATGGTCCCACCGTGGTGCCTACGTGGCACCCCCTCATTGGAGTACTGATGCATCAGTACTCCTGAGGTAATATTTTTTCTCTCAACTCAGGGCCAAAAGGCTAAAGCTAAATGCTATGATTAAGCCAAATCTGTTGCAATTTTGGTAGGTATTAAAGGCGCAAATGCAGGCCAAGAAGAAAGGATTTACAGATGTTCTGTTTGTGGATTCAGTGGAGAACAAGTATTTGGAAGAAGCTTCTTGTTGCAACATATTTATTCGAAAGGTATTCTTATTGCCCCATAACAATTTCGTAAATTAAGAATCAATGCAATTTGATTAGTTTTGGAAATATAATTTTTAATTAATGATTAGTAGGTTTGGATCTTGAGCTCTTCCAAAAGTACCCTAATATAAATATCATTTTTTTCTTAAATCAGTTCCTACTGTTTATTTGAACAGAATAATGTCATCTCAACCCCAATTACTGGCGGAACTATCCTTCAAGGAATCACACGTGGCAGCATCATAGAAATTGCTCGTGAATTGGGTTATCAGGTCAGCCTTATTCTCTTTTGTATAGCTTCTGATTTCAGTAATGTTTAGCTCTTCTTAAAACTCAAATATCAAAATTATGCAGAGCACCCAAGCAAATTTTATTTTGCAAACCAAGCACCCATATTTTTCATTTTTATGAAGTTCTTAATGATTTGATCATGGGACATGTAAATGCTTGATTTGTAAATATTAATTTTTCAGGTGATTTGAATGTAATTATTCCAAAAATTTTAAAAAAAAACAACTTTGATTTAATGGTAACAGCACAACTACAACTAAATAATAAAGGAAAAATTTCTTTTTTTTTTAATCATTACATGGAAAAATATGTAATTTTTCTTTTGCAAAATGTACAGGTTGAAGAAAGGTTGGTTTCAGTGGAGGACTTAATTGATGCAGATGAAGTTTTCTGCACTGGAACTGCTGTAGTAGTAGCTCCAGTGAACAGCATAACTTATAAAGGCCAAAGGTAGGGATCAAATCTCCTGTCTTTTGCTCCATTTGCATCTCATAATCTAATTTAAATATTATTTTAATTTCTTGCTTTTCAAATTTTATCTCCAAAATTTCTATTAAATTTTATATTTTCTACGTATATCTAATAAGTTTTGCTTCCTAAATTAGTTTGAGGCATGATATTTAAAATAATGCCTAATATAGTATATTAATTTTTGTGTATGTAGATACAAATACAACTGTGGAGAAGATGTTGTGTCTAGAAAGCTGTACAGATCCCTGACTGATATACAGATGGGCCTTGTTGAAGACAAGAAAGGATGGACGGTTCAGATTGACTGAAATCTTCATACTTTGAATTTATGTTCATGAATAAAAATAAAATAAAATAAAAATTGCAGATAAAGATTACAGAGTTTACAATCTCTGTTTGTCATTTTACCGGAAAAATGGAATTACTTGTGCTCTTTTCCATTGAGTTCAATAAAAAAAAAAGTTATTTATTGTTAATATTGTAATATTTTCTTTTACTGTTTTATCATTTTTCACAAAAAAAAATATAAATATTTGATATTGTATTATATATCAAATATTTAAATCCATTTAATTACAAATATAATATGTTAGTCTCTAAATGATAAAAATATTAATTACATAGATTTTCAAATCATTTAAACAGTAGAGTGATGCATAAATAAATATAAATCTCAAATGAAATCTAGCCAGCTATAATAAACTAAACTAAGATGGAGCAAAATATGTAGCTTGAATTCAGAAAATTGTATTTGCAAATAATTGATTCTTCTGCAGATTTAATAATCATAGAATGATAAAATTGCGAATAATTAAATAAATTGCAAATAGAACAGAGGATTCCAAAATGAGATTTTTAACATGTTGCTTCAAAATTTCACAGAGATAAAGGGGTAGTCGGTGCATTTGTATCATAATATCATGCTTTTGGTTGGGTGTTATTACACTTTTGTATCGTATTATTGTATAGCTATTCATTATTGATATAGGGATCTTATATAATTAGAATTAGTGATAGGGGTTGTGATGGTACTCCATATAATTATGATGATGATATTTGATACTAATATTATGAGGATGGAGGACAACATATCTCTCTCTCTCTCTCTCTCTCTCTCTCTCTCTCTCTCTCTCTATATATATATATATATATATTCTATGATTTTACTCAACACTGTTGCTAGTACAATTGCAGAGAACACCAAATATTTGTGTCATTACAGGCTTGGTCACATGAGCCAGAGCTATAAAGAAATTTTGCAAGAAGAAAATTCAAGCAAGTGAGAGGTGACCATGAAGGAGAAGACGGTTTCCCTGCCAGAGAATCAAATTTGGGAGCTGACATAACTTCAATCAGAGAAGAAGACATTGCACAGCAAGTGGTTGTACTGAGTGAAAACTGAGCTTGATGACAGTAAGAGGTACATGACTAGACTTGTTAAAAAAGACTTTCAGCAGAATCATGATATTACACATGCGATGGGAGGTGTAAGCGCAAACATGAGTAACCGAGAAAAGAGTTTGGAGGCACAAAACTTTATTAACGCTGATATGTCAACTTAGGATGTTACTCTTGAGAAACCGAAATTATGCCAACTTCATTTGGTTTTCTAGCGTGAAGACAGAGGCTTTGAGTTGCAGAGGTCAAAGACATCACATTTGAGAAAAATGTAGGTACAATAGGAGATGCAGCTTGTGTCACAGTTTTCAATTGAGAGAATTATTAGGAATAATGAAGGCCGGCCCACTTCTTATTTGGCAGTTTCTTCTTTATGGCAGCAAATTGGATTGTTGTTGAATTAATTGCTAAATTAATTACTCTCTAATTTATTTCCTCATTCGCTTGCCGCATCTGGTGCTTTCCTTGTGTACTCCCCGTCAGAACCTTCTTCCCGAATCAAGAATTCTGGAGGCTTTCCAAAGTGGGCCGTTCTTGCTTTAGGGGGCTGAAAAGAAAGAATTAACCTATGTTTATAATGCATGGCATGCGGGTCCAGCTCTTCCTACAACTTACTATTAATATCATCTTCGGTCTTTGGCTTAGGAGTGAACTGCTCCACTATTTCTTCTTCTTCGGCAGAGGCATGAGGTGTAAAGATGGAGAGAAGGGTTCGAACAACAGCACCTCGCGTGAAGAAGCAAGTTCCGGGTTTTCTTCTCTTTCATATTCTTCTACCTGTAGCTCTCGGCTAGAGAGAGATGGAAAGAGAGAGGAGGAGAGAGAGAGAGTTCTTTTTGTAAACGTCAAGGCATTCTACGTGTAATCCTCAACCTAATAAAATCCTCATCAACTTCGTAGACATAACAATTTGCCGAATCACATAAATCTGTGCGTTCCGCAGTTTTTTCTGTTTTGCGAATTTTCTCAATTCATTTTTCAGTTTATTATCGTCGTTTTTCACAACAAAAATCAAAATAATAATGAAAATATAACTCGAATATTCTCAAAATAAGTATATAAATGTTAACGGACATTGAAACAAGAAAAGGTATGGAGACATGCTGACACTCAACGAAATACATATTTTCTAGCTGTAGCAGTAATGAGAGTGAAATATTCATGGTAATAATTCTCATAAATCTTTGAAATTGGTAAGCATTTATGAAAACTACTATGACATTGCAGTGATCATAAATTTATAGTGACTACATGCATATGATCCACAATTTGTTTAAACTTATAAGAGAATTCACACATATATGCCAACTTTAAATAATAATAAGAGTAAAATATAGATAATGCAATAATGAAAAGGGAAATTTACATACCTCCCGCAAAATGATTATGTATTTACATATCTCACACCTAAAATTTCATATTTACATACATAGCACTTTGGTACTTTAAATCTACGCATGACAATGTGGATTCCACTTAAAAAAAAATGATTGTAGTGCTCTTTTTAACATGATATTAAAGATTTGAGTGCTATGTGTGTAAATATGGAAGTTCAAATATGAGATATGTAAATATATGAGAATTGTGTGCTATTTATGCAAATGCCCTAATGATACATTTGTAAATGATAAAAATAATATGTATAAACTCTTTACTTCTAAAATCTATAGGATAGAGTACTACAAGTGGATTTCAAGTCAATCCAATAGAAACAGATTGTTGAATCCCATCATTTTACTTGAAATATTTTAAATTTCAAAATTATTTATTAACTAGAAGTCAGTTTGGAAGGAGATTAAAAGTTAGTTGCCTAATCCATAACCACCTAAGCGGTGAATGGTCAACCATTTTAAGTTAATATACAAAAGTAGACACTTTTCAAGGTATGATAGAAACCAAAAGCAAATTTTGATGAATCAAATGCATCATATGAATTAGAAAGCATAAGCACAATCTCCTAAGTTAAGGATGATCCATTTAAAGAAATATAAATAAAGCTTAAAATCAAGTTTGGATAGTTAAGGATGATCCATTTAAAGAGTTGAAGTAGAAGCTCTCACATTTAACTATGGGCAAAATACGCTCCAAGGTTGGCTTACCAAATTTGATGATTATTCTAATTAATAGGGCATGCTAAAATTTATTGTTGTAATTTATCGTCCTAGGAACAATGACTGGGTAGACAACCATTAATATGGGTAGAGATGAAGAAATGTTGAAAGCCATAATGTTCATTGACACCACAGAAAACATCTCCAAGTTCAAATCCTCACATTAAGGGGAGGCACTATGCAATTAATTAATCACTTTAATTTTTTTGAGAATTTGCTAGCTAGGACTAATTGTATCGATCAAAATTATAAGTAGCTAACAAATATATGATTAGCCTTGAGCAAGAAATCAGGAATGATGTTGAGCTTTCAGGTTCAAAAATCCTAACGAATGTCTTTCACTATGATAGAAAAACATAAGTTAATTTACAGGGCAAAAACTACTGTTCTTACCATTCTTGCGCAAATTTCTAGGTTTTCTAAAAGAAATTCAACCATGTCAATTTTTATTAGTACTTCCACTTTTAGGAACCCAATAGAGTCATATAGACATCGTCAAAGAATATATAAGATATTATTTGTTTCAAATATCATAAAAATGGCATGCATAGCCAATGCAAGACAAATTCTTCTTAGACTAGACTGATAACCCCAAGGATGAAGAAATAAAAAGGATTAGAGATGTCACACCACTAGGTGATGTTAGCAATCATTAGAGGTAGGTTGGTTCCTGTGTGGAGAAGAAATAACATGTTTCAAATTTATGCAACATGCACGAAAAATATATATATATATATAGACTAATTACTAATAGTGATATTGCATTTAATTTTATATCTACACAAGCACTTTGAGGTCTATTTGAGGTATCTTTCTCGCTACTTTGGTTTTCAGATTGTTGCCATACAAATATTTGGCAATTGATTTCTTTTTGGCTTTCAAAAATTTATATGGTGGCAAGCTTTACAACTAGAGATTCTTGTGCATGATAATCAAAAGAAAGTTATAGTTTTACATTTAACAAAAAAATAAAAATTTATAATACAAATAGAAGTTTTAAATAAATCCCTACAAAAACTTTTAAAATCATCTTTACAAAATGATATAGCAGCCGCAAACAGACCCTTAAAGACTAACAATAAGGCTAACTCCAAGCTAACACCTATGCATCGAAGGATAAGACCGTCAAATTATTTCATTCGCTTTTAAATAAAGAAATCCAAGATACCCCACAGAAGGCTAACTCTAAACTGAAATAAGAACGTGGATGTTCAGAGTCCAGATATTTTTTATGACGTTCATGGACTATCAGTCCATCACATAACTTCAGTAACCCTTCAGATAAATCTACTTTGGACAACGAAGATCTTGAAGGATGATGTGCCTTTACTCTTGAGAAGCAAAAATATATTGGTCTTAGATCTTTGGACAGATCTATCTATTACACCTCATTTAATTTATAATGAGCTGCTTATTAAGTTATCGTTTTAAAGTAATATTGTATTCGTTTCAAACTTCATTTTTTAGCTCACTATGGCATGCTCAAATATTCCATATTGGTTAGTCTGAGTTACATGGTAGTATAGATGGTTTGCTTTTGAAGCATTCTAATCTAATTAATCTCGCCCCTCATTTAGTTTATGTTTTTACATTATCACTAGCACATTATTTTCATAATCTTCATTCACCGGTGTTACAATGACTTTACAACAATTATTTATCAAAAGCATGCATCATATGCATATCCTGATAGTGCTTATTTTTCATTTCACATTTGTTGTCTCCTGCTATGCAATTAAAAAAAATTGCATGCTACATATCAACCTTGAAATAATTGATTCACAATTCCTAAGGTATTCTCCAAGCCAATTTTCATTGCATTTTATATGGTGCCATAAGAAGGATTTTGAAGCATAAAATTTTGCAGATTAGCCCACTTGTAGAAAACAAAGAGCCATTTTTAAGTATATTTTCAGATGCTAGTTTTTCAATATCTGTAGTCAATGCACCAGATAATGCTCCCACAATTACAGAGATAAAGGATGTTTGGAGCATATTTTTACTTACCATTATTAGACTATCAATTTTAGCCATCTATAGCAAAGTTCCTAAAGATGTGATGGATATGATAACTCACATCAAGTGCATGTTAAGCTAAGCCATCCCAATCCCAAATTTTTGAAATTACATATTTCAATCATCATTATAATTTAAACTTCAAAAGTTAATTAGGATTTAAATTAAAGTTAACTGCGAATTAGTTGAAGCTAGTAGGAATTTCGTTAAATGATCCATATCCACACAAGTAAATCTCAAAAGATGCACATCAAAAAGCAAGAATCAAGACTTTCCAACAAATATCGCATAATGCAAGCTACAGCCTCCCCCCTTCACCTTTCCTCTCTCCCGTCCCCCACCTTATTGGAATGTTTAAACTCTTATTAGCTTAATTTTAAATTTTATGTAATATATAAGAAATCATTATTAATGTAAAAAAATTTAAAACACATTTGAATTGAAGAATTTTTTTTTATCTTGTTACCTTAGCATCTTAGTGAAAATCCACCACTTTGTTTAGGTTAAAACTCTCTCTCTCTCTTGGATTCAACCTCCTATACAAACCTTAATCCCTCCAAACTCTCTTTCACAACTCTTCTCTCTTCCTAACATATATCATACCGCCCCCTAAAATGAAAAAACGAAGGCGATGAAGCCCTCTCTACTATTTTTAGCCCCATCCTGCACTACCTCAACATATATACTTGAGAAGATAACAAACACTATAAAATGGCCTTAATGGGGATTCATTGGCCGTCCTATTAAAATATATTAGCCTGAGAAGAAACCCTTGTTCACTCGCAATGCTCTCCTCTCCCGTTGAAGTGTTTGAACATAGAGTACCTAGTTCCTCCGTCGATCAATTTATACATCTATCTAACTCTTTTCTCTCTCAAAAATCCAACTTATTGTAGGCACATTGTGGGCCACAACATAGAGAGAACCATAAGAATTCTATACAAGTGTATTGAACAAAAAACCCATTCATAAAGGTGCTAAATGCACTACACATGCAAGTTTTTCTTGATATAGAAAGAAACGCGTTTTCGATTGTGATGTCTTATACACCACTCATATGAGACTTTAGTCAAGAAAAAATACATTTAAAATGCTATTCAGAATCTAAAAAGTGAAACACATAAATTCTTAATTATACTCTACTGATGATAAGTTTTTCAGTCTATCATTTATAGATTGGCTCCACCAAACCCAAGAAGAATAAATCACAAGATTTTTATTGTATTGAAAATTCTTTTGAACATCGCAGTAGAGACAGAATTAACCATGACATTTTGAACTCAGGGTAAGTTATTATCCAACATATATAGTATAAATCATCAATCGTCAAAAATATACCGAGGAAAATATGAGAAATAGAAATAGAATGTCTTTAAAAGCTCCATAATAATTGACACACAATTCTTAAACTTTAAAACAATTTAAAAGGAACACCCCACAAGCTCATACATGACATTCAGAGCACACAAAGCCTATCAAGTAATTCACAAAACATGTATTCCTAAATGCTATTTGATTAAGCTTCATACATGTTCACAACAAATAAGCAAGATGAAAAAAAATGTTTTGTTAGAAATGTTTAAGAATGAAAATTTAGCACTTGAATAATACTGGCCATCAAGAATAACCACAAGATAAGACTATTTGCTGAGCAAAAAAAAAAAAAAAAAAAGAAGTAAAATAAAATACGATTAGAAATGCAAGCCAAGGAAATTGAGATTAAATCTCAATGCTTGGAACAATAAGGTTTGTTCCTCTTAAGCTCGTGTATGAGCCTCATTCATTGCTTCCACGCTAGCAGATCAGTTAAAATTTTGTGTAAACCCACAACTCATCGAGAATTCATAGAAAAAAAAATTGACGTTTGCCAGAAAAAGTGATGCACGACATTTGTATGAAAATGGGAGAATATGAATGAATATGTCAAATAGACAAGTAAAAGTCATATCTTTGCCATCTGCTATATAAAATAAAAAAATAAAAAAATAAAATAAACATCCAAATCTGCTATCCAAACTCCACAAAATATGGAAAATTATAGTTAAATAGGCTTTGACCCATTCAACTTAAGCGTTCCCATCTTTCCAATCACTTTAATTAACTAATTCAAAAATAAAACCAACATAAATCATTAAGAGCAGTTCAAAAACCCATGAATTTTTTGTTTTCTTACTGGTTACATAGAATTAAAAAAACATGAGCTTTCTTGAGGCCTTTTGTTCATAACTCTGATCAAAAGGTCCTATTCTATAATATTTCTTTCGCTGATTGCTCGAGTGAACTTTCAAATATCTGTCCCACATTTATTCGTGGAGGGACTTCTAATGGTTTGAATATCATGTCAACGAGCATTCCATCTTGCAAATAAGGGATATCTTAAGCTTTCCCTTTTTTTTTTAAATCTCTTTAAATAATTCAATATAAAATCAACATAAATCATTAAGAGCGCATTTTTTAACAATGTTATTGAAGTAAGCTTGATAGATTCCTTCCACCCGTCCAATCAATTTGTTAGCTATCCCAATTAACCCATGCAATCCTGAGTTGAAAATGATAAACGTAAGAAATTGTTTGGCTACAAGTTAGATTTAACTAAGATAAAACTTAGTAAATCTTATGAATCAAAATTTAGTAAATCTTGAGAGGATTAAAACCTAAAAATTAGTTGGCAGGTAAACAACTGAATTTCAGATAAACTATTTAGTTGTTATCTTTATTGATTAGGATTTGCGAGAATAAGAAATATTTAAATCCACTAAATCTTGTGATTTTGTTGGACTTAACAAATACTATTTTAAACTACATAATGAGATTGAAACAAGCATTATAAAAAAAGAGTTCAAAATGTTAAAAATTATATTTAGTATAATTAGGGTTGTCAAAAAAGCTCGCAATTCGCGAACAACTCATGTTTGGCTCCTTAAAAAGCTTGTGTTTGATTCGCTCGTTAAGCAAACGAGCAGAACATGAATAATATTTTTAGCTCGATTTATAAACAAGTCGAAAATGGACAAACTTTTCAATCATGTTCAACTTGTTTTGGCTCGAATTAATTAAATAATAAATAAATAATATCTTAAAATTAAAATAGTGATATCTTTGATATGATATTAAGGATTTAGCTTGTATAAATGTTAATTTAGGTGTTAGATATGCAATACATAAAAATTAGGTAGTATGTATGAAAATGCCCTCAGAAGATATGTAAATATATAAGAATTGGGTGGGTTGTATGTATGAAAATGCCCTTAGGCTTGTGCCCAGATTGCCCTGTTCCATCATGTAGGCCTGACATTTAGGTGTTAGATACGTAAGTATATAAGAATTGGATGGTATGCATGTAAATGCCTAAGACTGTGCCCTGTGGGCCTGCCATTTAGGTGCTACATATGTAAATACATAACAATTGGGTGATATGTATGTAAATGTCCCTAGAATTCCTACCCCGGGAATACTCCTTATTATAAATCCACTTTAAAAGTAAAAACAATATTAACATGTTTGAAAAGCTTCACAGCTCATAGAATGAAAGTGATTATTGCTTGTGTTACTATTAATATATTTGCAAAAAAAAATAGTTTATTACCTTTAATAAACATAATTAAATTTATTAGAGTCATTTTAGCTTTATTATATCTTTAATTATCTTAGAACAAGAGCTCGAGGAAGGCTCGGCTCCGTAAGCGAGTTACTCGATTAATAAAGTTTGAATCGAGCTCAAATTTGAGTGCCAATTTAAACAAACGAATTTGAACCAAGCTGGACATGACACATCATTCATGAGTGATTTCGAACACGAGCTAATTTAAAAAAAAATAATAATAATAATAAAATAAAATACAAATGAGCTGAACATGAACAAGGGTTGGGCTTGCTTAGTTAGGTTCGTTTACACCCCTGTGTATGATTTAAGCTAAAACTTCTTTGAATGCCGCCTAAAATGGACACCGAACAACACCCTAAAAGTTATCATTCATGCATCTTCCAAATACAAGATGCTCTAAATTTCATAAATCTTTTAAACGAAAGAAAAACCAAACCAAGGTGAAACCCATAAACATCTCGTAAGATACCCGTAATTGCATCCCAAATATAATCTTTCATAATACAAACTAAAAAAGGACTTGTCATCATAGCCATCAATCCTATTATATATATATGAATATAAACAACTAGCTTTAACAGATTATTGAAAAATTATCTGAATCAAGCAAAGGTACAATTCAAAAAAGTTTGAGGAGAAAAAAGTTGCAAATCAAATACTTCATCTGACAAAAAAATGAATAACCCTGCTTTGATTAATAGAAAAAAAGTTTAAGCTACAATATGCTAAACATAAATACAAGTTACACTTTTTTTTTCTCAGCACATTGGAAATAGAAAATGAACAATACAATGACGCTATAACTAAAGATGTTAGAAGAAAAAGCAAGAATTTGCGCTCGGCATAAAACTCACAGTAATGCCTCACTGTCAGGTATCAAAGAAATGGACCAATCAGCCTCCACTGAATTGTAAGGGAAGACATGATCGATGTCGAAGCCAGTTTTTCCGATCTCCCTCAATTCTCCACTCCCCAAATCAAGCGAAAAGATGTTCCCCATCAAACCTTGAAATATAGCATTTAAACTCCCTCCGATACCAAACCCAAGAAACCTGATCTGATTAAAATGACAGAACTCTCGAAATCTTCCCAGCTCGATTCGATGCGCCAAATGCCATTCACAGTGCAATCGATCGACAAGAACCCATACATACAGTACAGACTCCTCAACATAAGCGTAGCAGAGTTGATCGTTGAATTTACCCAACCAACGATTGGTAATATACAAAGGAAGCGTCCTCGGAAGCCCTAGAATCGAGAGATCGTAGTTCTTTTCATCCAGAGCAAGAATTTGACGATCACCTTTGAGCCAGTGAATAAATCCATTCACCAAAACGGGATATTGGTCCCCGAGGCAGCGCCGAGTGCGAATGTTGTATAAATATTGGATCTTTTTCCATTCCCCGGGGGATTCCGACGAGAAAATCTCAATAATGGGACAGGATGATAGCTTCGTCGAAACACGAAGGATTCGGAATCGGCAAAGAGGGTTAAATGAGAAGGGATCGGGAAGAAGGGCGTGGAAAACGGAGGTGGCGTTATCAAGCGAGGGTTGAACGATGGACAGGGTTTTGTTGAAGATGGGGTGAAAGACTCGGAGGCATGAGGTAACGAGATCTAGAAGTAGAAGCCATCCCCCGCGAGAGTCGAGGATCTGAACGGAACCGAGATCGGAAACAGCAGTGGAGGAGGACGAAAAGGGAATAAAGACGGGGCCTTCGCATGGATAATTAACGAAGAAACCGAAGGAAGAAGCGCGGCGAGATCTATAATGATGGCGGAAGAGAGGGGAACTGCACAAGCGCAGCCAATACCTGGAGACTGAGATGGAGCTGAGAAGAGAGGATGGCGGTAGTCGTAGAAGAATCTCATGGAGGAGGTCTTCGCCGATAACGGATATATCACCTGCGACGACCGCTTCTTCTTCGTCAAAATCACCCCTTTGCTTCTTCTGCAAATCCATCGGTGTGGAAGAGGAATGAAAATTGGCTTTTATGGAGGAGGTTTAGGCGCGGGAGAAGAGTGCGAAGGCGCAAAGGTGACTCCTTTTTTTACAAGAAATTAATTAAATTTTGTTTAGGAGGAAGCGGATAAGAATGAACCAAGTGGAGAAATTTGGTTCTCCACCGAGTAGTTAAGAATCTAGAACAACTGAACAGGTGATAGACACGAGTCACACCACAGCGCGGAAGTAATAAAATTATATATATATATACTTTGTTTA
>NW_018164444.1:22192169-22193133 GCF_001263595.1 Phalaenopsis equestris | reverse complement strand
TATATATTTATATATATATATGCCACGGCATTAATAAAACTTCAATATTCAGCATGTTTTAAAATAAAAACATTCAAATTGCGATTAAAAGTGGACCTATGTCCAAATTTAGCAAATTTATAATAAAATTGACCGGGTCGACGAGACAGATTAAGATGTTAACCATATTTGAAAGTTTTTCAGACACGTTTGAAATGTTAGACAGATGCTTACTCCAACGAGTTTGTATTTGAATTGAGCTTCTCGACATGACAGATCCAAGGAGTCCAATATCACTCGATTTCGACATCGTCAAAGAACTCAAATGTCTATCAAATGTAGTCTGATTAAAGAAACACTCGGAACCGTCTGATAAAAGTGGTTCATATTTCTGTATTAATTGCACTTGAAACCCTATAAATAACATCTCATCTTTCACATGAGAAGAAGAGTTTGGAGCTTGAAGAAGAGTTAGAAACTCTGAGAAAGAACTGAAGTCTAACATTACTCATGCCATCGTAGATCACCACCAACTGTCGTCGACCACCGTCAACCGTCCTCGACCGCTGCCAACCACGATCGGCTATCACTCATCGGTTGTCGCAGATCAGCATCGTTCACTGCTCCTTCGTTGCAATAAATTTATTCTCATATCGATATTGTAATTCAGAAGATTTGTAACACTTCCCTTCCATCCCGTGGGACAAGGGGTTTATGTAATTATCAATTTATAGTAGTTTTTTATAAGTGGGCTAGATCCCGTGACTTTTTCCCTTTCTGAGTCTTTCATGTAAGAACTTATGATGTCTCTATTGATTGTTTTATTCTATATGAGTGTGTATTGAATATTCGTGCAACGATAGAACGATAAACGATTACTCAACCGCTGCAAATCTTCTAGCACACATAAATATTTGGTTATTTTTTAGTTCATTCTAACAAAAACATGATTACTATGCATTTATCTACATCTTTTAAAAATATT
>NW_018164444.1:22191713-22192069 GCF_001263595.1 Phalaenopsis equestris | reverse complement strand
CTTAGCATGAGCTTTGAAAGCATTAAAGTATTCCCATTCAAAACAACTGTCTTTTGATAGGGTTGTGCTAGTCATCATTTTAAATGTAAGCTGAACTCCTTGGATCAAAAGTATTCTTAGGCAACCCCAAAGATGTAACTAACCAAGTAGGATACGTTCCATTAGGAACATCTTAGACCCCATAATAGGCAAACACACATGAATCTTTGCTTGTGGGTAGCTTTTGTAGGAATTCTTTCTTGGATATTTTGCACAAGCTATTTCATTTTGACCTTGTTCGAACGCCTGTGTTTGACCTATCCTAGCGAGTTTTGTCATACGAAGGTTCTCAATGTTCTTTCACTTATTTGTCTGCC